>NC_060067.1:72286363-72589393 GCF_922984935.1 Meles meles
CTCTGCTTGACTTATTTCACTCAGCATAATCTCTTCCAGTCCCATCCATGCTGATGCAAAAGTTGGGTATTCATCTTTTCTGATGGAGGCATAATATTCCATTGTATATATGGACCATATCTTCTTAAGAAATTAAAAATAGAGCTACCCTATGACCTTGCAATTGCACTACTGGGTATTTAACCCAAAGATACAGATGTAGTGAAAAGAAAGGCCATCTGTACCCCAGTATTCATAGCAGCAATGGCCACAGTCACCAAACTGTGGAAAGAGCCAAGATGCCCTTCAACAGATGGCGACTATTTCCAATACAGACAGATAAGAGAAACTAAGTAAGGTTCCTGTTGTTTTTCACAAGCAATCTTGCCTTTGAGGCTAAACCAAGGAAACCAGACCTGTCTTACATTATGTGAGGCCCAGTAAGGACATTCAGACAAGTTTCCTTGAAAGAGGTACTTCTCCCTTTGAATCCCCTTTTTCTGTTATTTGCATATACATGGCCCAGGTCCCTTTGATTGTACTTGCACAAATCAGTGCTGAAGCTATGTTAGAACAGGAAAAGCAATGGAATGCAAAAAAAAAAAAATTGAATTTTTTAAAAAAGATTTTATTTATTTATTTGACAGAGATCACAAGTAGGCAGAGAGGCAGGCAGAGAGAGGCGGGAAGCAGGCTCCCTGCTGAGCAGAGAACCTGATATGGGGCTGGATCCCAGGACCCTGGGATCATGACCTGAGCCAAAGGCAGAAGCTTTAACCCACTGAGCCACCCAGGCGCCCAACAAATTTGAATTTTACAAGGAAAGCAAAAGGCAAGGGAATAAGCAGTCAGTATCAGAGAGGGGAAGGTCTCCAGGCGGAGATGTTTCTGTCCCCTAAAGAAAAAGGACCAAAATTGTCCCTGATGTTGATCTGGAGAAAGTGTGGAACCCTTTGTGGGTAAGGTAAGAGTAGGAGCCCAAAAAGGCAAAGTCTTTGTTGTATCCATGACGTATTCAGTGAAGTAATTCACCATGGATTTGTTTTTGTTTTTGTTTTTTAAGGTAATTCAGATCTGAAGGGATCTTTGATCCTGAGTTTTCTTCTGCATGGATAAATTCCTAAGCTGGTAAAGCTGAAAATGACATTATTTTACATACATTCTTTTACTAATAAGGGAAACTAAGGCCCACAATGTTTAAGTGACCTGGCCAAAGTCATGCAGTTAGTGACAGAAATAAGACCAAAGATTGGATCTTCTAACTTCCAAACCATTGCCTTCTCTTCTCTAACACCTCCCACAAAAAATAACCCTGATGTTTTTACTTCATGTTGTATGTATGCAAATAGCCTTAAGTCACGGCTCCATGAGGTCACCATGGCCATCAGAATAGTCTAAGTCTTTATCCATTTTTTTAGATTTATGGAGCGGTGCCTTATGTCATAAAAATTGGACTAGCTGTGCAAAGATTTCTGTCATATCAGCCAGGCCTGGAAGGATTATTATTATGTAGGAGAGCAGGGGAGGAAGCATGAGTCACCCGTGGCCCATGTGAGGTTCCAGACAACTGGGACCAACTCTGTTTGTGCTTATAGTGCCCTTCTTTCACCTAGAACATAAGAACATGTAGTTATTTTTCCACTTTGTCGTAATGATAATGATAATAATCATGGTTATAAAATAAAGCTGTCAGGTAAAAGGAGCACATAGGATACAGATTTATCTAGTCAAATGAAATCTAAAAACATAAATTGATTTTGATGCTATGCTTTGGCATCCTTCCTAGTTGTTGTTGTTGTTTTTTTTTTCTTTTTCTTTTTCTTTTATCAACCTCACTGCATTTCTGTGTTATCCACAGAGGGGAACAAGAAGAAAGTGTCTTATTTTTCTCAGTCTTAAATATTTAGGACATAACTGTAAGTATTGGGTTGAATGAATGGAGTATGTTGTTTACCATCTTTGTTGGTGTCTAGGTAGGACTTTGTTCTGTTAATAAGTAGTTCTGTATTTATTTTCCTCTAAAACTGTGTATCTTCACTGTTGTCAAGGAAGCAGTAATACTGGTAAATATTTTCTTATACCTGTTCCAATCACATTGGTGGATGAATCTAATTACCAAGGTGGTCCCATTCCTGATGGTCTTTAATGAATAGTATGATTTGGGTCCAGTTGTGTTCAAGAAAACCATGGGAGCACCCTGGAGAAGGGGGAGGAATCCTGCCCGAAACAGACCTGTACAAATGTAGGATGGCCTCTAGGTCTCTATGCTTGGTATAGGTAAGAAACACAAAGACAGAAAGAATCAATTACAAAAGCCACTGCCTTGTTCAGGCCATTTTATTAAGAATGTTGATGTTTTGCTCATTAGCTCTTTAGTTTATATTTTAGAAATCCAAAAATACTAGTCTGACAGCTGTCGATAGTGGAACTTTTTTTTTTAAGTTCAAAAGTCAATATTTCTGTGTGTGATTTCCATGTCACCTAAAAAGAAACAGAGATATGCACATACTAACAAGATCTGACTACATGCAAATGGCCATAGCATTATTAAAAATTTATGGTGCTCTGTCCTTTATTTTGTTAATCTGGAACTCCTACCGAAAAAAAAATCTAGCACTACGTGGTTGCATAATTTTCATATATATATATATATATATATCTCAGAGGTTGATTTTTTTGTATTCTCCAAGAATCAAGAGCATCTGTTCCTCCACTGGTGGGGCAGATTTTCATAGCCTTCATCAGCCTCTGCCAAAATGTTATCCTTTTCTTCCTCAAAAGAGGTATATGTGTATTGTCTCTCAATAACATATGGAATGAGGTTTGACTCAAGGAACTCCACAGGAAAAAGAAAGAGAAAGGAATGCCATTATGCCATTTTTTCAGAATAGTTATAGAAAACATGTTTTCCTGCCTTTGTGAATCATTTGATATCTTGGGGCTTCCAGGGAGGAAGGCCTCACGGACCTTGAAGATGTCGAAGAGGACTTGATTACTTTCCTTTTTATTCTCATTTCTCCATCTGTTAATTCTGCTAATTTGGGAATTCTCAAATGACTTTATCCTCCACTGAACTCCTTAACCTCATCAGCCCTCAGCCACCAGAATGCCAAAAAATGGAATTTGTCTGATTCCTTAACCATTACCTCTGCTGTTAGCCATAATCCCTGACCCTTTAATGTCCACTTGCTTTACATTTCCTGAAAAGACACTTCCTTTTTACCCCTTAAATAAAGGCAGCTTGCATTTTCCTTTAACATGGCATGGGGGGAATAAAGAAAAAATTTTAAAAAATAAATAAAAGGGCATGGAAATGGCTTTTTTTGGAAGAGAGAAAGAGGATGTTTTTTAAAGACACCTCATCTTTATTCAGATATAGCCAAAAGTAAAGTTAAATGCATGGCCAAAGTTTAAAGTAGTATTTGAATTTACCTTGCGTACTCACATTTAAGAAGGGCATATTTCATTTGCTAAAGAATTATTTCAAATAGAGGACTGGAGGGGAAGATGGCAGCAGAGTAAGAGGACCTTAGGCTTGCCTCATCCCGCAATTAAAATTGGACAACTGTGAGATCATCTTAAATAACCCAGATATCGATCTGAAGATTGGCAGAACAAACTCCGCAACTGTATGTAGAGAAGAAGCCATATCAAAGACGGAAAGAAGTGTGGAGACATGGTTTGGGAGAGAGATGGATTGAGGCCGCCATGGTAGAGAGGGAGCCATGGTCAAGGAGAAGGGCAAGAGACAGACTAACACACAGGAGCTCATGGGGAAAATGAAACCCTGTAGCAATTGGCTTGGAAAGCAAGAGGGCCTGAATTTCATGAGTTCTTGCAACCAGCGGGGCTTAAAGCTTAGAGTTTTAAAGGTCAGCGTGCTTGGAGAGAGCTTGGAGGACTTAGGGCCACTCTTGGAGAAAAGACAGAGCCAACAGCCTATGGACATGTAGTGTGGAAACAAGGATCTGAGGAGGGCCTAGGGCACACTGTGCGGAGGTTAGTTGCTCATCTCAGAGCAAGTCCCAGAGAGGCAATGTTCAGGAAGAGACCCTTCTGGGTACAAAGGAACTGGCAGGCATCATTATCCTCCCTTGCCGCCAGCATAAATAATGGCCACCTTCAGGTAGAGCACAGCACAGGCACCGGCTCGCTAAGTTGCTTACACCAAGCCCTACCCCTCTGTGCACCAGAACTGCCCTTTTGAATCATGCTTGCCTCAGTCCCAGTGCATCAGGCCTTCTCCCCCAGAAGACTGCTCCTAACTCCTGCCAGCACATGTCTCCCAAAGTGGGAGTTTCGTGAGGCCTTGGTTCTGGGGGCAGTGGTGACAAGTCTCATTTCACAAGCAGACCAGAGCACACCAAGTTAAAATGTGCCACGTTCAGGCCAGGAGCCAAACACTGCCCACAAGAGGCAAAGAGAGCCTCTGCAGACAACTGGACTGAAGGATAAAGAGATCAGGACCTAACAGAAGAGCACACACAGCACACGTGGAGACACTCCTGGGAGCACCAAGCCCTGGGTAATGGGACACCATACTGCAGGACACTACAGGACCTCTTCTTCGTAAAGCTATTCCCCTCAAGAAGAGGAGACAGAGCTGACTTTCCTAGCACGCAGAAAAAGGCACAGAGACTTAGGTAAAATGGGAAGACGGAAGAATTTGTCCCAAATGCTGGAACAGGACAAGGCCATTGCTGGAGATCTAAGTAAAATGGATATAAGTAACATGCCTGATGGAGAATTTAAAGCCGTAACCATAAGGACACTCACTGGACTTGAGCAAAGATTGGAGGACATCAAGGAGACCATTAATACAGAGATAAGAAATAGCAGAGATAAAGGGCCCAATAAACAAAATGAGAAACATGCCTGATGGAATGAACAGCAGGTTGGAAGAAGCGGGGAACAAATTAATGACCTAGAAGACAAAATAATAATAAAATAAATAAAATATATTAAAAATACATAAATATATATTATATATAAAATATATATATAATAAATAAAATAATAGAAAGTAATCAAGCTGAACAAAAGAGAGACAAAAGAATTATGCAAAACAAAAGTAGATTGAGGAACTCAGTGATTCCATGAAATGTAGTAACATTCTTATTACAGGAGTACCAGAAAAAGGAGAGAGAGAAAAGGGGGCAGAGAATTTCTGAATAAATAATAGCTAACAGCTAAAGACTTCCCTAATCTGGGGAAGGAAACAGAGATCTCCTAACAAAATCAACCTGAGGAGGTTCACACCAAGACACACAGTAATTAAAATGACAACATATAGTGGTGAAGAAAAGATATTAAAAACAGAAAGAGAAAAGATGACAGTTACGTACAAAGGAAGTCCTATAAGGCTATTGGAGTATTTTTCAGCAGAAACTTTGCAAGCCAGAAATTAGTGGCATGATATATTCAAAGTGTTTGAATGCAAAAAACCTACAGCCAAGAATATTCTATTCAGCAAGTCTATCATTCAAAATAGAAAGATAAACAGTTTCCCAGACAAACAAGAACTAAAGGCAAATCATGACCACAAAATCAGCTCTGCAAGAAATATTAAAGGGGAGGGCCCCTGGGTGGCTCAGTGACTAAGCGTCTGTCTTTGGCTCAGGTCATAATCCCAGAGTCCCAGAATCCATAATCCCATAATCCCATCAATCCTACAGTGGTATCCCTGCTCAGCAGGAAACCTGCTTCTCCTTTCCTTCCCCCTGCTTGTGTTCCCCCTCTCACTGTTTCTCTGTCAAATAAATGAAATCTTTAAATATATATATATATATTAAAGGGACTTTTCGAGCAGAAAAGAAAGACCCAAAATGACAGTATGAAGGTAGGAAACACAGCAGCACTAAAAATGAATATCTCTGTAAATAAATCAGTCAAAGAACTCGCAAAATTAAAGGGTGTAAAATATGACACCATTTGGGGTGCCTGGGTGGCTCAGTGGGTTAAAGCCTCTGCCTTCGGCTCAGGTCATGATCCCAGGGTCCTGGGATCGAGCCCCACATCCGGCTCTCTGCTCAGCAGGGAGCCTGCTTCCCTTGCTCTCTCTCTACCTGCCTCTCTGCCTACTTGTGATCTCTGTCAAATAAATAAATAAAATCTTAAAAAAAAAAAATGACACCATATATCTAAAACTTGGGGAGGAGAAGAGTAAAGAATGGGTTCAAACGTAAACATCCATGAAATTTAATATAGACTACTTTATGCAGAGAATGTTCTGTACAAACCTAATGGTAACCACAAATCAAAGGTAATAAATATGCAAATAACAAGGGAAAGGAATCCAAATACATCACTAAAGAAAACCAGAAAACCATGAAAGAAAGACAAAAAAGATCACAGAAAAACTTCAGAAACAACCACGAAACAAGTAATAAAATGGCAATAAATACATATCTATCAATAATTACTTTGAATGTAATTGAACTAAGCACTCCAATCAAAAGACATAGGGTTACAAAATGTATAAAAAAGAAAAACAAGACCTATCTACATGCTGCCTACAAGAGACTCATTTCAGACCCAAAGACACCTGCAGATTGAAAGTGAGGGGATGGAGAAACATTTGTCATGCAAATGGATGTCCATAAAAAACTGGAGTAGCTATACTTGTATTGGACAAAATCGACTTTAAAGACTGTAACAAGAGACAAAGATGGACACTATGTAATAATAAATGGGACAATCCAACAAGAAGATATAACAACTGAAATATTTGTGCACTCAACATAGAAGCACCCAATATATAAAACAGTTAATAAAAAACATAAAGGAACTAATCAGTAATAATATCATAATTGTAGGGGACTTTAAAACCCCATTTACATCAATGGACAGATCATCGAAACAAAAAATCAACATGGAAACAATGGCTTTGAATAACAGACTGGAACAGATGAATTTCACAGATATATCCAGGACATTCCATCCTAAAATAGCAAAATACACATTCTTTTCAAGTGTGCATGGAACATTCTCCAGAATAGATCACATATTAAGCCACAAAACAAGCTTCAAAAAAATCCAGAAAAATCTAAGTCATACCATGCATCTTTTCTGACAAGAACCCCAGGAAACTGGAAGTCAACCATAAGAAAAAATCTGGAAAGACCGCAAATACATGGAGGTTAATTAAATGCTGCTAAACAATGAATGAATCAACCAGGAAATAAAAGACAAAATAAAAAGTATATTGGAAACAAATGAAAATGAATACAATAGTTCAAAGTCTTCCAGATACAGCAAAAGCAGTTATAAGAGAGAAAAAAAAGCAAGAAAAATCTCAAGCAACCTAACCTTATACCTAAAGGAGCTAGAAAAAGGAAAAGAGGGCACCTGGGAGTTCAGTTGGTTAAGCATCTGACTCTTAATTTTGGCTCAGGTCATGATCTCATGGGTCGTGAGATCAAGCCCCACACTGGGCTCTGCACTCAGCAGGGAGTCTGCTTGCAAATTCTCTCCTTCTGCCCCTTCCCTCACTCAGGGTGTCTCACTCACTCTCTACAATAAATCTTTTTTAAAAAAGAAGAAGAAAGAAAAACAATACCTAAAGCCAGCAGGAAGGAAATAATAAAGATTAGAACAGAGATAAGTAATATAAAAACTAGAAAAACAATAGAAGAGATCAGTGAAACCCAGAGCTTGTTCTTTGAAAATATCAATAAAATTGATGAACCTTTAGGGAGACTTACCAGGAAAAAAAGAGAAAGGGTTCAACTAAAAATATCACAAGTGAGAGAGCGGAAATAACAACAAACACCACAGAAATACAAACAATTATGAGAGAATGTTATGAAAAACTATATGCCAACAAATTGGACATGATTTAGCCTACCAAAAATGAGGCAGGAAGAAATAGAAAATTTGAACAGACCAGTTATCAACAAAGAAATTGAAACTGTAATCAAAAAACTTCCCAAAAAATAAAAGTCCAGGACCAGATGGCTTCACGTCTAAATTCTACCAAACATTTAAAGAAAAGTTAATACCTATTCTTCTCAAACCGTTGCCAAAACAAAACAAAACAAAACCAGAAAAGGCAGAACTTTCAAATTCATGTTATGAAGTCAGCATTACCCTGATACCAAAACCAGATAAAGACACCACAAAAGAGAGAGAGAGAGAGAGAGAGAAAGAACTACAGGCAAATATCTCTGATGAACATATACGTAAAAATCCTCAACAAAATACTAGCAAACTGAATCCAACAATACATTTAAAAAATTATCCCCCATGATCAAGTGGGATTTATTCTCAGGATGAAAGGGTGATTCAATATTCACAAATCAGTATCAATAGGGGAAAGAATAAGAATCATATGATCATTTCAATAAGCAGAAGCATTTGACAAAGTACAAAATCCATTCATGATAAAAACCCTAACAAAGTGGGTTGAGAGGGAACATACCTCAATATAATAAAGGCCAGATTTGAAAAACACACAACTAACATCATCCTTAATGGGGAAAAACTGAGAGTCTTTCCCCTAAGGTCAGGAACAAGACAACAATGTCTATGTTCACCACTTTTATTCAACATAGTTCTAGAAGTCCTAGCACAGCAATCATACAGCAAAAAGAAATAAAACGCTTCCAAAACAGTAAGAAAGAAAAACTTTCACTATTTGCAGATGACATGATACTATATATAGAAAAGCCAAAAGACTCTACCAAAAAACTGCTAGGACTGAGAAATGAATTCAGTAAAGTCATAAGATAAAAAATCAATCTATAGAAATCTGTTACATTTCTGTAGAGCAATAATGAAGCAACAAAAAGAGAAATTAAGGAAATACTCCCGTTTTACAATTGCACCAAAAATAATATGATAACAAAGAATAAACCTAACCAAAGAAGTGAAAGACCTGTACTCTCAAAACTATGAAACACTGATGAAGGAAACTGAAGATGACACAAAGAAATGGAAAGGCATTCTATGCTCATGGATTGGACAAACAAATTTTGTTAAAATATCTATATTACCTTGGGGCACCTGGGTGGCTCAGTTGGTTAAGCAACTGCCTTTGGCTCGGGTCATGATCCCAGAGTCCCAGGATCAAGTCCCACATCGGGCTCCCTGCTCGGCAGGGGGTCTGCTTCTCCCTCTCACCTCTCCCCTCTCATGCTCTCTCCTCTCATTCTCTCTCTCAAATAAATAAATAAAATCTTTAAAAAAAAATCTATATTACCCAAAGCAATCTACATTTATTGCAATCCTTATCAAAATACCACCAGCATTTTTCACAGAGCTAGAACAAGAACAATCCTAAAATTTGTGTGGAATAACCAAAGCAACCTTAAAAAAGGAAAAGCAAAGCTGGACGTATCACAATTCCAGGCCTCTATTTATATTACAAAGCTGTAATAATCAAAACAGTATGTTACTGGCACAAAAATAGATACACAGATCAATGGAATAGAACAGAAAATCCAGAAATACACCCCCCACAATTACATGGACGATTAATTTTTGACAAGGCAAGAAAGAATATCCAATGAGAAAAAGACCCAGTCTCTTCAAACGGTGTTGAGAGAACTGGGCAGCAACATGCAAAAGAATGAAACTGGACCCCCTTCTTATACCATACATGAAGATAAGATGAATTAAAGACCTAACGTGAGACCTGAAAACATAAAAATCCTAGAAGAGAGCACAGGCAATAACGTCTCTGACATCAGCTTTGGCCAACTTTTCTCTAGATACATCCCCTGAAGCAAGGGAAGCAAAAAGCAAAAATAAACTATTGGAACTACATGAAAATAAAAAGCTTCTGCACAGCAAAGGAAACAGTCCATGAACTAAAAGGCAGCCTATAGAATGGGAGAACATTCTTGCAAATGACATAGCTGATAAAGGGTTAGTATCCAAAACATATAAAGAATGTATAAAACTCAACCCCCCCCCCAAATTTTCAGTATAAAAATCGGCAGGAAACATGAACAGACATTCTCTAAAGAAGGCATTCAGATGGCCACCAGACACATGAAAAGATGCTCATCATCACTGACCATCAGGGAAATGCAAATCAAAACTGCAGTGAGATATTACCTCATATCTGTTGGAATGTCTATAATCAAAACCACAAGAAACAACAGATGTGGGAAGAAAGAAACCCTCTTGCAGTGTTGCTGGGAATGCAAACTTTGTGCGGCCCCTGTGGAAAACAGTATGGAGGTTTCTCAAAAAGTTAAAAATAGAACTACCCTATGATCCAGTAATCACATAGGTAGGTATTTCGCCTAGAATGCAAAAACACTAATTCAAAGGGATGCATGCACCCTGTGTTTATAGCAGCATTAGCTCCAGTAGCCAAGATATGGAAGCAGTCCTAGTGTCCAGGGATGGGTGAATAGATAGAGAAGACGGATCCTATAGATTCAATGGAATATTATTTAGCCATAAAAAAGGAAATCTTGCCATTTGCAACAACATTGATGGAGCTAGAGAGTATTAGGCTCAGTGAAATAAATCAGTCAGATAAAGACAAATACCATATGATCTCACTCATATGTGGAACTTAAACAAGAAAGGGGGGAAAAAAGAGAACAAACAGATGGTTATCAGAGGGGAGGTGAGTAAGGGAATGGGTAAAATGGGTGATAGAAATTAAAGCATGCGCTTGCTATGGTGAGCACCAGGTGATTAAAATAAAAACATTTGTTTAAAAGTGACATTTCTCTTGGGTTGTTTCAAAAGAAATAGCTATTACATAATGAAGTAACAGAATACTAAGAGACAGTCACATGAAAGAGAAAATGAATATTGAAAGTATAAGTTAGTATAAGCCACTCTACCAATTTTCTAATACAATTAAGGATGCACCTGGCTTCACTTTTTTTAATCTGTATCCTTCAGAACTGTTTGTCTTTAAAAAGTATTTTAGGCAGTTTTAAACTATTTCATCTTTCTCCTAAGACAGTAATACTATACTTATCAAGGTAGCTCTCCCACCGCAATGGTAATTTTACAAAGAAATTGCAAATTCCCTGAGAACAGATGTTATGCCTTATGTTTCATTATTCTCCCCTTTAATAGCTATCACACAGAATCATGCATAGAAAACAATGTAATCAGTATAGTACAGGTCAGCAAGTGATTCTGATGATAGGAAACACTAACTCTGAACCCCAGCTAAAGGAAATGTTATTCCCACCAAAAATAATTCCATTCTCTTCATTAGTAAGAAAAAAAAAAATCTGTAGTGCATTATGTTTTGAATTTCAATAAAAATTTATGAAAAATTTTTAAAAGAATTGTTTTAGGTAAAATTAAACTTTGACAAAATAATTTCTGGTTCACTTCCTTAAGAAATGTTGGTCTTCCTTTGAGTATACTCTGTGACCATTGTTTGAAAATAATATTTGCTACTTATTTGCTATGCTTAGCTTAAGCGTCTGCCTTTGGCTCAGACCATAATCCCAGAGACCTAGGATCGAGCCCCACATCAGGCTCCCTGCTCAGAGAAGAGCCTGCTTCTCCCTCTCCCTCTGCCTGACGCTCCCCCTGCCTATGCTCACTCTCTCTCTCTCTCTGTCCAATAAATAAATAAAATCTTAAAAACAAATTAACACAATTGCAAAAATATCTGAGCTCTTCACTGAAAAACAATCAACGTGTTTATTTGGGTCCGGATTTCACATTCTAAACATAATGTTCTGCAGGTTTGTTGTACTTAATTCCTGGTAACTTACTCCTGGTAGCCCTTTCTCTATTCCCTTCAATTCCTGCTCCAGGCTTCTTCAATGAAAAGCAACTCTTGGTTGAGATGGACTGATTTTGCCAAGGCCAAGCTCACAGCTTTGCTTATCTCACCACATACATTGCTTACAATTTGTCCATTAATTTTCCCGTTAACTGGCTTAACCTCACAAGTGGTTTTCCATGTTGTTGTTTTTTTTTAAATCTTTTGGTTTAAAATTTTATTCACTTACCAGTGATCTATGGCATTGCCACTAGATTGTAAGCCAAAAAGAACAGGAATTTATGTGTGTGTTTTTCACTACCGTTTTTTTTAAAAGATTTTTTAAAAAGAACATTTTAAGTGTTCTCCATCCTCAGCATGGGCTCAGACTCACAACTCTGAGATCAAGAGTTGCATGTCTACGGACTGAGCCAGCCAGGCGCCCCCTTCCACTACCCTTCTTTCCAGAACCCAGAGCTATGCCTGGGACAAATCAAGTGATCCAAAATATGCATGGAATGATTCTTAGTTATCAAAGGCAGCTTTATTCTAGGTGCTGGGACACAATGGGAAGCAAAACCAAACACAATCTGGCCCTCAGGGAGTTTACATGATGAAGATTTAACGAGGACCGATCATAAAAGCAAATGTCAAATTGCGAATTTTATGACAGTGCTGTGAAACAGAGCGACCAGGTTCCATGAGGTATAGACTTAGAAGGATTGTCTCTCTTGGGAGACATGGGGGAAGAGAGCTCCTTGAAGAAGTGGCCTGAGTTGAGATCAGAGGATGATCACACAGTAATTAGAGGAAGAGGAGAGGACAGAGAGTTCCATTCTTTTTTAGTTTCTTCTCGGTGTTTTTCCCTCTCACTCAATGTCCACCCGCCACCATGGTACTTATCATTATAGACTTACCCTCTTTTTTCTGCAACCTTCATTTGATAGCTACTTGTGGACTTCTGCATAAACTCAAGTGTTTGTAGGGCTCCTTTAAGGTAACAACCAAACTTACTTTTCTGTTAAAATGGCCAGTAATCATTTTAGAAACTAAGGACAAAATATCAAAGAGAAAATGAACTAACAAGGAGAACATCTCTCTTCAACTTACTTTAACTGTTGTATGCTCGAGGAAGTGCCATATGATAATACTTAATAGATCTTGGTTGGTTAGTTGCTTGGCTGGCTGGCTGAATGGCTGGTTGACTGGTTAACTGGCTGGCCAGATGTTGGTTGGCTGCTCAGTGACTGGTAGGTTCGCTGCTAGCTTGTTAGATATTGGTTGGTTGGCTGGTTGGCCAAATGTCGGTTGATTGCTGGCTGGCTAACTGGGTAGACGTTGGTTGGGTGGGTGACTGGGGTGGTTTATTGAGTAGTAAAAGTGATGGTTTAGCTCTAGCTTTCAAGTCAGACTTAATTTAATTCAGATACTGACTGACCATTCACTGATAATGATAAACAACTTACGTAAGCTCTCTAAGTCTCTGTTTGTTCTATAAAATAGTATTTTTTTCCTCACTGGGTTGTTGTGAGAATAAAGGTGATATTGCATATCAAGTTTTAGCATGGTATGTAGGATATGTTAACCGTTCACTAGTATGTAGGATATGTTAACCGTTCACTAGTATATGTTCACAATTTAAAAGAAAAGAAAGAAGCTTGAGTGTTATTTCTAAAAGGAACCAAATTAGTGAAAGCAACTGATGATTCCGTTTAAATGTTTGTCTCGTTTATCATAGCCTTCAAACGTTTCATGGCTGCCAATATGCATCTGTTACAGGGTCACAGTACACAAAGCTAAGAAGGAGCTGTTACATGTAGGAAACTCACAAGCACACAAGCAGATCTGGACAGATTAGAACTGAATTCACCACCCTCCCCCCTCCCCTTCCTCCTGACTGGCCTATCATCGCATGATTGCAGGGCTCATCAGGATAGCAACTTTCTCTATCAAAACAATTTTTTTTAGGGAGTGCTAATATACTAGTTGACATGAACGACATTGGTTACACAGGTGTTTGCTTTATAATTATTTGCTAAGCTGAACATGTACATTTTATGTACCTTCCTCTAGGCACACCCACACTTAAACCTGGCCAGAGGAGGTGACATTGGCTTGCAAGAATGTGATGGACTAGGACCGTACAGATGAAATACATAAACCTATGCCGGGTCTCTATAAGCAAAGGAAAGTCCTTAAATTGCAAATGGAAAGAAATACACATGCAGTAAATCCTGACTGTGAAAAAGAGGACATGAGGTTTATTCCAAGGGTCCAGATTGGCTATCTCCTGGTCACAGATGTAGTGGCTAGAGTGGCAAATAACTAAACTTGCGTGCGTGTGCCAGTCTGAGTAAATGTACCACGTGCCGGAGTCACTGCAGGGCAGGATTTTTCCACGCCGTTTGCCACTTTCTTACCGTTGGGCATGAAGAGCTTCTCTCGATGACAATGCTTAAAAGACCTCAGTCACTAGAGGTCTTGCACAGATGCCCCATCTCTTCCAGCCATTGTCCTCAACATTCACGCCACGTGTGCGTGATTTCAGAGATGGCTGCCCTGGTTTAGTAAACGCCATCAGCAACAAAGTCAAGAATTACACGTATGTATTGCTAACAAGCGGCTTTTGGTTTGTTTTTTTTTTTTAGCGCCGACTGGGAGATGCGGCAAAGAAAGCGATCAGCAAGCTCCAGGTCAGAACCATCAAGAAGGGTGATAAGGTAACAGCAGACTCTTTTCTTTTTGGTGAGGGACCAGTCAAAAAAGTTCCTGACTTTTCTGGCAGCCAGGGTAGAAAGGAAGGAAGGATGGGAAAAGGGGTATCCAATGAAAATAGCTCTCCTGTGTCTGTTATTATACCCATCTTTATTAGATATAATTTAAAACAATTTATAAAATGCATACAGTAGGACAACAAAGTAGTTGGAAAGAAAGTGTAAGAAAATGAAAAGTATAGGAAAAATAGATGAAACTAGAATAAAATTTTTAGACAAATACATTACCTGAAATGTGTATCAAAAATGGATCCCAAACTTAGGTTGGGGCTTTCTAGCAGCCAATGCAAAGAAGGAAGAAATATTCAAACAATGTCTAATTACATTATTGCAATGTCCACAAGGTGAAAATGAGATGGTTATTCCTGGTATTACAATTTGAGAAAAATTTTCCATAAATCCTTGCAAGGAGGAAAGTGTTATATGCTGAGTGATGTCCTCCACTGATATCTGCAGTAAATACAGAAAGCATATTCAGTCCCTCTAAAATCTAGCATCCACAACCCCACAGTCGTTACAGCAGCCTCCCTTGCTGTAGAATGAGGACATAAAGCCAAGAGCAAAGCCTATCTTTTTTTAATTCTGGTATAATTAACATACGGTGTTATATTAGTTTCAGGAGTACAACATAATGACTCAACCATTCTATACGTTTCTCAGTGCTCATCAAGATAGGTGTATTCCTAATCTCCTTTATATATTTCACCCACCTCCCCACCCATTTCCCCTCTAGCAAGCACCAGCTGTCTGTAATTAAGAGTCTGAGTTTTTTGTTTGTTTCCTTTTTTTCCCCGTGTTCATTGGTTTTGTTTCTGAAATTCCACATATGAGTGAAATCAGATGGTATTTGTCTTTCTCTGACTGGCTTATTTCACTTAGCATTATACCTTCTAGATCTATCTATGCTATTGCAAATGTCAAGGTTTCTTTCTCTTTTTTATGGCTGAGTAATATTCCATCATATATATATAATATATTTTATATATGATATATATTATAGTTTGTGTGTGTGTATAATTCCATTAAATGTATATATGTCACATCTTCCTTATCCATTCCTCTATCAGTGGACACATGGGCTGTTTCCATATCTCAGCTTTTGTAAACAATGATGCTCTAACCATATCAGAAGCAGAAGTGTATCTTGAGAAGGAACAAGGAAACAGTGCAGTCCAAGGCCTGAAGACCTCTAAAGGTCTTTCTTCTCCCCAGAAGAAATTTTAGAGCAGTGGATTGTGGTACATGTATTTGGGGCTCCTTGGGACATTTGTAAGAGAGTCACAAGTCTGCATGTATAACCAGGTGCCATCTCTAGTCTGAATACTTGATTTATCTCACTATGCGCTATTTTTCAACTATATAAAAAATACTACCGAGCTTCCTAAGATGAAATTCATTTAAAAGCATTACTAAATTTAAAGTATATTTTGCATTACCTTTTCCTCCTCGACAGAATATGAAATGGGGTGTTGAAAGAGAGATGTATATACTTGAATAAAGAGAGAGATATATACTCAAATAAAAAGTTAAAACCATGGTTCTAGAGTTGCATACACATAAGATTCCCAAGGAACTGATAAAGTATCATTCGGACACTTCTGCATAAATAGTGTTTCTCAGCCTTGAGATTTGGATGTCACTTCTAATTATAATAAATAGGATTACTAATAATGGTATACTTAAAAATTGCTCCCTCACACTCATAATAAACAGCATTTTTAGTAACAGTACATTAAAAAATTATTCCCTCACAAAAGCATTTACAGTGGAACCCAGAAACAAAAAGTGGAGGTTGGAAGGAATGGAAACTGAGCCAATAGACAATTATTGTTTGAGAAAACTGGCACATAGACGATTGAAAGCCTGTCTCCAGGCAAGCTCCCCTTGCTTGTTTGCCTCTTCACATAGGAGTTGAAGCTACACAAGTCAACTCATCTGTGCTTTCTCCGTTGCAGGAAACAGAGCCCGATTTTGATAACTGTGCAGTTTGCATCGAAGGGTACAAGCCCAATGACATTGTGCGGATCTTGCCCTGCCGGTGAGTCCCTGGGCTGCCTGCTTTTGAACGGGGTGTGTGTGTGGAGACGAGAGGGCCTCCTGGCTGCACTGGCTTGGACCTGCTTGGCCTAGCCCTGCAAGGTCAGGCTGTCCAAACCTTTCTGGGTTTAAACAGCAAACGGTGGGAAAAAGCTTGTTCTTTCTGTATAACCGTTCTCCTTTAAAACGTGTTTTCTTGCTAAATAAATATTTTTCTGATCTCCTTTGTACCAAAGGAAGCATAGTGCTATGAATTAGAACCTCGTGATACGGAATTTGATGATGGGGCTCCCAACTATAAGTTTTCTTTAACAACAGAATTATGATATTCAGAATCCGTTCTAACTTTCACAAGTGCTGTTCTAATTTAATTAATGAACTCAGATATGTCGTGAATTGGGGCACCTGGGTGGCTCAGTGGGTTAAATGTCTGACTCTTGATTTCGCCTTAGGTCATGATCTCCGGGTTGTGAGATCAAGCCCTGTGTTAGGCTCCACGCTGGGGGTGTGGAATCTACTTAAGATTCTTTATCTCCTCCTCCCTCTTTACCCCCACCCTTCTCTCTGTCTCCCTCCCTCTCCTTCTCTAAAAAAAAAAAAAAGTGTATATATATTGTGAATAATCATGAAGGGATCAACAGCCAGAATATGGTCTGGAGTGAGTGGAAAGCCAAAGTCAAATTCCATTTCCTTTTGGGTTTTCTTTTTTTGGGGGGGGGGGGTAGGGGGTTTATCAGCAGGAAAGAAATGTGACAGTCACCCCAAAACTTCGAGAATCTAGGGGAGAATGCCAACATATGTAGTTGGAAACATTCCCCAAGTGGGATTTTCATATAACCCTAATCTTTCTCCCTAATTGAAATTTACTGTTAAGGCATTTGAATTTTTATATATAGTTAAAATTAAATAAGTTTAAATATATCAATAAAATCAAATATTTTTAAGTTGCATAAAAACTGTCTTCCTATCGTTGAAAACCTTTTTTTAGTGTTGCTGCATCAAGTATCCTAAAAATAAAAAATTATTCCTTGAAGAAAATTTCTTCACTTAGAAAGATGAGCTTTAAAAAGTCTTAAGGGGCACCGGGGTGGCCCAGTTGGTTCAGCATCCAGCTCTTGGTTCAGCTCAGGTCTAACTTCAGGGTCATGAGATCCAGGTCCTGAGTCAGGCTCTGAGCTCAGATTAGCTTCTGCTTTAGGGGTTTCTCTCTGCCTCTCCCTCTACCCCTCCCTCCCTAAAATAAATAAATAAAATCTTAGAAAAAATTCTTACGAGTACTTAATAAAGTGGATAAAATACACAAAGCTATAAAGCAATGCACCTTTAAGAAATATTTCTTTAAAATAAGAAAGAAAATATGCCTGTAGAGGAATTAATTTAATAATCCCAAAATGACAAAGAAGTGTCTAAAAAGGACAGGATATGTAAATAGATGCAGAAACTCCCAAGGGGAATGAATCCTTCTTGAAATGCTTTTAAGCAAATTGATCATCAGGAAACAGGCCTGGGGAAAGTACACTGCTGGCTCCAGCCAAAGCCTTCAATTGAGATTCATTTTCCTTAGTTTTTAGATGCCTGACTAGCTCTAAGACAGAACCGTAGAATCAACACATCAAGACTTGGTGGTTTTCTTCCTATGAGGGAATATATAAATTTTTTCTTCAGACATTAAACCTGGTATTTAGTTAGTGACTTCTAGAAACCTGGCAAAGAATGGCGGGCAGCCTGTGAGCCACAGAGAGCCTCTCAGGGTAGCGTCTTTTATCTCTGCGATATTTTACTAAGGGTGTTTTTCAACCTCATAGTGATAAGCAAGGAACATGCTTTCCTTTGCTTTGCTGCTCGGAGAGTGTTTACAGCCCTGGGAGGGTACTTCTCATAAAAAATATCCAAAGCAAATCTAAGTTAAATTGCAACTTTTTCCTTTTTTTTTTTTTTTTTTTTTTTAGAGAATCTAAATGTAATTAAGAAAATCTATTTTAGGGGTGCCTGGGTGGCTCAGTGGATTAAGCCGCTGCCTTGGGCTTGGGTCGTGGTCTCGGAGTTCTGGGATCGAGCCCCACATCGGGCTCTCTGCTCAGCGGGGAGCCTGCTTCCCCCTCTCTCTCTGCCACTCTGCCTGCTTGTGATTTCTCTCTGTGTCAAATAAATAAAATCTTTTTTAAAAAAATCTATTTTAAAAACTATATAAGGCATTACTTTAGCTCCATAATCCTTACCGTATAAAATAACATTCATTTGGAGCTCTGTCATGAGTCTATTCCACGTTACCGCATAGAATTACTAGAAGCCACGTAATATCCAAGCCATAGATGGGCCACAGTTCGATTTACCATGCTCCTGTTGTGCAACATTTGGCTGGTTTCGGTTCTTAAGTATGACAAATTACACTGCTTTGGCAGTGTTTAGATTGTCATGATGTATTATTCCAGAGCTCTTATAATAGAATTTTTGGAAAGTTTAACCAAAGAAATAGCTTTTTAATATTAAAAAAAAAAAACTTTAGGAACTTTAATTTTATTTATACTAGCCCTTGCCCTAGGCCAGTTCAGTGTGGCCTATGATTCTTCCCTTTTTACATTATTATTTGATTCTTGGCTCATTTCTTGACACTTGCTGTCTATCTGCTTTTATTTCTTATTGTAGGCCCGGCTTTAAATAACACAATACACTGAGAATCACCAAGCACAGGTTAGTTATTTATTGATTGATCTTAGATGAATCATATATATTTACTCTTTGAAGAGCTCATCCATTTTTTTCCATGCTGACTTTAAAATCGAGGTTATTTTGGTGCCTGTTGCTTGTTTCTGCCAGACAGTTCGTACTAATGGATGTCATCAAACAAATGCACTGGCATTTGCTTTTTGCTACATGATTTCCTCTGGGGTATTATTAAGCCCCAGATCCTATGAACTTTATAGACTCTCTCATTATTTCCAAGCTGACTCAGCCACAGAATTTTTTGCATCTCCTTAGAGTATAAACCATTTCAAAAAAAAAATGATAATAATTCAGTTTTTGTCTCCTTCTTTTATATTCTTTTCTGTGGCCTTCTAACCCCTCACCCGCTGGGTGTATCACTTCTCTAGTGTGGCCACTTGGGGTGTCTTTCCAAATCTCCCCGGGATATTCTTGTGCCGTGATTTTTTTCAAAATCATTCTCTTGTTTGCCTCTTTTAGAAACCATTGCACAAATTAGGATGAATTAATAAATGATTTCCCCTCTTCATTTGTCGTCATGGCGATTACTAAAGTTAAATCATGTGCATACACGCTCATCACTTCCCCCTGCTGTCTTCCCTAGGGGCCTTCTCCTGAGGTGCCCCCGCCCGTCCCCGTCCCCGTCCCCGCCCCCGCAGGGGCCAGCTGGGCATGCGCGTTCACGGTCGCAGCAGCTCCCAAAGCAGCTAAGGGTCAGACAGCTCTAACTTGTGTGGTTTGGGTTTGATCCTAATACACGACTGGGGTATTTTCCAAAGAATTTTGGTTTTTGCTTAGAGCATATACATGCCGAAATTTACATTATAGTGTATTTTAGGACTGATTTTTGTGAGTTAGGTTTATACTTGTGATTATCATTTTTAGCTACAGAAGATATTTTATTGAAGCATATAATTGAAATTGTATGGTCTTCCCTTGTCCAGAGAATAAGTTGGGCTCTCAGATTCTTCCAGAGCTTTTATCCTCTGGTATTTCTACTGTTCTTCAGTGGTTACTCATTCCAGTCTATATGCCTACCCAGTTTCAAACACTCCTGCTCAGAAAGAATACGAACTCCTTGGGCAGGGCAAAAGTCTTTGTTTGCCACTTTAAAAAAAAAAAAAAAAAAAAGCAATGTATGCATCCATACCCTAGGTACCTATAAAATTCTTTCCTTTCTTGGATTGATCCATATAGCATATAGCGTTATCACTAATTTAGGAGGCTATTAGTTTCTGCTACTTTTTCCTTTGACTTTGGAAACTTTTCTATGATGTAGGAAAAATTGTAAAGCTCCTTGGTAATAAGGAACCCCTTGTCATAAACTTTTTAGTAACTAAATGCTTCATTTGCAACAATAAACATTTATTTTGTAGCAACTGTGTGCCAGGAATAGTAAGAAGTACCCCAGTTGAAAAGATAAATGGCCTGATCCCTGCTCTGAAGGAAATCAGTCTAGTGTGAGGGAGAGAAGGGAATTTAAATAAGTAAATCACAATACAGAGTGAGATGTGCAACAACAAAAGCAAAACGGATTTTTAAAAATTGGAGGAAGTAATACCAGGCACAAGAAAGGGCTCAGCAGAAGAAAGGACATCTTCGTAATTTCTAACAATGGTTTGCTTTGCCAGTTGCCATTTTCATTATAGAAAATCTGCATAATGGATAAATATGTAATTAGCTATCTAACTCCCCCAGGCAGATAACTACTGCTACTATTTTTATGTATTTCCTTGCTTTTATGTGCTATACCTATACGGGTAAGTTTGAGATACTACTGTCAACATCATTTATTACTCTACTCTTTTCACTCAATATTCTAGGAATATGTTCGAAATGGTTCTAGATTATTAGTGGCACATCTTGACTTTCCTTTGGCCTCTGACTCCATAGGCAGATGTTGGTCAAGGTCTAAGTTAAATAAACCAACCCAAGCCCCTGGGACTTTGGTGCTTATGTAGAACCTGCTAGTCAGGAGTCAGGAGTCAGGGCATTTGTGCAGGATAGGCAGAATTTTCTACTGAGGTTAAACGGGAATGTGTCCTGGCTCCCTTTAGCTTATTTCTTAATAATCCATTGATGTGCTGTTCACATTTTAGCATCCTACCCTACCAGAGAAGACAAACAAAAGCAGTGTTCCATATACAGCCGATGTCAGTATCATTTGGGTGTGTGGAAGTGGACCATGGTGGTAGTGTGCCCCTCTGGCTTCCTGTGGTTACAGTTGGATTGCAAATAAAATGCTCCAAAACTCAACTCATTATCTTCCATAGACGTGCCCCCCACTTTTACCTTGCTCCTAAACAGAGTTCCCATAGGACAGATTCCCTCCTAGAGTTCTATTTTGTAAACAGTGTTTCCTGGAGGACACTGTAGGAGACATTGTGACCACTGCCCACACTTTGACTGAGGTCTCTGTATTTTATGTTTTAGAGCAGGGCCCACACTTTGACTGAGGTCTCTGTATTTTATGTTTTAGAGCAGGGCTTAGTGTTTGGATAAAGAAGCAGCTTGAAACACCTATTCTGAAATAGTTCTGGTTAGGAATCATGGTACTCTAACTGTTTAGTGTTAGAGCTTCAAGCCAGCTTCTCATGTTTGAAGGCAAGCCATGGCCATGGACTCTCTGAGCAGCCTCTGAGTCAAGGTCAACGAGTGGCCTGTGGGTCCAGGGTTTATCAGGCTCCTCATTCTTCACAACAGGATGTCCCTTTTGTCCTGAGCAAGGTTATCTGTTTGCTTAGATGATTCTGAAAAGGGTGGGGTGGAGTAAAATATACATAACATAAAATTGACCTTTTTAACCATGTTTAAGTTTACAATTCAGTGGTGTGAAGTACATTCACATTGTTGTACAGCCACAACCACTATCCCTTTCCAGAGCTTCATTTTCTCAAAGCAAAACTCTGTGGACATTAAACACTGACTCCCCATTCCCCTAGTCTGAAGGTTTTTATGTGTGGGTGTGCGTGTTGTGTTTTTAATTTAGCCTTGACTTTTTTTAAAAGAAAAATGTCAATGAAGAAACTTAGATTTTGATTTAAGCATCAATTTAAGCTGGTTAACTAAAAATTGGTTTTTACATATTCTTTTTTTTAAATTCATTTAACCAACATATAATATTATTGGTTTCAGAGGTAGAAGTCAGTGATTCATCAGTCTTATATAACACCCAGTGCTCATTACATCACGTGCCCTCCTTAATGTCCATCACCCAGTTACCTCATTCCTCTACCCCTATCCCCTCCAGCAAACCTCGATTTCCTATGATTAAGAGTCTCTTATGGTTTGTCTCCCTCTCTGGTTTCATCTTGTTTTATTTTTTTCTCTCTTTGCCTATGATCCTCTGTTTTGTTTCTTAAATTCCACACATGAGTGAGGTCATATGATAATTATCTTTCTCCAACTGACTTATTTCACTTAGCATATTACCCTCTAGTTCCACCCATGTTAGTGCAAGTGGCAAGATTTCATTTTTTTTTTATGGCTGAGGAATTTTCATATACACACACACACACACACACACACACACACACACACACATATATATATATATATATGTATATGTATATATACCATATCTTCTTTATCCATTCATCTGTTGATGGACATATAGGTTCTTTCCATAGCTTGGCTATTGTGGACATTACTGCTATACACATTGGGGTGCAGGGGCCCTTCAGATCACTACGTTTGTGTCTATAGGGTAAAACCCAGTAGTGCAATTGCTGGGTCGTAGGGTACTTCTATTTTCAACTTTTTGAGGAGCCTCCATACTGTTTTCCAGAGTGGCTGTACCAGCTTGCATTCCCACCAACAGTGTAGGAGGATTCCCCTTTCTCCGCATCCTTGCCAACATCTGTCGTTTCCTGACTTGTTAATTTTAGCTGTTCTGACTGGTACGAGGTGGCATCTAATTGTGGTCTTGATTTGTATTTCCCTGATGGTGAGTTATGTTGAGATTATTTCTTTCATGTGTCTGTTGGCCATTTGGATGGCTTCTTTGGAGAAGTGTCTGTTCATGTCTTCTGCCCATTTATGATTGGATGGTTTGTTCTTTGGGTGTTGAGGTTGATAAGTTCTTTATAGATTTTGGATACTAGCCCTTTATTTGATATGCCATTTGTAAATATCTTCTCCCATTCTCTCAGTTGACTTTGGTTTTGACTTGATGAAGTCCCAATAGTTCATTTTTGCCCTTGCTTCCCTTGCCTTTGGAGATGTGTCTAGTAAGAAGTTGCTACAGCCAAGGTCAAAGAGGCTACTGCTTGTATTCTCTAGGATTTTGGATGGTTTCCTGTCTCACGTTAAGGTATTTCACTCATTTTGAATTTATTTTTGTGTATGGTGTAAGAAGGTGGTCCAGTTTCATTCTTCAGCATGTGGCTGTCCAGTTTTCCCAATGCCATTTGTTGAAGAGACTGTCTTGTATTCCATTGGATATTCTGTCCTGCTTTGTCGAATATTCATTGACTATAGAGTTGAGGGTCCATATTTGGGCTCTCTATTCTCTTCCATTGAGCTATATATCTGTTTTTGTGCCAGTACCACATTAACTTGATGATTATAGCTTTGTAATAGGGCTTGAAGTCCGGAATTTTGATGCCACCAGCTTTGATAAAATATACATAACATAAAATTGACCTTTTTAACCATTTTTAAGTTTACAGTTCAGTGGCATGAAGTACATTCACATTGTTGTACAACCACCACTATCCCTCTCCAGAACTTCATTTTCTCAAAGTAAAACTCTGTGAGCATTTAACGCTAACTCCCCATTCCCCTAGTCTGGTGGTTTTATGTGTGTGTGTATGAGTGCCTGTGTGTGTGTGTGTTGTGTTTTTAATTTAGCCTTGACTTCTATTAAAAAGAAAATATCAATGAAGAAAGTAAGATTTTGATTTAAGCATCTCATTTAAGCTGGCTAACTAAAAATTGGTTTTTACATATTCAATTTGAAACCTAACAAAGAATGATAATTCTACATATTTCTGGTGTTATTGTTCTTGTTGCTATTACTGCAATACTAACATGATGTTACTCTTATTATGATTAGAAGAACTCTCACGGCTCCTGTTACGATCACTAACATCATTACCACCATCAATTCTTCCCAGGCTTTCTGCAGCAGCTCTCTCCCTAATCTTCCTGCTTCAACTCCTGCCCCTTAATTATTCATTCTGATAAGCCTATTTTTAATTATCCAGCTAGATGAGCTGGACTCCTGGTACTTTTTCAGCAAGTACAACTTTAAACTCAAAAGTGTGGCTTTAAAAAAGCTAACCTTTGGGAAGAGCAATTGAAATAGAATTCAGTCCTTCTGATTCTCTAAAAGGTACCTCTGTACCAAGGTAGGTTCAAAGACAGCTGGAAATCATGCCTTTTTGTGTATTAGATCCTTCCAGGAGACCCGAGTTGGCTGGTGCCATTGCCGTCACTTTTATCAAGGATTGCTCTAAGAAGCCATCTTCGGAAAGTTGCCCTTGTGTCTCTTATTAGGATTTTGTTCTGTGACTCCTTCATGGGGGCTTGCCAGAGCAGTTTCATGTACATCATAACCACATTTCTTCCCAGCAAGGGAATGTTTTTAGACTGTGAGTGCTGAATTATGATACCGTCCAGATTTTTTTCTGTGTTTGTTGATGGAAAGTCGAGAGCCAAATCTGTCGCCCACTCCTAGCCAAAAGGGATTTTTTTTTAGCTTCAGCCCCGACTGTTTTATGTCTCCATTCTTGTTTTAATTTCTTCTTTAGCTTTTATGATACCTTTTTTTTTTTTGAAAAAGATTTTATCTATTTATTTGAGAGAGAAAAAATGAGCAGTGGGGAGGGGCAGAGAAAGAGAGGAGAAGCAGACTCCCCACTGAGCAGAAAGCCTGATGCGGGGCTCGATCCTAGGACCCTGGGATCATGACCTGAATTCAAGGCAGACGTTTAACTGACTGAGCCACCCAGGCACCTCATGATAACTTTTTTTACTTAACAGTGCTTATCCCTTTATTTAAAAGAAATAATCTGAACATATTAAGAGGTGCCATAATTATGTAACTCTGGGAAAGTCCAGTCCAGTTTGAGGGGACCTTTCAGTGGTAGGCATCTTCACCTTCCCTGTAGCAGAAACAGTAACTGTTCCCCAGATATCGATATGCACCCCCATGTTTCTCAGCCTCTTACTCAAAGGAGGGCCATAGCACTGGTTTCAGTCCTCAGAGAACACTTGAGGGCAGAGGAAAGCCCTCTAGCTCATGTCTCCTCAGCCTCAGCAGCCAGAGAACCAAGCTGAATGGATGGAACCACAGGCGGGAAGCAGCCTGGGTCCCTGAGTCACCATGTGGAAGACGGCTGCTCTGGAGTGAGCTAAACTACATACAAATTTGTGTGAGAATAAACCTTTACTGGGCATATCACAGAGATTTGGAGTTTAATTTGTTATCCTAACAAAGCCTAATCTACTTAACACACTGGGTTACCAGAGAAGAGGTGAACACTGGTGAAGGCATCATGGAAGGCATGCTCCTCTCAGACCTGTGTGTGGCACCTTTTTGGATATCTGCATCTCCTCAGTCACTTTAAGTTAATTTCTAGGATAAACATTTTCCGTGTTTTTAAAAATTTGTCAACATCATTTTCAATGAATATATCTCATATTCTGTACTTTATTTGAGTATTTGGGGACATTTAAGCTGCTCCCTGCACATACAGATTTTTTTGCTGTTATAAATAATGCTGTGATAAATAGCTACATGTATAGACCTGAGGTCACATTTCAGATTATTTCCGTGTTCCTGATGTTATGAATTCAGATTGCCTAAGTGTTTTCCATAAAGCTGTACTGGAGGAGTTTTCCAGTTAGTCAGAGGTTAAGAGTATCTCCAGCAATGATAACCTAGAACCGAAAGGGTGTAGGGCACAAGCCCAGGATAATGGTAGAGAGTGGGCAGGCCCTGAAAATGTAGAACCTGAATGCCCACCTGAGTTATAGCCAGGAGCTGGGGCCCTTGCTGAGGGGTTCAGTGTTTGCTATATACACAGCATGTCAGCACCATGTAGAATAGAGCTCAGAGGGATCCGACAGGAGTCTGGGGACCAGTTGGGAGACTACTGCAAAGTCAAGGTAAGAAATGCTGAAGGCCTGAACTGCAGTGTTGGCACTGGGAATGCAGAGAATTGGATCTAGTCAGGAGAGGTTTAGGAAGTAAACCCAGCTTGAGACAGCATTTGGAGTGTTGAAAATGGCTGCCCATATCAGCTGGTGACTGATAGATACATCTGTATTTGTTTATAACTAAAACATGCCCGTATCTTTCCATTCTGATTCTAAACAACAGAGAAAAATCCAGCAAGTAGCATATTCAAAAACTGTAACAGAAGAAAAAGATTTTAAACACTGAAACAGATTTTATCACTTAAAAAACAAAAACAACAACAACGAAAGCCCAAACCTTGAGGACCAGCTTTGGCTTATCTTTTTAAGACTGTCTTCTGAGTTATTGGTCTTGGAACACACCCATAACTTGGTCATTTAGGCAAGTTTCCATCTTGGACAGATAATTGTTGGTAAGAGCTACGCTACCCTGCCTCTTTCTATTCTCCCCATTTTAGGAATGAGACTGAATTTCAATTGTATCAGTTTAAGAGCTCTCTTTAGTAGTTGGGGACCTAGAATGTATCGTACTGTCCTTTTTTTTTTTTTAAACATAACTCTACACTTTTGCAAAGATCAGAGCACAAGTAACAGCATTTGTTTTGAAAGAGATGAAGTGGAGATTTAAACACAAAATATGCCAAATTATAAATCAAAAAAGAAGAGTATATGTACTGTTAGAGTATAGAACAAATTTACAGTGAAGGACAAATGAAGCTTATATGTGCGAATTGGGACAATAGATACCCTTGCTTACGAAGGAATTTCTGGTGACATTTCAACATCTGAGTCAGACAGGATCTAACATGGTTAGGCCTGGAGATTTGGAAAAGGAATGTTTTTGAGGGCTGCTGAAAAGTCCATGCTGAAATTTGTTCTGCGAGTTTTGATGAATTCTTTGTTCTGTGACTTTTGATGAATTCTTTGAATTCTTTAGATGCCTGCAGTTGACAAGATGCTCATACCTCAATCCTTGTCTGTCTAACCAATCAGACAGCCAGCTGCTTTCCTTTCTCAGTTAATGTAACTGATAGATCATTTTAACATGGACCTAATTATTGACTCCTCAAATATTACGATCCATTAATGCCTGTGCTCTATGACAGGTGACATTTTCCTCTACCAGAGAAGCAGCTCTGGGAGACATCAAGAATAAAGTATGTTGGCCAACAGGGAGAGATCCATTTGTAAAGGTTTCTGAACAAGCATGTATCCTGTGACTTCCAGACTGACTTGCCTGGCAAGTCCTGGCCTTCTTGAAATCAAATTAATAAGATGTCTGGAGTTAATGGAGGTGTCAGCCGCTAACAGTGGCTTGTGTCCAATGGGCCTTCCTGTTTTCGTTGGATGCTTCCAGCCAAACCCACCTGGGCAGTTCCTAACCTCGCTGGCTTCTCCTGAAACTCTGATGGGAGATCCAGGTCTCTGATTCTTTAATAACAACACAAGGCAGTATCTCAGTTCAGCCCTGATAGTCATCTGTGAACTTCCCTCTTTAGGGGGCAGAGGGTCTCTCATTCACTCTCCCTGCCAGACACTACATGATCATAATAAACGACATAACCTAAAAATGAGTTATCATCTCTTATAAAAATTAACATCATTTTAGTATTTGAAAACTTTAAAAATCAGAATCAAGCTTTACTGAAAGTACTTAAAAATAGATACTAGCCCCAGGGACCAATATGATTGTAAGATCAGTCAAATGAACTGAATGTCTGTGTGGACAGAAAATTCCAAACTGTTCATGAGGTTTTTTGTTGTTGTTGTTGTTGTTTTAAAAAAGGTTCTGTAATATGGTCAGGATTCTGACTCTGAGTCCTAGGACTCATGAGTGGAAAACAAAGAAGTGCTTCCTAGCCAGGCGGAGATGGTCTGTCCTGACTTTACCCTGCCATGCCTGTTACATATGCTTGATTAGGAGCAGATTTTTTTCCAAGTTTTTTTATTTTTTAAAAGAGCGATGAGTGTTGACTGATTTTCATGAGGTCTGACTTATCCTTTCATGCCCATGTTATGCAAATTAGATTATTGGTCTTCATTTTCACAGCTGTTTCTTTATAGATGTGATTTTAAAAATAACTTCAGGGTTTTATTGCTAATTGTGGGAAATTTTGAAAATAGAAGTATAAAGAAGTAAACAAATCTAATCTCACAACCCAGAAATAATCATTATTAACATTGATAGTTTAATTTTCTCTAATGCATAGACATAAGCATCATACATGTCATTAAACATTGTAAAGTCAGCCCATTCATACAGTTTTATTCTACTTTCTTATTTGACATTAAAAAATAAGCATTTTCTGGGGCACCTGAGTGGCTCAGTGGGTTAAAGCCTCTGCTTTCAGCTCAGGTCATGATCCCAGAGTCCTGGGATCAAGCCCCTTATCAGGCTCTCTGCTCAGCAGGGAGCCTGCTTCCTCCTATCTCTCTGCCTGCCTCTCTGCCTACTTGTGATCTCTGTCTATCAAATAAATAAAAAATTCTTAAAAAAAATAAGCATTTTCCTGTAATTTTAGAAATTATTTTAAGGGGTGCCCGGGTGGCATAGTCGGTTAAGCGTCTCACTCTTGGTTTCAGCTCAGGTCATGATCTCAGGGTCATGAAATCAAGCCCCATGTGGGACTCCTTGCTCAGCATACAGTCTGCTTTGGGTTCTGTCTCCCTCCTGCTCATGTTCTCTCTCTCTCTCTCAAATAAATAATCTTTAAGACAAAAAAGAAACTTATTATCATTTTAAAATACTTCAGTAATTATATGATATAGTCTATTGTTGGAGCTTATTTAACCATCCCCTACTGTTAATTGCTTATAGTTTTCATCATTACAAAATCATGACCTTAATTGTTGATATGTTTTTCTGTATTTATCCTTTAAGATACATTCCTAACAGTGAGTTTACTGGGTCAGGAGTAATAAGTTTTGCCTAACTGCTTTCCTAAAAGATGATAATGATTTACTTCCCACTAGCAGGATGAGAGCGTGCTTGAACCAGGAAGTAGCATGGTTTAAGCCTCTTTCTCTTTTTTTTTTAAGATTTTTTTTTTAAATTTATTTATTTGACAGACAGATCACAAGTAGGCAGAGAGGCAGGCAGAGAGAGAGAGGGAAGCAGGCTCCCTGCTGAGCAGAGAGCCCGATGCAGGGCTCGATCCCAGGACCCTGGCATCATGACCTGAGTTGAAGGCAGAGGCTGTAACCCACTGAGCCACCCAGGCGCCCCAAGCCTCTTTCTCATCTGATCGCCAAATATAAAGAGCGTGCTTAGTTTTGGTTCCCATGTCTTTGATTTCTCTGAGATGTTATAATTGACTACCATAGTACTTTGTACTTAGTCTACTGCTATTGACTAATCAATATATGATATCTAATGTAAATTGTCATTGGCTATAAAACACTTCCTAATTTCAGAGATGTTAAAATGGCGAGGAGAATGATATGGCCTAGAATTGGTAAAATATGATATTGACTTTTTAATTTTTGTTTTCATATTTTTAGTAAATGGTATTTCTCATTTTTTTCTCATGTAAGTATTTTTATTTTGTTTTTATAATGCTTTTTGATTAACAGAGAAAGATACTTTAACACTTCCCTATCAAGAAACAACATAACTGATGAATTAATTAACTGTATTTTTCAAATTTATCTGAAATTTATGTTGGTATAAAGCATCTCCCTCAAAAGTCACTGCGTATGAAAACTATTACTTAAAAAGTCATTTTTTTCAGAAACATAATTTTACATACTCTGCCAAATTAAAAGTTATATAGTGTGGTGGAAATTTAAAATGTCATAGTTGTGGGGCACCTGGGTGGCTCAGTCGTTAAGCGTCTGCCTTCTGCTCGGGTCATGATCCCAGGGTCCTGGGATCGAGCCCCACATTGGGCTCCCTGCTCAGTGGGAAGCCTGCTTCTCCCTCTCCCTCTGCCCCTGCTTGTGTTCCCTCTCTTGCTGTGTCCCTCTCTGTCAAATAAAAAAATAACTTCTTTAAAATAAAATAAAATAAAATAAAATAAAATAAAATGGGATCGTTTCTTTGGAGATTTGTTTGACAATTTCTACTAAAGTTAAACACATGCTACCTTCTAACCTAGCCATTTCACTCTTGAATCTATCTCCAAAAAAATGAACGCATATGTTCACAGAAAGACTTGTACAGGAATAGTCATAACATGTTTATTCATAATGGGCCAAAAAGATGAAAACTAGGAACCTACATGTCTAATAATAGAAGAATCTATAGATCAGTTTGGTACACACATGCAATGGAATATTACTCGGCAATAAAAAGAAACAAGCTATTGATGTCTATCAAAGCACAGATAAATCTGAAAACATCATGTTGAGCAAAAGAAGTCAGGCAAAAATAAATACATACTTTATGATTCCATTTATATGAAATTCAGTCACAGCAATGCTAACCTGTGGTGACTAAGTCATAATTGTGGTTTCATGGCAAGGAGGGGGTATTGACTAGTAAGGGGAGGAGAGAACTGTCTGGGGTGATGGAAACTCTGTATATCCATATCTGGATATTTGTGTGCAGATATATAGGTACTCAGTAAACCATCAAGCTTTCTTAAGATCTATGCAATTTACCATGTATTATACCTTCATTTCTAATAGTGGAAATAGAATGTTATAAGCACCAAAGAAGCTATGTTGTAGACTTTTTTTAAAAAGCAAGAAAAAGAAAAAAGCAGCTCACTTTGTACATTAGTCAGAATTACATAAAATTTAAATTCAAAGTTTGCTGGTCGTGTTTTCTAGTAATTTTTTTTCTCTCATTCCTTTGGGTTTACATATATACCCTGCCAAAAATTAGTTATCACTTAATCTAAGGGATTAAAGGAAGGAAACATGAAAGGAAATGGCAGTGCTGATAAATGATGTCTGATGAGTTACTTTCTGTTGTATTTTCAACAGAGCAAATGCTGCCTTAGGAAAGAAGTCTTGAACTGTAATAACCTTGTTAAATATGACATTCTGACTTCAAATGTCCTGATCCCCAGTTATATTAATCAACTAGACACTCGGGACGAAGGCCAACCAGCCTTGCTGCCCCAGCCAAACGATATAATTAGACCAGGGTCAAGTTTGAAGCCGAGAGCTGCTCTCTACCAGAACCTAAAGGAGTGAGGCACCTATAAAATGATGGTTTCTGCAATTCCCTTGTAACTTCCATTCCCAAAGGATCCATTTTTTCCATTGTAGCCAAAAGAGAAATAGAGTTTAGTGGCTAGAGGATCTGATACAGTAACTTAGGATTTAAAGTTTTGCTATTTAAACCTAATGCTGTGGACACCAGGTGAAAGGAAATGGCTATGTATTGCAAACCTTTAACTTTGAAAAGCACTCTATGGTTTACATGTAAAGCTCTGTTACATATAATATCTAATTTACATCTCAGCAGCCTATAAGTGAGGTAGGGCGGGTACCATTAATGTGCCTTTATTTTACTCAAAGAAACCCTTAACTCAGAGAGGCTGGTCACAGGGCCCAAAGCAAAGCCAGCTTCTGGGACTTCAGAGTCTGGGTTCTTTCCACCCTAAAGCTCCGCCCTGCCCTCACCCCTGCACCGCAGGGGAGCTCTGCCCAGCCCTCAGCGCTGGGAGTGTGGTTTTGCCTGAGTCAGCCTCAGAAACCCCCATCTCACTCTAAGCCAAATGTCTGAGCACCCCAAGGGAAATGAATCTAATCGAGGCCAGCTTTAAGGGTTTTGCTTTCTCCTCAGTGATTCCAGGCTGGGTTTTGTGGCTCTGAAAACAGGCCAGCCTTTCTCAGAGGAAGCCAGTGCTGCTACTCCTGAGGGGAGCAGAAGGTACTCAGCTGCATTCTTTTTCTTTCCCTCCCTCAGGTAAAACTGCTCGTGGGGCACATCAGCTTGCCAAAACAAAGGGATTGGGTTGTTAAACGATAGCCAGAATATGGTCACCGCTGGTTCTGTGTGATAGCTCTTTTTTCCCTTTTCCTTTTCTTCTTGTTTGTTTTAAACAGTGTTTCCATAACCTAAATAGGGGGAATCAGAAAAATGCAGTTTCTCATAATTGGTCCAAACATTTCAGACAAGCCCAATAGCAGAGATATCCGCCCCACCCCCACCCCCCGCCCCAGTGAGGCACTGGGCCAGTTGGCAAGGGTTACACTAGGGGAAGCTGGTGTCTGCTTAACTGGCCAACCTGATCCCCACCACACCCCAAAACACCACATTGTGACCACTGTGAGGACTTTCTGTATAGGAGACATAGAAAAAGGAGACCCCGTGGAAGGAAATAACTTGATGACGGAAGCCCAACATCACAAGGAGTGAGGGAGGTCTAGCTCAGCTCCGTGATTATTTTCCACATTGTTCATACCTCTCGGCTACTAAGTCCTTCGAGATTATTTCAAAACGCTGATTTGGAGCCATCCTTTCCAGCTTTAGCTCCTGTTCTTACTTTTTTTTTTTTTTTTTGAGAGTTTGTTTATTGGAGAGAGAGAGAACAGAAACGGGGGAAAGGGAGAGGTAGAGGAAGAAGCAGGCTCCCCACTGAGCAGGGAGCCCGATGCGGGGCTCCATCCCAGGACCCTGAGACCATGACCTGAGCTGAAGGCAGATGCTTAACCGACTGAGCCACCCAGGCGCCCCTGGTTCTTACTTTTTAAATAGTCTAGTTTTCAACCCAACTGAGTTTCTCATACATCTCATGCTACCGCTGCTCTGTCTTTACTTACATAAATTCCTTCTCCTTAGATTCTTGCTTCCAGTCTCTGCACTTCAACATTCTTCCCATCCTACAGTTTCCTAACGTCCTCCGAAAGTAACTGCTCCCTTCCTTGAATTCTATGATACTTTTATTTGTATCTCTTTATGACCCGTCCCTTTGTATGCTGTACTAACATCGCTCAATATAGTTAATGGCACCATTATCCACTGAACACTTAACTAGCCAAGCATTTATCAAACAAGTGTTTAATCCTTACAGCAACCTGGTAAGGCATTTTACTAGCCAGGATAGGCTAGGTTTTGCTGCAGCACCAACAACACCAAAAACTCTCAACTCTCAGTGGCTTAATACACAGAGATTTTTTTATGTCTTGTGTTTTACGTGAGCATCAGCAAAGAGCGTCTGCTCATGGCTGTCAGGTGATGAAGCAGTTACCATCTCAAATGTTGTGAATTTTGATAGGCCTGAAGTGAAATCTGTTATTTCTTTTTTTATCTTACTGGACAGAATTAGCCACATAGCCATAGCTACCAACAGGAGAGCCTGTAATTTTCCCATATGCTTAAAAGATGCAGAGGTAGGGGGTGCCTGGGTGGCTCAGTCGTTAAGCATCTGCCTTCGACTGAGGTCATGATCCCAGGGTCCTGGGATCGAGCCCCACATCGGGCTTCCTGCTCTGCCAGAAGCCTGCTTCTCCCTCTCCCACCCCCCTACTTGAGTTCCCTTTCTTGCTGTGTCTCTCTCTCAAATAAATAAATAAAATCTTTAAAAAAAAAAAAGGTAGCACACCAGTTGAATTGTATTAATGAGTGCCTCAGATAGGTACTAGTATCCTCATTTCATAGACAAAGAAACTAAGGCTCAGAGAAGTTAAGGGTTATCTCAGGACTGTCAGCCACAATGTGTCAAAAATGAAACTTGTTTTGCCCCCCCGCAATCCTGAGATTTTAACCTACACAGTATGGACTGTGCAGCTTCCTATCAGCCCATCAATTCTTTATTAAAAACACCTCACCAACAGGACACATGTCTGACTCATCTTTGTAGCCCCAATGCCTAGCACAATGCTCTGTATAGAGTAGTACTGTATAACTATTGTGCACTAATGAATTTGTTATTCTGTGTTAATATTCCTACTTCTTCTCAGGACTCACCATTCCAAGTAGTGAGTTCTGGTATCAGCTTTAGAAATTCTTTAACAATATACAGAAATATTCTTTTCCAGATTTTCTCACGTGTAGCTAAGAAATCCACCTTCCATACCAGACTGAAGTGCTGCTGTGTCAACCAAGTTCTTTTTTCACTAATAGGAATGGAAATAAGCTACTGGTTTGCGTAATATAGCACAGGAGAAAATGTAGAGAAATCCTATGATACATTGAATGCCTGGGTTGCTAGTTCTGGACCACAGGCATGGCATTTGGGCCAAAGATAGTGCACAAAAGAAGCCAGTGATTTCCATGCATCTTTCAAAGCCATGACTGTCAAGAGTCTGGTGGAGCTCTCATTGAATTCACCTGATTTTAGGAGCAGCTAGACAAATGGAATCCTGTAAGAAAATCAACGAGAGCAGTTTAGATTTCTTATGTCCTCTGGGGAGGAATCGCCATGCATGCATGCATGACACTGTCTGGGCTCAGCTGACATTCTGTAAGTGCCATCCTCACTGCCATTTTGGTCATTCTAACCTTGGTAATGCTCATGCTCAGATCCATAAATCAAAGTTCCCCAAATGAGATTTGCATAGAAGGAATGGCTCTGTGTGATGTCTGCCAGGCAGTCTAGGCAGAATATAGGCTCATGGATGTCCCTAATGTTCTTGCCGGGAGCCACTGGCCCCCAGAAGAAGGCAGAATTGTTTTATATTTGAGAATCTATTAAAATTAAGAAAGTGCTTTCTGAGTATGCATTACCACAGTAAGCTCACTTGCAAGGAATAATAATTAAATTGTTGTTAATCAAATCATGACTTGGGGAAAACGAACTTTCAGAATTCATTTTTTCAGCACATGCTACTGAAAGTATATCCTATTCTAGGTACTCTAGTAGGTTTTGGAGATAGAAATACTTTGACTCTGCCCTCCCAGGGTGTCTCAAACTCTGTGGCTTAGTCAGTTAAGCGTCTGACTCTTGATTTCTGCTCAGGTCATGATCTCTGGGTCATGAGATTGAGCCCTGTGTTGGGCTCCATACTGGGTATAGAGCCTGCTTAAGATTCTCTCTCTCCAGAGGAGAGGGAGTTGAGGGAAACTGAAAGGGGAGATGAACCATGAGAAACTATGGACTCTGAAAAACAACCATAGGGTTTGGAAGGGGCAGTGAGGGGGGGTGGGGTTGAGGAACCAGGTGGTGAGTAATAGGGAGGGCACGTACTGCATGGAGCACTGGGTGTGGTGCAAAAACAATGAACACTGTTACGCTGAAAATAAATAATTTAAAAAAAAAAACCTTCAGAAGGAAAAAAAAAAAAAAAGATTCTCTCTCTCCCTCTGCCCCTCACCCCTCCCTCTCTTAAAAATGAAAACAAACAAAAACCCATGATGCTTTAGCTTCTAACTTGCCAGGGAGTATTGTAAATATTTTATACTTTTCGTCCTTTTTTCTTTTACAACTTAAATTTCTTCTCAGTTTATAAAGACCTAAGTCTAAACCAGATTCTGGTTTTTTGCGGGATAAAAGGGGTTATGCATTTCAATATTAGTGCAGTCTGCCATATTGCTTAATATGGTTAGACCAATTTATGTTCCCACTGAAAGTATATGAATGTTTACCCCATTGCCAGCATGATATATTACCAAATTTAAACATAAATGCAAATTATCCACAAAAAATTTCTCATTGTTTTAATTTCCATTTTTCTTATTTTAGTTAGGAAACACTTTTGCAAATCTTTTTTTAAGACGTGAGTGTGCACAGGGGATGGGGCAGGAGAAAGGGCAGAGGGAGAGAGTCTCCAGTAGACTGTACGCTGAGTATGGAGCCTGACACGGGGCTTGATCCCACGACCCTGAGATTGTGACCTGAGCCAAAACCAAGAGTCCAGCGCTTAACTGATTGAGCCACCCAGGAGCCCCACTTTTGCAAGTGTTTTAAGGCATTTATCTGAAGTCTTAAATTCAGTTTGGGCAAAAATATCAGCAAGGAATATTCTTTCCTCAAGAGTTATTATGCATTTGTGAAAATATGTTAGAACAAATAAAACAATTTTAAGGTATCTGGATATAAGATCAACACATAATCAGTGGTTCTCAGTTCATTGGAATGGTATTAGCTAAGCAGTACCAAAACTATTTATCTTTTTTCCCTTTCTTTTTTCCTTTTGACCTCCTCACGCATCTCTCCGCCCACCACCTGCATCTTAGCAGTTTATTCTGTGTCTGTTTGTTGTCTTGCTGTTGTTGTTACTGTCTTTGTTTTTAAACTTCACATACAAGAGACATCGTACAGTATTTATCTTTCTCTGACTTACTTAATTTAGTCTAATGCTCTGCAGGTTCATCTATGTTGTCACAAATGGTGAGATTTCATTCTTTTTGTGGCTGAGTAATATATTCCATTGTGTGCATGAGACAGAGAGAGAGAGAAAACGAGAGAGAGAGAGAGAGAAAGAGAGAGAGAGAGAGTGTGTGTGTGTGTGTGTGTGTGTGTATGTGTGTGTACACCACATTTCTTTATCCATTCGTCCATTGATGGACACTTAGGTTGTTCCCATATCTTGGCTATTATAAATAATGCTGCAAGGAATATGGAGGAGCAGTTTTTTTTTTTTTTTTTGAGTTCATGTTTTCGTTTTCTTCAGATAAATACCCAGGAGTGGAATTGTTAGATTATACAATAGTCCTCTTTTTAATCTTTTGAGGAACCTCCATACTTGTTTCCACACTGGCTGCAGAAGTTTACATTCCCCCCGACAGTGTATGCTGGTTCCCTTTTCTCTACATCCTCTCCAACACTCACTATGTCTTGTATTTTTGAAAAAAGCCATCTTTTTTTTTTTTCTTTCAATCTATAAACACTTTATTTCTGCATGCACTTAGGTCATCTTTAATGAAAAAAGCCATCTTAACAGGTGTGAGGTGATATCTCATTGTGGCTTCAATTGGGATATCTCTAATGATCCGTGATATTGAGCGTCCTTTCATGTAGTCGTTGGACATCTGTGTGTCTTCTTTAGAAAAATATCTCTTCAGATCTTCAGCCCATGTTTTAATTAGATGATGTTTTGCTGTCAAGCTGTATGAATTCTTTGTATATTTTCGATATTAGTCCTTTATCAAATATGTGACTTGCATATATCTTCTCCCATTCAGTAGATTGCTTTTTTATTTTGTTGAGGTTTCCCTTGTTCTGCAGAAGCTTTTTTTAGCTTGATGTCATCTCACTTGTTTATTTTTTCTTGCTTGTTTATTTTTGCTTTTGTTGCTTTTGCCTTTGGTGTCAGATTCAAAAAATCATTGCCAAGCCCTGTGTCAGAGAACTTAGTGCCTGTGTTTTCTTTCTAGGGATTTATGGTTTCAGGTCTTATGGTTAAGTCTTTAATCCATGAGTTAGTTTTTGTGTATGGTGTAAGATAAGGGTATACTTTTCATTCTTTGGCTGTCCAATTTTCCCAGCACCATTTATCACAGAGACTGGGCTTTCCCCATTGTATATTCTTCACTTCTTTGTCATAAATTAATTGACCATATCTACATGGGTTTATATCTGGGCTCACTGTTTTGTTCCACTGATCTATATGTGTCTGTTTTTATGCCAATACCATACTGTTTCAATTATTATAGCTCTGTAATATAGTCTGAAATCAGAGAGCCTGATGCTTCCAGCTTTGTTCTTTTTCAAGATTGCTTTGGCCTCTGGGGTTTTGTGTCTGTGGATCCATATAAATTTGGGGACTATTTGTCCTTCTCTTTGAAAATTGATACTGGAATTTTGCTAGGGATTGTATTGAATCTGTACATTGCTTTGGGTAGTACAGATTTTCAACAATATTGAATTTTTCCTATCTCTGAGCACAGAATATCGTTCCATTTATTTGTGTCTTCAGTTGCTGTCATCTGTGTCTTATAATTTTCAGTGTACAGGTCTTTCACCTCCTTGGTTAAATTTATTCCTAGGTATTTTTTGGATGCAGTTACCAATAGGATTGTTTTCTTAATTTCTCTAACAATTCACTATTAGTATATAGAAATGCAGCTGATTTTTACGTACTGATTTTGTGTCTCCTGCAACTTCACTGAATTCATTTGTTCTTAACAGTTTTTTATAAAGTCTTTAGGATTTTCTATATATAATATCATGTCATCTGCAAATAGTGACATTTTTATGCCTTCCTTTCCACTTTTGATGCCATTATTTTTCTTGCCTAATTGTTCTGTCTAGGACTTTAATACTATGTTAAATAAAAGTGGCAGGAGTGGGCATCCTTGCCTTTTTCCTGATCTTAGAGGAAAACCTATCAGCTTTTCACCATTGAGTCAGCTTTTGATAGCTAACATTGTGGGTTTGTCATATATGGTCCTTATTATTTGAGGTACTTACCCTTTATACCTTCTTTGTTGAGAGTTTTTATCCCAAATGGATGTTGAATTTTGTCAGATGCTCTTTCTGCAGCATTGAGATGATCGTAAGATTTTTATCCTCCATTTTGATAATGTGGTATAACATTGAGGATTTGTAGATGTTGAACCATCCTTGCATCCTTGGAATAAATCCCACTTGATCATGGTGTATGAGCCCTTTAATGTACTGTTAAATTTGCTCTTCTGATATTTAGTTGAGGATTTTGGAATCTATGTTCATCAGGGTTATTGGCATATATATATATATATGGTATATATATAAAAAATTCTTTTTTTGTGTTTGTGGTGTCCTTTTTTGGTTTTGGTGTCAGGGCAGTTCTGGCCTTATAAAATGAGTGTGAGAGAGTTCCCTCCTCTTCTATTTTTTGGCAGAGTTTGAAAAGGATTGGTATTACTTTTACTTTGAATGTTTGGTACATTGCCCCAGTGAAACCATCTGGTCCTGGACTTTTATTTTTGGGGAAGGTTTTTTTTTTTTAGTGATTCAATCTCTTTACAATCATCAATCTGTTCAGATTTCCTACTTCATCATTATTCACTCTTGTAATTTGTACATTTCTGGAAATGTATCTATGTCTTCTACCTTGCTGAATTTTTTGGCATGAAATTATTCATAGTGGTTTCTTATGAGCCTTTGTATTTCTGTGTTATCAGCTATAACATTTCTTTCATTTCTGATTTTAGTCCTCTCCCTGTTTCTCTTGGTGAGTGCAGCTAAAGACGTGTCGATTTTGTTTATCTTTTCAAAGATGAGCTCTTAATTTCATATATCTTCTTTATTGTCCTTTTATTTTTTTTTAATATTTCATTTATTTCGGCTCTAATCTCTGTTATTTCCTTTGGTCTACTAACTTTGTGCTTCATTTGTTCTTCTTTATGTCCTTTGTCCTTTGATTATAATAACAGCCCTCTGAAGGATTATCATAAACTATCACTTTGGAGGGTTGTTACACCAATTAAAGGATATTGTCATAAAAACTGAAAGAGGGGCACCTGGGTGGCTCAGTGTGTTAAGCCGCTGCCTTCGGCTCGGGTCATGATCTCGGGGTCCTGGGATCGAGTCCCACATCAGGCTCTCTGCTCAGCAGGGAACCTGCTTCCCTCTCTCTCTCTCTCTCTGCCTACATCTCTGCCTACTTGTGATCTCTCTCTGTCAAATAAATAAATAAAAATCTTTAAAAAAAAAAAAAGGTGAAAGAAAACTGAGCCTCAGACAAGTTAAATTACTTACTCAAGGTCACAAGGCTAAGGAGTCATGGTCAAACTCTGAAATTCAGACACATACTCAGCTACTGCAACATATGTAGGAAAACAAAATAGGGCAAAAAGGAGAAGAAACTAACTCCCCTTGGCAGAGTTTGGAGGAAAGGATTGGGATGTTCAGAGAAGAGAAGGGATATCTGAGCTATGACTTGAAATGTGAGCAAGATTTGACACACCAGAGGGAAAAAAATGAGAAGAGCATTCCAGAGTTACGGTGAAACTGTGGGGTAAATGTGGGGACATAACAGAAGATGTGACAAGTGCGGATCGGGTGAGCCTTCTGTGTGCTCTGTGTTTATGCATCTTGACTCTGTGCCAGGGGTTGGGGGGGTGGGGGAGGGTCCTGAAGCATTTCAAGTCTCCAGAGTGATATCATGTTGGTATTTTAGAAAGCTAAAGCAAGCAAGGGAAACCAGACCATGTCAAGAAGAGCCCTGAAAAAAAGTTGGGTATAACTTTCTCTGGTACTTCATAATTCAAATGCAAAAATCTTGTGGGAAGGTGATAGAGCTTGCCAGCTCATCATTTACCAGATCTGCTAGGCAGTGGAGAATGGGGGAGTACAGAGCATTCAGAGGCCAATGTTATCCTCTTCCCAAATAAATCAGGCACACTAATATCTAAGTATAGTTCTGATGAGTCCATTGTTCGACAGCTTTTTCCTTCTATAGCCAAGTGAACACGCTTAAGGCACATCACTTTTCCCTTTGGTTTTGCCTGATTCCCAACCCCTGTAGCTAAGATACTGCCTCCTTAGAGCTGAATCACAAAAATTCACTGGGGAAGAATAACAATTTGAATTTTTCCACCTCCCCCACCTCAGCCCTTCCAACCCCCACCCATGACATTCAGTAGGGGAAGGAGGGTGGTGGAATGCAGAATTAGGTAAAACCACTGACTGTAGGACTGAGTTTGAGCTGTAGCTCAACAGCTTCCTCATTCTTTGGATAACTGAACTTACTTCAATGAGCTTCAGCTTATTTCTCCATAAAATGGGAATAATAATTTCTGCCTCATAGGGCTGTTATGCATTACTCATGTATATAACATGCCTGGTGCATAGTAGGCATTCAGTAACCAGTAGATACTTATTAATTTAATTAAATTAGTGTTATCCATTTAGAAACTCCAACTTCATTGACAACTTTACAAGTAAGATTCTGAGGCTATGAAGAAGTATCCTGACTACCCAGAGAAGCACTGGATATATTCTGTCTAAATAGTTAATGTTGCCTGGGTCCCTGAGTGACTCATGTTCTTTGATAACCATTTCGCTGAAGGGAGTACAACAGCTTGTACTGGTGCTAAAAGGAAAGCCACGGAATTTTAATGTCAATGTCAGGGTGACAGGGTCTGACTAAGCTTACAAAAACGAATGAGATAGAAAGGCCAAAAGGGCTCCATTCTTCATCCAGGTGGAGGAAAAAAAAAAAAAGGCCATTTAATTGGAAAAGGTGTCACACAGGAAACAAGAATTAATAAATGGGGAAACTAGCTTAACGGGGTCATTACTGCTAAAAAAAAAAAAAGGTGAGAACTTACTACTCATAATCAGCTCAGCCTCGTTATGCAGTTGTCGGCATCGTCTTTTGTCAGGTGTCTGAAGAACTTTTTCTTAAACATTTGCTTCCCTTTGATGACTAAAGAGGGAGCAGAGTTTTGGTTGATCTTCTGTTGTATTTCCAGCTTGCCAGGATTGTTATAAGATAGAATATCTTGTCCCATTGTTCCTCAGTATGGACTTTCTTACTCAGTCTTTGTTAAAAACATGGGAAGCCAGGTGCCTGGGTGGCTCAGTGGGTTAAAGCCTCTGCCTTCGGCTCAGGTCATGATCTCAGGGTCCTGGATGGAGCCCTGCATGGGGCTCTCTGCTCAGCAGGGAGCCTGCTTCTCCCTTTCTCTCTGCCTGCCTCTCTGCCTACTTGTGATCTCTGTCAAATAAATAAATAAATTTTTTTTAAAAATTTAAATAAATGGGAAGGAAGAGTGCTGTACTGTGAATCATACAAACAGGATGAGTTGACATTGACTTTGTGGTAGAGACGTTTACTCAAACATTGGTGCTTCTCACTAAAGACTGGACTCTTTCCCTACCTCTTTGTTTATTTGTTTAGCCTAGTAACTTCTATTTTTCTTTCCACTTGGAAGGAAAAATGGTTTTTGCAATCCCAATTATAAAGATACAGTCTTCATAGTTGATGGTCCACACAAGAAATATGGTGCTAGAAATAAATGAATTTTAGTTAATAACTAGCATGATCGCTCTACATGTCACTTGAGCACTCGTAGTTTTTGCCCTAGCTCTCCCTCTGATTTTTTAAAAATTTGCCTTTACTTGTTAAAATGTTAAAAGAATATTCTAAAGAGTAGTGATCAGAGTAGTAACGTAGTATCTAAAAACAAGGCGCAGTACAGCGGTATCAATAAGATTAACGGTGGCTTACAATTGAGGAGGGCCTGGAGTTAGGTTTTCAGCTTTGTAGTCGTTATTTACCCCCTACCCCAACACACACACACACACACACACACACTCACATGCGAACGCACACACGGACTCATTCACTCGCAAACTCCACGCTTTGAAGAAAATGCCACAGGTGAGCCGCTGAGTCTTGGGGATATTAAGACTTGCCCAAGACCAAAGAGCCAGAAAGCAGTGGACCCAGGAGTGTGGCTTTGCAGTGGCCTTTCTGTTGCAGTTCGCAGGGACCCGTGGAAGCCCTGGGCTCCTGCACTGGTGGAGGGCCCTTGTCTTATTCATCTTTGTACCCGGCTCCTAGCACAGAACAGAACAGAACAAGCGGGTGACGCAGCTCGTGCTGTGTTTTAGGAAGATAAATCTGGCAAGGATGAGTGGGATGAAAAGAACAGGAAAAGCTGGTGACATGGAGAGTAGTGGCAATGTTATTTTAATAATAAAGACCATCAACAAGATGAGGAGTGAGGGAGAAGCGTTGAGAATAGACGGGAAGCGGGGCGTGTGGAAGAGATTTTGCTCGAGGGAGGCCATGTGGCTTGATGACCGTGCGTAGGCGGTGAGGGGGACCAGGTCTCTGGATAAGTATCCATCCATATAGCAAATATTTCTTGACTATCACCTTGGTGCCAGGAACTATTCTAGGGGCTGGGGATATAATAGTGAATTAGGAAAATGAAGATTTTGCTCTCATGGACCTTATATTCTCGTTGGAGGACGTACTGGTCAGTGTTCTCCAGAGAATCCCACTGTATCTCACTATATTACATATCATAGGTATATAGAGAGAGAGTTTTCAAGGCATCGATTTTTCAAGAAATTAGCTTACATGATGATCACAGGGCTGGCAAGACGGGAATCCGTAGGGCAGGCCTACAGTTTAGAAACTCGAGCTGGATCTGACACCGCCGACTGGAGGCAGAATTTCTGCTTCCTCAGGAAACCTCAGTTTTGTTCTTATGGCCTTTAACTGATTGGATAAGGCCCACCTAGACTATTGGGGATAATCTCCTTTATTTAAAGTCAACCGATTGTAGGTGTTAACTTGATCTATGACATTCCCCTAGATTAGGGTTTCACTGAATGACTGGGCACTAGAGCCTAGCCAGGTTGACCCACAAAACGTAGCATCACAGAGATGTCAGAATGACAAGTTCGCAGAGAGGAATGACTCAAGGTGTTCAGGAGTCGGCTTTTGCGGGTTGGAGGCTCTAGGAAGACATCTCTGCCCGGGTAGCTGTATCTCCAGCTTACAGAGGGGGTACCTGCAGCTTGGGGATAGTAAGAGACTTCTTGAAGCTCAGACAGCTGCTAGTGACTGGCGCTCCCATCGTTCTGACGCCAGCACGTGTGCGGGGGACGCAGAGAGGCTGACTCCCCAGTACAGTCAAAAGGATCATGATGTTCGGCTTTTTTCCCCAAAGGAACACCAGTTGGTGAGCAAGTTGAGATTCAGAACTTGTTTCCGGAGAGCAGAGCCTGAACATGGGGAGGTCCGTACTGCTGTTGGGGACGGGGGGCGGAGCAGGGTGGCTTCATCCCTCTTTTGTCCCTCCCTCACTCCTGCCAGTGCCCAGCTGAGGGCTCTCGTGCCAGTCGATCGTTCTGCCTAGAACACCCTCCTTCTTCTCCCCTCCCTTTCATGCAGATAGTGTCCATGTTGCCCTCAAGTGTTTTGGCTTTGGCTCTTCATGGGGAGGGTCTTCCCTGAGTACCCCAACGGGATAGATCTCCCAGTTAGAAGCCTCCCATACTCCATGTTCTTCTAATGTGATACTTAGCACTGTTGTCATTAAGTAGTTTATTTCTATTATTTTATTAGCATCTGCTCCTCCTGTTACACTCCTGAAGGGAAAGGAGCCAAATTGCTACCATGCTCATTCCCAGATTTGAGCACGATCCTTGGCATTTATTACTTGTTGGGTGAACGGATGGAGAGAGGAACGAATGAGTGTGATACGTATCTACCAAGGAATAAATCTGCAGGCATTCCAAGCGGTCATCTGGGAACATGATAATACGTGCAAGTTGCTACTCTCCTGTTCTAATCCCCAACCTAATCCTATCCAGCCTACCGCCAACCCCAGCTTCAGAACGTGGGTTTCTTCTCAATTTCCATTTAAAAGCTGACCCTTCCCACCCTCTTCCCTCATTTAGGGGTCCCTTTGAAGCATCTGAGCAGACAGCCCTCTAACACGAAGAAAACGGTTAGAACTGTTAGAAAGAAAGAAGACGAAGGTGAGAGAGAGAGTAAACATATTCCGGGAAGAGTGCTGCACCAAGGATGAGGTCAGGGGTGGACGGAATGTCCTGCGAGGCCCTTGTATTTGGGGCAGACCACTCGCTCTCGTCTTGCCCCAGGCAGGAAGTTCTGTCTGCTTCTGCCTGTGGCCTGGAGTCTTATGAGTGAGAAGAAAAGCTTCTGACTCGAGAAGTCCCTGATGACCTCTCGGGCCCCTGGAGAGCCAAGTTGAGTGAAAGGTCAGTTAGGAGGCCCCCCTCTTGCCCCTCCTGAGTGCCCCACTTCTGCTGGTACTCAGAGAAGGCTCGCGGGCCTGGAGCATGGGCGCTGCAGGGGCGATGAGCGCGTCAGCTGTACAAACAGTCAAAGGTACAGGACGGTTCACCCCGGCTTCTGCTTCGGCAGCCAGCAGCCATCACAACGTAAAATGTCATCTGTGTTATGAAATACTTCCAGGAGCTCTGTTGCCCTTCTGTGCGACAGCCCAAATATTAATGGAAACAAGGCTTTATTTTGCAGTTGTCTTCTGACTGTGAAAAAAGAAACTTCGGATTTAGTTGCAAGTAATCGTTCTCTCTCTCTCGAGGTCTATCCTCAAAGGTCCGGGCAGGCCTCCCCGTGTCCATTCTTTCCCGCTAAGCCTTCTTCCTACTGAGAAAGAGCAAAATCTCTCTGTGTCTCCATTCTCTACATTTTCTGAAACTTGGAAGACTCAGTTGTGAATCCCAGAGGGCAGTCCTGGGATCCAGACAAAGTCTGACTGTATCAGCACCCGGTACGAGAGGCAGCTCCCTGGCCCATGGAGCTAGGAGATGGAGGTTTGAGTCTCGGCTATGCCTCTGAGTGGTCGAGTGACCTTGGACAAGTCTCTGGGCTGTGGTGGACTAGGTCGTCTCTGCAGTTACCGCCACTCTAAGATGTATGGTTCTCATTGCAGGCATCTTTTCCACAAGTCCTGTGTTGACCCCTGGCTTCTAGACCATCGCACCTGTCCCATGTGCAAGATGAACATTCTTAAAGCCCTAGGGATCCCGGTAAGCACAGCCCAGCCTACAGCATCGTGATGTGTGACTTTCTGCATTACCCCCAAAGCAGGGAGAAAACCCGGATTTTCTCTGACCCCTCCTCGGCACAGCAGAGGCTGTCATCTGATGAGCCCCCAAGAGAACGCCCATGTCTGAAACATCTCTCGTCTCACTTTCTCTCAGTCGGAGAATATCACAACCTTCTCACCACATCCCCGCCTGTGACTCGAGATGCTGCTTCTACAGCTCGTAGGCTTCTCCCCTGGGCTCCGGGGTGTGAGCGCAGGCAGGACCCAGCAGAGGCGGGATGGTCCTGGTGCCCAGTGATCGCCTCCTGTGGCATTACTCACGGCATTGTCTGCAAGGGCTTCTGCATGTCAACTGTCTGAGGCTGCCCTTTCCTGGAAAAGTCTGAAGTGCCTAGCTTTCCCGGGAAAGGAGCTCTTCTGAACAAGGGGAGGGAAAGCCAGCCACTGGGAACCTGGCCCAGAACCTCTGCTCAACTCAGGTCTCTGCAGACACCTTGAGTGAACAGGAAGGCAGAGCCAGCACCCCTTCATTCTAGGGCTGCCATCCCATTTGTGCCCTCAGTTATGTGTTTATAAAATGTAGTCTCTCCCCCAGCGCAAGGAGAACCCCACCAGCTGGCTGGCTCACTGCTCCAGGGAAGGACTTTCCCAGGACCGTATTCAAGCAAAGCCACAGCTGGTGGCTGGTGAGACACCAGCTGCTGCGGTGAGGGCAGGAAGCAAGCCAGGCCACCAAATCTGAGGGCTGCACAGAGAAGTGAAAAAAACACTGGCACTGTCTAAAGGCAGCTAGACAAACAGGATACGGAGGCCAACCTCCTCCCCATCCCCTCTGCTCTGCCGCAGCCTCTCTCTGTCACTTCTCACCACTAATGGCAGAGAATAAAGAGAATGTTAAGGGTCCCAAGATAGCACTGAAGAAGAGAGGATCAGATATCAAAGGATCTCTTTAATGCCAAAGGGCTAATTATCCTAGGACTATCAGAGTGGCTCTGTTGGAGAGGGCATACCTGAAGACTCGGAGGTCAGGCATGGGCTGAATTTTCTACCTGGTAGCAACTGCTTCCATGCCGGCTGTGTGCTGTTTTTCATGGCTGGTACACCAAACACAAATCAACTCATGGGACTGTGGCTTTGAGCTAGATTTTGAAAGCCAATGCATTAAATTTTCAGACCAGAGTTGTAAATGCATAATACGCTCAAGGTGAAAGTCAATTACAGCAGACGTGAAATATTACCAAGCACCCAACCTCTCTACCAGGCGTTGGGAGCTTAGAAAATTGAACTCAGGGTTTGCACTTCTCACATTGCTGGCTGCAGCAGATTCATACGGGGGAGCCGGGAAATGTTTTTACGTGTGTGCTTGCATGTGTGTGTGTGTCTTTAGTCTCCAACATCTGCAGAATACTTAACCGTGAAAGGTAGACAGTCACATTATCTGACCCAGTTCCTATTCCTCAGGATGTTCTCAAAGCTCCTGAATGTCAATCCCAGTGCTTCTTGGTCAGGACGATGAAACCAAACCGCTCCTGGTAGTTAAGTTTTGTACTAGATAGCATTTGACTTCAGACTTTGCCAAAGGTGGTAGGACTTCTCCAGAAGGTATTTGAGAAGGAGTTGAGAACACAGATACTGTTTTTAAAATAGAAGTATTGGGTGGCCTTTGGGCTTATTTCCAAAATTTTCACTTTTAGAAGTTTTTTTTTGTTCATGGTTCCATGCTGACCAAGTATGGAGGATGGGATTTTACTTAGCACACTGGACTTCAAGAAAAATAAACATGGGTAGCATCTTTTGGATTTTACCAGGGAGCTGGACAGGAATATGACATGTATCTGAGCGTGACCCAGAGAACAGAAAATCCTCTGGGAAGAAGAAGGCCTGTGGGCTACTTCTCAGGAAGCACCAAGGCATCTGGCTACCCTCTTGCCTCTCCAAGGCTTTTCTGTTTTTTTCCTAGAGGATGCCACTGAATTCGGGATCTGGGAGGAATTTGGAATGTTGTTCCACTCCATACTTGGCCCCTGGGTAGCTGCACCATGCCTAAACTCCAAAAAGATGATGTTTTATTGCATTCGTTTAACTTCTCCTGTCACTGGACAAGCTCACAGCCTTCTCAATTAGTAAATACTTCCGATAGCTAACTGAAACCCTTTGTATGCTGCTTACAGGGACTGTTTCATAAGTTTTCTAAATTGCTTATATTCATTCCATTCTTCAGGAAAACTGACAAGAGCTTGTCAGTCTCTAACAGTTAGTGCCTGTTGGTTCTTATCTCTGTAGCCCTTTCATGTGCCAAGTTGATCAATACATGTCTTGAAGTCTCATTGCCCTTCAGAGTCTGAAGGCTGTTGGTCACAGAATCGTATTTATGAAATTCAGTCTGGTCCTCCTTTGAACAGTGCCCACTCACCAAGGCCTCAGTGTTCATCTTGGTCAACCGAGTTGTCTAGTTACAGGTGGTAAGGGTTTTTTTGGGCTCGTTTTTGCTTTTGGTTGTCTTTAACTTAGTATCCTTGTATGCACCTGTGTTATAAGGCAAATCCATGTAAGTTGAAAGGTGGAACCTGGGGACATTTTGATTTTGTAAGTGGATATCTCTCAAATGAGCTAACGAACGAAAGCTTGCCGATTATGAAGTTCCCATTACAGTGGGATACAGGCATAAATACCTACAAAGTGTCACAAAGAAGCTACCTTTACAAATGTCTTTATTACATCTTACCAAGAGAAACAAAGTACTGGGGCACCTGGGTGGCACAGTGAGTTACGCATTCTACTCTTGATTTCAGCTCAGGTCATGATCTCAGGGTTGTGAGATCAAGCCCTGCATCTCGAGTAGTGCTTGGGATTCTCCCTCTCTCTCTGCCCTTCCTCTGCGTGCACAATCTCTCTCTCTCTCTCTCAAATAAATAAATAAAACTTTAAGAGAGAGAGAGAAATAAAATACTGACTGTAAAGGAGCAGGGGGCCCTTTCTTTCTTTCTTTTTTTTTTTTTAAGATTTAATTTATTTATTTAACACACAGAGATCACAAAAGGGCAGAGAGGCAGGAAGAGGGGAGCAGGCTCTGTGCCGAGCAGAGAGCCCAGTACAGGGCTCGATCCCAGTACCCTGAAATCATGACCTGAGCCGAAGGCAAGAGGCTTAACCCACTGAGCCACCTAGGCACCCCCAGGGGGCCCTTTCTTGTCCGAAGTGTTTTCACCCTTTTACCTACACAACAGTGCTTCACGTTCTTTTCTCTCCTGTCAGGTCTAGGTGTGTCTTTGTAGAGGACAGAACAGAGGTCTCAGTGAGTCCTCCTACAAGATACTGTGACACCGAGGCCATTCGTATCCCAGCAAACACCTTCTCCAATCACTCTTGTCCTGACATGAATAGGATAATAGTTATTAAATAGAAATTCCATGTAGCTGGGGTATTCCCAAGTTCCTGACTGTTTAGAGATTGATTTATTTGAGGCGTTTCCCCATGCTCACCTGAATCTGAAGACCCATACCGTATTCACTCGCAGATGGTATTTGACATCTCTGCTAAACATATGACTGTCATTTCTCTTAGAGGTCTATAAATTGGGTTTCTTTTCAGAATATCTATTTGATGAACCACTTAGGGTGGACATAAACTGTGAGTTTCTGTAAATTGTGGTCTATTAAATATTATAGCTAAGCCAAATTATTCACACGTGCCACCATTAACAGTCTCACTGAGCTAATTAGCTCTTTCTCTTTTCCCCTTCTGTTAAGGATATGATACTGTTCCTACTAGTCCACAAAGTAAAAGAAACACTCTACATCAAAATTAATGACTTTTTTTTAAAGAAAAGAGATAAAACGAATGATATCAACAAGAGAAGTCAACATTTTGAAAAATAAGTCAGTTGTTACCACATCTACGACTGCATCCAGATGCTCTGGATGAAAGACCGACCAGCAGAGTATTCTCATCATGAAATCTTTTCTTCCTTGACACCCCACACCCAATCAGTTTTGCTTTTAAGGGTTTTTATATACTGTAGGGGAAGAAAAAAACATGGTTTTTCCTTCTACCCTCCTAGGTTCTCCTGCTGGGGTCCTGTAAATGAGACTAGAAAAAGATGACCACGAGAAGAGGCCCCTGGGTGGCCCAGTAGGTTAAGCGTCTGCCTTCAGCTCAGGTCATAATCATAGGGTCCTGGGATAGAGTCCCACATTGGGTTCCTTCCTCCGCAAGGAGCCTGCTTCTCCTCCCTCTGCCTGCCGCTCCCCCTCTTGTGCTCTCTTGCTCTCTCTCTGTCATGTAAACAAACAAACAAACAAACAAGAAATAAACAAGATTTTCAAGAGAAAAACAACCAGACATTTATTTACTCACATGTGCATTGTCCATGCATATAGGAGTATGTAGGGATGAGTAAGTCAAAAGGGCGGTCAGAACTTAGACATAGCATCTTCATGAAAGAACAAATTTTTAGAGAAGTGACAAGACAAAGGAAAAGGACCTTGAGCTTCTAGGGCAGCAGATTCTGAGAAAGTACATATATTGAGGGAAACTAATGACAGATAAGAGCGTGGTAATGAGGTATGTTATTACAGACCCATTTGGCATCAACTCTCAGACTCTGGTAATAAGAATGTTCTTCTCTTCCTGGTACAAGGAGGGAAGCCACCTTCCCTCCTTGTACCAGGAGGGTACAAGGGACAAATTTGTGTCCTACTTTTAGGCAGATGGGAGGACAGAGACCATTTCTTTATCTGCTTCTTCTCCACTGTGTTTAACTCAAAATAATCTTTACGCCAACGGTGGATGTGGGGTGACACGTTCTGCTGCTCTTGAACAGCATACCTTACCTCTCTGCACAGAACCTGACCGTTTTTAAAAGCATTTTCTCAAATCTTCCCTTCGTTGATCTAGGGCAGATACTAACATTCCCAGCTTCTCATAGTAGTAAACTGAGACTCCAATAAAATATTCAAATGGACGTTTGCTGAGCACCTAATAATTGTCAGACACTATATGAGGGCTTGGAATTTAAGATCAACATGATGTAGTGGCTTCACTCCAAAAAGCTTATATCCCATTTATATGGGGGATCTAAAAACTGAGCTCATAGAAACAGAGAACAGACTGGTAGTTGCCAGAGGCCGGAGGTTGTGGTGGGGGTGGAGAGGGTGAAGGTGATCAAGTTATAAGACAAATAAATCCTGGGGGTGTAAGGTGCAGCACGGTAACAATCTTGTATTGTATATTTGAAAGTTGCTAAGAATGTAGATCTTAAAAGTTCTCATTACAAGAACAAACGTGTAACTATATGGGATAATGGATATCGACTAAACCTATGTGTTAATCATTTTCCAGTGTATATGTGTGTATCAAATCATCCTGTTGTCTAAACTACCACAGTGCTACGTGTCAATTATATCTAAATAAAACTGGGCAGGAAAGAAAACTTGTGAACTAGTAGAGAGAGACAAAGACAAGCACAGTTACAAATAGACCATAAATGCCTACAAAGTGTCACAGTATGGAGGATGCTATCTGGGAGAGAACATCACTTAGAGAAGATGCCATTTGGCCTGGGAATTGAAGGATAGTTAGGAATTCACCACGGCTATTTGGAGACCTAGAGAAAGAAAAGGGGGTGGGGGTGATGGGGGCTGAGCAGAGGAACAGCATTAGCTAAAGCCCTGAGATAGTGAATATATGGTCTGTGTTTCCAAGGGCCGAGGGGAGGTCAGAAAACTGGCTGGGGTGAGGGTGTAGAGACCCTGTATTGCCCCACTAAGGACGTTATAATTCATTCTTTAAGAGAAAAGAAGAATCATACCTTTTTTTTTTTTTATAAGATTTTCTTTATTTATTTGAGAAAGTGAGAGAGAGAAAGCATGAGAGGGGGAGGGTCAGAGGGAGAAGGAGACTCCCCACTGAGCAGGGAGCCCAACATGGGACTCTATCTTGGGATTTGATCCTGGGACTCCAGAATCATGACCTGAGCCAAAGGCAGAGGCTTAACCAACTGAGACACTCAGGTGCCCCATTTTCTGTTTGTTTGTTTGTCTTTTTTTTTTTTTTATAAGATTCTATTTATTTGACAGACAGAGATCACAAGTAGGCAGAAAGACAGGCAGAGAGAGAGCAGGGGAAGCAGGCTCCCTACTGAGCAGAAAGCCCAATGCAGGGCTAGATCCCAGAACCCTGGGATCATGACCTGAGCTGAGGGCAGAGGCTTCACCTACTGAGCCATCCAGGCACCCCTGTTTGTTTGTCTTTTAAAGAGTGCTCTGGTGAGAAAGTAAAGAATGGAATACACCAGGGAAGAAACTGTAAGGAAATAGGGAGGCTGGAAATGGAGAGAGAAAATTACCTGCTCATGCCCAGTATTATGATCTCTAAGTTCAGTAAACATGGTGGGTTGGTCATTCAATGTACTGACTTTTGATAGCTTGAGTTTCAATGAATTGGCTCACTTCCCATAGAGATGAAGAAGGTGACATGAAGTGAAAATACAGAGAAAGAAGAAATGAGCTGAATTTGAGTTTTTTATGAGGTTGATGGAAATTTCCAGCTGACTATTGGAAACACAGGTGTGCAGCTTGGGAGGCTGGTGTAAGACTAGAAAGTTGGGACAAGAGTCCCCCACTTTGGGTTCCTTGCTTTGTGCTCCCAGTGAGTCCATGAGTTATAGATTTTCCCTTCAGGTGAACTTCACACACCGTGTAGTCATTGTGATGTTAATTCAATCAGTGCCGATCTAGAATATTCCCCACCTAATCCTGCCTGTCCTGATCTGCATCCATTACGAGTGCAAAACCAAATTTAACTCATAGCTATTCTTAATATATCTCAACACTGTATCTCTGCAACACCATCTTTTAAAAATAATTTTGGAGGTTAGAAAGAGGCATAACAACTGAAAATCATCTTAAAAGTTGTTTGTGGAAGACGTATAAATATATTCAATACTATTTCAAATAACAGAACTAAGACCAAAGAGGAAAAACTTGCAACGGGTAAGATTTTGCCCCATGGTAGAATAGTCTAACAAGGCTAGCCAACACAGGTTGCCTTGCAAAGCAGAGAGCTCCCCATTTTTTTGTTCTTCAAGTGAGGCTGTCAGAGATACGACGATGAGGGCCTGGAGGGAGAGGAATTCTTGCCATGAGTGGATCGTTAAACTAGACGGCATCACCCTGGTTTTAGGATAGTAAAGTTTTCACTTAGAGGATTTGACAAACGTATGATCAGTTTGCATGTTAAGTAAATAGGTTATTTTTTACAGCTGGCTTTTGGCTCATGTTTAACCACCACAACAAAAATAGCCTCACCCTGTGGCTTTGTGTGTCTCTCTACACATCTGACTCATGAGTCAGATTCTGTGCCCCTTCTCTACGCTCCTGTCATCAGTGCGTTTGCAAACAATGCATGGGTCTTTGGGGGTAATTATCAGCTCTCAGCCACATCCTATATGAGGAATACACACTTTATGTAAGGAAGGGTTATCATTATAAATAAATGCCATGTCCCCCTCCATTATATTAATATAAGAATATTGCTTCTCCTGGAATTAAAATGTTCTCTCTAAATCTAAGTGGAGCCCTTGGAAAGGAAATTTTGAAAGTGGTTTTCATGTTAATCAGAGAAACTATAATAGAAATTTTTTTTAAGTGATTCAGGACGAGAACCGTAAAGAACTTGGTTTTCCATTGAGACAAAAGACTTGGGCTGTGAACATTTCATCCCTAACTTGATGACCAACACTAAGGGCAGATCCTTTTCTGTTCATATTAGCCCAATGCCGACTGCATAGATGACTTGCCCACTGACTTCGAGGGATCTCTGGGAGGCCCACCCACCAACCAGATCACAGGTGCGAGCGACACCACTGTGAATGAAAGTTCAGTCACCCTGGACCCTGCCGTCCGGACGGTGGGAGCCTTGCAGGTGCTCCCGGATACAGATCCCACCCCGCAGGAAGGAGAAGTCATCTTTACCACTAACAGTAAGTTCTACTCTGCTTAGAATTTCCATAGTCCACAGGGTTGTCACTACATGGGAGTTAGAAAAAGACTACTTTTCCTCAAGAAGAAAACAAGTGGACTGAGTGTGCAATGTTGCCAGGCTGAACAGTCATACCTGAAAGACCTTTAGAAGCCCATCGCTTTCCAAGGACGGCCCGTCTGGCTGTGCGTCTTGCCCGCTCGCACACGACAGCGTGTCATACCCCGTGGTACCGGAGGCGGGTAGGGCGCTGGCTCTAGTCCCGGGAAGGGCAAGTGAAAAAAGCAAACGCGGGGCATGCGGGATTGGGCTAGGGCACTACCCTGCTCACTCTGTGTATGAATGACTCTGTGTGTGTGTGTGTGTGTGTGTGTGTGTGTGTGTGTGTGTGTGTATGCTTGAGAGAGAGCGTGCACGTGCCTCTACGAGCTGGTCCTGGCTACATGCCGGAGGGTTCTCTCCTCTGTTGCCCCAGGACTCAGATGTAAATGGCATTCCTTCAGGTGGGTGTTTTTAAGGTCCAACCTAAACGCGCCCTGTACGTGGCGACATATTCAAGTATCTTCTGGATTTCTTCCCCATCCTCTGCATATATTCTAATGCCTGTTCTAGTTGATTGTAGTTATAAAAATATTAGAGAGCTGGGTTAGCATCAAGATGGAAGCTCACACCTAAAGTATCTGCTCTTCAGTCTTGTAGAGGAGAGAGAAAAGCTTCAGGAGTTTTAAGAAAACTAGCATGCAAAGTAACTTTGGTTTATGGTTTAAAAGGTGGGTGGATATCAAGATGTGAAAATAAGGTGTATTGTTTCTCTTGATAGAAGTAACCTATTTACTACAGAAAATTTGGAAATGGAGAGAAGCGAATTAAAGCCACTGGGAATATTGCCTTCTAAGTTCTTTTTGACGTATTTGTGGTATCTGTAGAATTTGTAAAATTATTTAGACTGAAATGTAAAAATCAGCCTTTTCTCTGATGAAGAAATTAATGGACCTTACTGTTGAAAGATTGAAACATGAAGAAAAGAATAAAAAATGAATGCAAAAATCACTCAGTACCCCACCTGGAAATATTCACACTTAACATTTTGGTGTATTTCCTGATAATCTCTTATGGGATAGTTGAGACATTACCGTAGTTGTTGAATGTGGAGTGTTATAACAGTAAAACTTGCAGAGGTCCTCAACAGACGGTAACTTCAAGAGGAAATTGGTAGCAAATATGCCCCCACACAGTTTATTAGTCTTGAGTGGATAAGAATTTTGACTTTGAAAACTTGACTTTTGGAAGCATAATGGCGTCAACATTGAAAAAATGACCTTTAAACATTCGAAGTCCGGGGGCGCCTGGGTGGCTCAGTGGGTTAAAGCCTCTGCCTTTGGCTCAGGTCATGATCCCAGGGTCCTGGGATCCAGCCCCTCATTGGGCTCTCTGCTCAGTGGGGAGCCTGGTTCCCTTCCTCTCTCTGCCTGCCTCTCTGCGTACTTACGATCTCTGTCTGTCAAATAAATAAATAAAATTTTTTTAAAAATTCAAAGTCCTTAGAGACAAATTCTACTCCCTTTATTTTGAAGGTCTAGGGCAGTGCTATCCAGTATTAATATAATGTAAGTCACATATGGAATTTCAGATTTTCTGTAGTCACAGTAAAAAGCATACGTTCAGTTCATTTTAATGATCTGTTTATTTAACCCAATAGACTCAAAATATTTTGCATTCTTTCTTTTGTACTAACCCCTCAAAACCTGGTGTGTGTTTTACATTTATAGAACGTCTCCGTTTGAACTAGCTGCATTTCAGGTGCTAATGGCTACCCTACCAAAGAGCACAGACCTAGAATCCTAGTCATTTTCGGGAGAGAAGAACCGTAAAAGTAATTGAACCTTTACACTGATAAACTTCTAATTTTTAACTTTAGAGGGTCATGGCCCAGAAGAGTAAGTGGCTGACGCAGGTCAAATGATAAGTTCCCTTTTCAAAGGTACAAGATCATTCCATAATTTTTCCATTTATTGATGTCTTTGCTTACCATTAGACATTTCACTGCTCATTGTCTCTGTGAAGTATATTGGAAGGCCGGATAGACCTTTTGCTAGCAGTTTGAAACACTGAAGGCATAGCTGTTTTCAAGCCCGTAAGAACCCAATCAAAAATGGATCATCTTCCTTGCCATAAAATATTATTTCATTTTCAAGAGAAAATGTGTCATCTGTGAGATTCCTTATTCTTGAAAGTGGATACATGCTTCATACATCTCCACGAAGCCCAGATGACAAATGGAAAGGCGTAACTGGTGGGCTAAAATACATCATGGTCTGCCCCTATGTAATTCGTAATCTCTAAACTGTTTTTTGCCTAAAACAGACTCAAGAGTGTTGAGCACATGGCAGGCACTCAGTAGATGTGTCCAGTCTAATCCCGAAGCAGGGGGCTCCTGACCAAGAGGGAGAAAATGCCAGGTCATTGTAGAGGAAGATACCGATAAATTTGAGGAAACAGGAATCCTGAGAGCACCTCTGTGATTGGAAGCCTGATGGTATACAGGAATATGGCTAGAGAGAACAGTCTCTTAGCATAGAAACTGAGGTTATTCTCAAACTGTTTTTCCTAGCCCTTTTATTTCTGGTTAGTTTTATTTATTGGGATCTAACAGAATATTTCAAACCTGGTCATTCTGACAAGATATCAGTTGCTTTTATCACTAACCAAACGGCCATAGATTCCTTCAGGGGAATCCTTTGCTGTATACAAGTTTGTAAATTGCTGAGTGCCCTACCTCAGATAACTGATCCACAAATGAACAGACACAGATGTGCGAATAAATGGGTGAAAAGATTCAAATTCTCATCAACGCTGTTAGAACCAGGTCTAATGCTATCTAAAAAGAACGTGGTCAGAGATTTAAGTGTTGCTGGCCCACAATATTGCTGCAAATCACAAATAAATAACCAAGGAGAGCTTGGACCTAACTCTGGTTCACGTTATCCTTTCCCACCTCACATCTCCGCAGACCCAGGAAATTACTAGATAATGAGGAAATAACTGTGGTTATCAAATACACCACACCACCCGTGCACAGTACCCTTTTAAAAAGCCTTGTGAGAGAAATTTTACTTTAATTGTCATTTTACGGACACAGAAATGGAGACACAGAGAAATTAAGCCTCCTCGCGTGCTCAGCCCTACCTCTGCTCCTCTTGTCTGGCAAATGGTGTTGGTGTGTGGTCGATCAGATGCATATAAAAGTCATTTCAGCACTCAAGGGGGGCGTGTAGAACAGATTGCCTGTAGAGTGAAGATGGAAAAATCTGGCATTAAAGGATCATCTCCAGCTCTCAGGAAAGGGAAAAAAGAAAAGCATTTACACAGCAAAGGAAATCCAGACTTCTTGCAAGTCTGACATTTGGGAGGAAGATGAGCTCGTAGGCATTATCTTGAATGTTTCTGGCATTCCGCCTTTTAACAGCCTCATGTGGCAGTCTCAAATCGCATGCTGTTTCTCCTGCATTAGCGCAAGGGGTCGTGCACCTGGGGTCGTGCACCTGGATGCTCAGATGTCCCTCACTGGTCTTTACCTGCATGCATCCCAATTGCACCCCAAACAGACATTACCTTCTGTCTCCCCAGGCCCAGTCTGCAGGTTTTTGGATTTGCTTCAGCAAGAGAGAAAAGTTCCTAAGGATCAAAAAAAAAAAAAAAAAACCACAGCTAAACAAACAGTCTGTGTATTTGCCGACTCCAGACAGGAGCTAGAGAAAGACATAAGAGAAGACTCTATCACCACTCCCCAGAAGCATTCAGTGCTACTCTACATCTGCTCAGGAGGGTCTGAAGCCTTCCCTTTATTTTTCAAGGAAGCTGCCTGTTTGCTTTATCACTGCACTGCACAGCTCTCCAGCACGGTCTCTCGGTCACACCCATTTGCCACTCCTTCTAGAAGAAGGCAGCATTCAGTCCAGAGGGTGGAGAGTGGAGGATGGGAGGGGTAGAGGGAGCCAGAAGCTGGAAAGAGACATGAAAATGGGTCAAATCAAGACACCTCCAAGCTGCCCCTGTACCTTCCTGGGAACATGCCAGAATGTGGTGGCTGGGAGACCCGGTCTTTAGATTGCACAGAAGTTAAGCAGTACATGTGAATTATTATGTACTTGGCTGGCTGAAATGAAATGAAGTATGGGATTCCTCCAGGAGACTTCTTTCACTGACTTTCTATCGACTCTGATCCATGAGGGAAGCCTCGTGCATCCTGTATATTCAGCAAACATGACGTGTGATGTGTTTAAAATGCACCTTTATTTTTGCCTCACTGCTGCTTTCAATGTACTGAGTGGGTATAATGGCTTCCTCCCCTGGGTGAAAATTCCAGCAGGCCTAGGAATTTTCTGTTCACTTCTATGTAACTGGCAGTTACCTAGCAGAACCCTTTTCCCTGTAATTTCCATGCCTCAGGGCAGGTGGATCTCTCGCTTTCTCGGAGGTCCCCCTGCCACCCCAGCGCATGCACAGCCTGTTTGCACCTGCTGTCTGTTGAAGTGCCCTTACCCTCTCTGCCCTTCTGGATAGGGCCCAAGCTGAGCCCAGTCCAGCTCTGGAACCTCACACATCACCTGTCCTCTCCAGACCACCAGCTGCGTCTGGCCTCTGACCTCATACAGGGCATCTGCCTCCTCTTTCTACCCTCCCGACAGGAGAGAGACCTGAGTCCATAATCTGCTTCAGGTTTTCAAAGGCTGAAATCAGTTCTCTCTGAGTCCTACCTCCAAAAACATATTTCAGAATCCCCTCTAGGGTGCCCTTAGAGTAACCCCTCACTGGGCTTGGGTGTGGGAGGTAGCCCTTCCCGACCCCTTTTGCTGAAGGGGCAGGATTCAGGAGGATCATATTCTCTCCTCAGACAATCTCTTTACCAGTTTCTCTACCTTCCTCTCCTTCTCTGTCCTCTTTATTATCTCGGAATGGGTGACACAGTTAAGAATCATAGAATAGCGTGAGTGCTGTGAAATGTGTAAGCCTGATGATTCACAGATATGTACCCCTGGGGCAAATAATACATTATATATTAATAAAAATAGTTTTTAAAAAAATGACAGAATAGGTTCCCTTTCGTGTCCATTATACATCCAGCAGTGGGATGGGGAGCCAAGGGGTGAGTACATGTGGGACAGACTGTCCAGGCCTCTTCAGCAGAAACAGTCAGGAAGAATTCTATGAGACTATGAGACTGCAAAAGAATTAGTTTCTGGGGGTGCCTGGGTGGCTCAGTGGGCCTCTGCCTTCAGCTCAGATCGTCATCCCAGGGTCCTGGGATCTGGCCCCAGGTTGGACTCTCTGCTCAGTGGGGAGACTGCTTCCTTCCCACCCTCCCAGCCCCCCACCCTCGCCTGCCTCTCCAACTACTTGTGATCTCTGTCGGTCAAATAAATAAAATCTTAAAAAAAAAAAAAAAAAAGAATTAGTTTCTGAACATCCTGATGCTCTTTACTGGAGAGACTACTTCTTAGCTCAGACTGTTACTAAACTGTGGTCTCTTTTGAAAGAACCTGTAGATAGGTCAGCCTTTTTGGAGGGAAAAAAAAGCTCATAGTCTTCAAAATGCATTCATGAGACAAAAATAATTGCTAAAGCACAGCTAAAACTGCAGCCCAGGAAAAAAAAGCCATTTATAGAAAAAAAAATTTAAAAAAGCCTCCAACAGCTGCAATCCCAGGGAGCTCTCCAGAGATGCATTCTCCACCCTAATTACAGGAAAAACTTCCAAAAAGTTCATTCAGAGATTCGTGTATGGTCTCTGGAATGATATGCTTTTTCTGATTTGAGGGACTCAGTATAAGCCTCTCTGAGGATTCTTCGTTCCTAAAGACACGTTCTCTTAAAATTAGGCCAGAGGTGACATTCACTCATTTTTTTTTTTTTTTAAGTTCTTTGTTTACTATTTAGGGAACAGTTGGTGAAGCACTCAGGACATCTATGTTGCCAAGTTTTAAATGCCCCTAGCCTTGCTCTGACCGCAGCCTGAACGTGAAAACAAGTCGGACTGTATGTTCAGGACCTTTCCAGGGCACCCAGTTTTAAACCTCTTGAGTCTAGACAACGGAGAGAAAAAAGGGAGGGTTGGCATGAGCATCCCATTTCTGTCTCAAATGTGCAGCTATGCTCTGCTATATTTGCAAAGCAGCAATTTCCAGGTCTTCTGTGAGTGCAAAATATACTGTTGCACCCAGAAATAAACACATCTGACTGAAGTCTTCCATTGTTTATGAGAGAGGACAAGAGTGAGTAGCCACGTCTGCTTTTGTGACTTGCATCAAAGCCTGAAATGGCACAGTAGCTACCCTTGACTCTGGATAAATATGCTGGCTGGAATCAGCAATGAAAACGATCTCCCTTGGTGCCCATAAGAATCACATTAGCCCCAGAAAGATGATTGCTTTGATTTATGGGGCTATTCCACTGTGGCAGACAGCAGGATCCACCAGCCATTTAGGAGCCTAGACCCCACTGTCATCTCTCCTGCAGGACACAGTTAAGCCACAGGTGGACTGCTTCTGTACAGAATAAAGCATTTGCAGATTGTGAGAGGGCCCCCCACCATCGTCGCCATGTCTCATCACGTGCCATGCCCCCGGAACCACCTCACCCCCTTGATCCTAAGCCACCCAGCTCACCAGCTCAGTGACAGCTTTGGCAGAGACACAGTTGTTCTGGAGAGGAAAGATTGTTGCCATTAAGCACATGCCTTGATCATCAAGTGACCCAAATGGCGACTGCCCAACCACAAGCCACCAGATTTTCCAGGATAACATTTCTCCTTGGGGCGCCTGAGTGGCTCATTCGGTTAAGCGTCCGCCTTCAGCTCATCCTGGGATTGAGCCCCATGTTGGGCTCACTGCTCAGCAAATGGCCTGCTTCCCACTCTCCCTCTGCTGCTCTCCCTGGTCATTCTTTCTCTCTCACTCCCTCTCAAATAAATAAATAAAATCTTTAAAAAATTTTTGTTTAAAAAAACAAACAAAAAACAAAACCCCCACATTTCTCCTTGATTAAAAACGTTTGCTAATTCAAGAAAGCCCACTCAGGACCAGGCTGCCAGGGTTTTCCTGTCTTGTGCCTCTGGTGCCTCTGACAGGAAGTACTGCAGACCTGTAGATCTGCAAACAGCCTGGGAGAGAATGAATCAATTTAGACCACAGATATATTGCCCCTTGGAGCACTCAACCAGAGCGTGACACACACCATCCACACAGGGAAGAAACCTGTCTTCCTGAAACAAAATAACTCCATCTCCAATTTGATGAATTTCTCCCAGGGCTGTCTGGCTCTGGGTAAGCATCTTGGCTCAGCAGCTGTGAGAGTGGGCTGGGGAAAGGGCTGTTGATCAGACCTGCATTTTGCCAGACATTGTCGTGCTGAACACGGATCCCAGCAGGAGGTGGCAGCTGATGGCAGGAAACACAATTGACAGGTCAGCACTTTTTCAATATCTGAGAGGCAGGGAGGGCGGAAAAAGATAACATTTCTCTTTGCATTTCAATTCTAAAGCATATCATGAGGAAATTCCATTATTCAAAGATTAAGAAAGCAGGAACAGCTGAAAATGCCTTTTGAATGACAGAAGAATTGGCTCTGGAAATTCAGCCTCAGGGTACTGTAAGTTAAAATATTTCAGAAATGATATTCAGTGGTACAGGGGAAAAAATGCAACTAGCAGGACATTACTGCAGGTACTTGAGGTAAGATGATATAAGGGAAATACCCCTAGCTTGAGCCAGGAAATTTGGGTCTTAGTCTTCATTTGGCCTCCAATTAGCTATATGACTCTGGGCAAGTCACTTAGCCTCTCTGCACTTCCATTTCTTCATTTGTCAAATAAGGCACTTGTGTTAGCAGATGATTTCTTTCCTTTTTTTTTTTTTTTTTTTAAGATTTATTTATTTTAGGGCACCTGTGTGGGAGCCATCCATCAGTTAAGCGGCTGCATTCAGCTCAGGTCATGGTCCCAGGGTCCGGGGATCCAGCCCCACATTGGGTAACCCTGCTCAGCAGGGAGTCTGCTTCTCCCTCTACCCCTCCCCCTTGATTGTGATCTCTTTCTCTCACACTCTCTCTAAGATTTATTTATTTTAGAGAGAGAGAGAGAGAATGAGAGTGTTGTGTGTGTGTGAGTAGGGGGAGGGGCAGACAGAGTCCTCAAGAAGACTCCCCACTGAGTGCAGACCAGGCCGTGGAGCTAGATCCTACAGCCCATGAGATCATGACCTGAGCCAAAACCAAAAGTTGAGTGTTTAACCAGCTGAGCTACCCAGACACTCCTAGCAGATGATTTCTAAAATCCTTTCCAGTTCCAGGACTCTGTGATTAAAGTCAGACTCCCTCTTGGCACCCTTCCGAGTCCCGCTGGGAAAGTCGCAATCAAGATCTTGCATTCTCAATTACCAGCTCTTCTTGCTACCCTCCCCGCTTCCAACACCACTAAGCCAACTAGCAAGGAACTGAGCCCCAGCTCTCTCCCCACTGCCACATTCTCCGAGACTATAGACGGTCAGGAGATGCCACATCTGTCCACCACAGAGTCAGATGCACAGTTGGAAGGACAATGGGGATAGACAGCTGGAAGGACATTGCCAGAGCCGCAGTTCCCCTAGGAGCCCACCACACAGAGCACCCTGCACCCAGAATGTGAGAACCGTCTGCTCACAGAAGCTCTTAAGGTCTACTCACCTGGCTCTTATGGAGCCTTTAGTGGTGACTTTTAAAAGGATAGTTATGGCGGCATGTCACATAAACCAAAGTATTATGCAGAGCAAGTCTTGATTCTGCTTTAATCTGGATGCTAGGCAATGGAAAGAGTACTTGGAAAAAAGCATTGAATTTCTTCAGTAGATAGGGGTGTTGGGATGAAGTCTGTGTTTAGGTATTGATATGTATATGAATACACAGTTTGGAGTTTAGTTCCAACCACTGTACCTACGATTTTTGTGTATTTATGATGCTTTTTATTTTTATAGTAGATACTACATATATCCTCATTTTCTTTTCTCAAGGAAGTAGTTTTAAAAAAAATCCCTGTGACATCTTTTGGAATTGGTATTATTTCCGTTTAACAAACGAGGGTGTTAAGCCACAAGTACCACACTCAGAGTTGTTGGTCCCAAATCGAGGAAGAAAATCTCCCTCTGTGGACACCCGTTCCAGGGCAGGCTACACAGTGTGGCTCCATTCATGTATCCTTCATGTAATTTTAACTGAAATAACTGATAATCACTGAAGAATAGCTCCAGTTCACCTAAATATTTTAGAACAAGACTCTGTTTTACTTGTTGCTAAAATATTTAAGCACCAGATGTTTTATTAAGGATTTAGTTTAATTGGTTAACAAGTTGAATGCTAAAAATTAGATTTCCCTCTCTATTAGAAATTGAGGCAGAAGCATGTTTTATAAATAACACTTAATTTAATAATTAATGTTAATCCGTTATTAAAGCAGTAAGAGTAAGGAATCTTAATACCCTCTTTCAAGGAGCTGAGGCTTCCTCTCTCCTGGCAGAAAGGAATTCTTGGAATCCAATGACTGGCCATTCTTCCTAAGGTCTCAAAGCATAATTCACCCACAATATCATGTTCTGTCTTCATAATGTTCTTGGGCAGCAGAAGAAAGCAGGTATATCTACCCCAGAAGGAAAGAGGCGCTAAATCAAGTTCCTGTTCTGGCCAAATTATCTTTCCATTACTGGATCACAGAGTTACTCTGATTCTCTGTGGAGAAATGCCAGGAAAGCTCATTTGTTCCAGTCTAATACTAGTACCACAGTTAAAAATCTAGTGAAAGCATGCCCGCAGGAAGTGGTTGAAACCTAGAGGATCAGGACTGATTTTCTTGGTGAAGGAACCATCTAGAATCAACTTGGGGTTTCTGCCTACCTGAGAGAGATGGAACCCACAGGTTTATCTCTGCTACCTAACAAAGTCCCACCAAAGGGTTTGTAAAAAATAAAAACCTACGTGGGCAGTAAGAACAGAGAAAAGGTTACAATAGAGAACAGACAACAAGTTCTGGGTGACAAATGAGTGGAAATTCACTTAGCAAAGTGGAGAAAGGCAAAATCTAAGAAGGGCCTCCTAAGGAAGATGCTGATAAGAACAACCAGTTTAGCACTCAGAACCCTGGGGATCCTCAAGGTGTAGGGCTCCAGATGCCCAGGAAGGCCAGGGTAAGGAGTGGTGCTCAAAAGAAGATGTAGTGATAGACCATGTAAAGAATATTTAGGCCCCTCCCCCCCATGCCCTTCTCCATCCTGAGCCACCTGCTGGTGGTCTTAGTCCCATAACAAGGTCCCTTCCCAGTTGCAAGCCCCACCCATGCACACTTAATCAGAGTGTTTCCTTGGTAAATAGAAGCAGAGAGCAAGGATGGCTAGTGAGTTATGAGAAGGCACTAAATCTAAGAGAGAGAGAGAGACCGCGATAAATAAAAACAAGGAGAAATCCCAAAGAAACCAAGAGAACTCAGAGCACAGAATTCTATAAGCTATAATTTGTGTCCTTACAGAAGAGGTTATCTTGCAGGAGATACTGTTGAAACAGATACTTTGAGAAATAGGAATTTTCAGAGAATGAGAAGAATGCTCAGATACTAAAAAATTATAGCAGAGTGACAATTCCCGGAGAATGATGAAAAGATAAAATGCTATTTGTCTTGTTAAACTATGTTCTTGGCATGAAAAAAAATTGATTTAAAAGTTATATTTAAAAGTCAGAAAAATCAAAAAAGGTCATTTGACATACCATTGAAGACTGAATTCACTAATTGCACGTACATTTTGTATCAGCATCCCCCCTGCCCAAAATATATTTTTTTACTACAGCGAAAACTAGGGCCTTGCATGATATACTTTGCTTCAGCAAATGTGCACGGTGCAAAACTTTTATAAGAGTGTTTTCTTTTTCCCATGCTACCTTGTGTTATACTTGTAATATATGAGCCTATAGGTTTACTAGATAAATTAGTGACCACGGTTTTTACCACAAAATTACTTCCTAGTGCTCAAGCCAGTAAATTGGGATTACCTGTGTTCCTTCCACTCTATTTCCCTCTTTGTAAACAGTCCCAAATGTTCAGTCTGCCTTCTGAACATCTGCCCATGGGCCATTTCCCTCTGCTGCTACTGTAACTCAAGACCCTATCCTCTCTTCCCTCCATTTTCTCTGTGGCAGCCACTGCAACTCTGTCTCTAGCCTCGACCCCCACCAGTGTGTCCTCACACTGCTTCCTGGAGAACCATCTGCAGAAATCTGGTCTTGTCACTGTTTTGCTCAAAACACTTTTATCACCTATGGGTTAAAAATCTCCAGCTGGGTGGCGGAGTCCGTGCTTCTGGTTTCTAACCACTCCCACCTGGTACTTGACACATAGTATTTTCCAAGCCGCTCATGGCTCCAGACACACTGCCCCCGACCCTTCTCCCTCACCTGCCCAGTCGTGGAATGTGTCCTCTGCTGTATTCGCTCAGATGCCTTCTCTGCTACTCCGTGCAGAATAGAATAGAATCTGGTGTTCCTTTTAGAATTCTCTTCTTCCAAACAAGTCTGTTACAGCTTCTTAAGAAAGCATCTGTCACCCCACTGAATTTATGAGACCTTAAAATGTGTGGACTATGGCTTTTCGTCTTCACGTCCCAAAATCCAGCACAGTTTCAGGCATAAAGTTAGACTCAATGAGCATTCATTGAATGAATGAATGAATGAATATGCTAAAGAATGTTAAAGAACTCAACGATAATAATAGTTAGAAGAAGATGCTGCGTTGTGATATGCTTTTGTATTTTGTCTGCTAACGAAACGAAAATACAGACATTCTTCCAAGGATCCTCAAGCTGGACCCAGGCAGCAGTGGACCAGCCTCCCTTATAGCCTGTTCCTCTGGGATGATTCTGTTCCCCTATCCCCATGTGACAGGGGCACCAGTGCTACCTCAGTCCCCCACCGCCAGGAAGGAGGGAGACTAATGCCTCATGGAAATGGACTGATGATGTATTATTTATCATTATTGATATTGGACCGCACAGCAGAAATGAGGGACTGAAGGCAGCAGTGAGCCAAAGCGGCTTAAACAGCAGCGGAGGGGGATGTGAAGAAAGGCTCCTCCACCTCACGGCCCAGCACTTTCTGCAGAGGCCCTGGAAAGAACACGGCCCAAAGGCCCCAATGCTGGGACAGCTTGAAGGAAGCTCTTCCCTTTTTGCATGATACCACTGGCACTGCTCTTACTTTTTTTTTAAAGATTTTTTTATTTATTTGAGACAAACACAGATAATGACAGAGCTAGCGAGAGAGAGAACACAAGCGAGGAGGAAGGGGAGAAGCAGACTCCCACTGAACAAGGAGCCTAATATGGGGCTCGATCCCAGGACCCTGGGACCATAACCTGAGCCAAAGGCAGACGTTTAACCACCTGAAACACCCAGGCGCCCCTGCTCTTACTATTTTATATTCGTCTGCGATGAGTGAAGATAACCGTATTGAGAGAGAATCCAGGCTTGGAGTTGGGGTGGGGGTGAGTACCAGATAACTTTGGCATCAGGGATATCTGGGCTCAGATCCTGGCTGCCCACGGAGCCGGTTGCTGTGGCCAACTCAATTTCACATCCCTTAGCCTTCATTTCCTTTAGAATCATTCCAGTAAAGTCCACCTCACCAACCCTTGTGAGGGCGAAATATATCAGTGTATATGCAGCTGCCATTTCAGCGCGTGGCACTCAGGAAGTCCCACATGTTGCCTCTCCCCACCCACCCAGCACCTCTCTGTGAGAACACACACTGGACAGACACATCGCAGGTCCTTGTGAGTGCAACTGGAATGTCCTCATGTTATAAAAGTATCTACAGAGCACCTTTCTCGGATAGACTCCAAGACCCTACAGCTGTAGCTTGTATCCTGAACTGTTTGTTCGCGGAGAGGAAAACGGACGTTCCCTTGCTCTTCTTCAATTACCAGAATGGCTTTATGTCCCGAGTCAGAACTGCATGCTCTTTTTCGCTAATTGATCATCTGAGTACTACTGAGTTATAAACTGCAAGCTTTACGACCATGATCTCATAGAAAATAATGACCGTCCTTCTAACACCATTTGTAGAGAAACCACTCAGGTTATCAGGATCATCACGAGGCAGCCCATCAATCAATCAACAATCCATTAGTGTCAGTTCCTAGAGAGTCATAATTAGGTCTTTCTGCACAGGGCTCTGTATGGTACTCAGCACACCACAGCCCTCCAAATAACCTTAGAGAGAGTTTTGAGCAGACAGCCCTGCAGATGAATGATCGGCGTATAAACTCGTACTCTCAGAATGGCTCCATCAGGGAAACAGCTTCGAACAAAAATTTCGGAAGTATACATTATAGAAACTTCTGAGTTTTCAGCGAGTGGGTGCCACATCCCCCACATAGAAAATCCACTAGGAGGGGCACTTGGGTGGCTCAGTAGTTTAAAGCCTCTGCCTTCGGTTCAGGTCGTGATCCCAGGGTCCTGGGATCGAGCCCCGCATCGGGCTCTCTGCTCAGCCAGGAGTCCGCTTCCTCCTCTCTCTCTCTCTCTGCCTCTCTGCCTACTTGTGATCTCTGTCTGTCAAAGAAATAAATAAAATCTTTTTTAAAAAAAGGGGCACCTGGGTGGCTCAGTGGGTTAAGCCTCTGCTTCAGCTCAGGTCATGATCCCAGAGTCCTGGGATCAAGCCCCGCATCGGGCTCTCTGCTCAGCAGTGAGCCTGCTTCCTCCTCTCTCTCTGCCTGCCTCTCTCCCTACTTGTGATCTGTCAAATAAATAAATAAAATTTAAAAAAAAAATCTTTAAAGAAAAAGAAAAATCCACTAGGAGACCTTAAAGATACAGAAATATCTAACTCACTGGCTTTTTTCAGGGGCGGTCCTCACTGTGCTTCCTCCTTTGGGGGTAATTTGCAGGGAAACTTCTAGAGAGAAGAAAATGCATGGTGGTTAAGTGTGTTAGCCAAACTCACCCCAGCTGTGGTGTGATCAGTTAGGTCACATTCTACTGGACTGGCTAAGTCAGTATACCAGTATGGTGGGAAGGCTCTCCAGCCTCCTCATTCCAGAGCCTTCCCACAGAGCACACGCCAGGGTAGGAATCAAGCCAGGCTTCCTGTGCGCATGTCTGCACGCATATATGCATGCACATACACAGATACCATGTGCACCTGCACTCGCACACCACTACCGCCAATCCCCAGGCTCTTGGCTTGTCCCCTAAAACCACTAGGAAATAGATTTCTAGGGTTTCCGAGGAATTATTGTGGGCAGAGGTAGCGAACTTATCGCGAGTAGCTCCTCTTGCCAGCAGATGAGTTGAGCTTGAGAATGCATCCGACAATGCTTTAGTTAATAGCTAGCATTTAAATGCGGCCAGGTTTAACATACGGATCTACATTTGCAACTTGAAAGCCCTGGAAGCAACAGTGATCTTGGGCCTCATTCCTTTATGGTCCTAACTGGTGAGACCTGAGTCCTGAGTCCCTCCGTGCAAAGCGTGTCCTCTGCAGCTCACCTCCCCTTTGTCATCACAAACTTAGGGACAGTTTCAGGACAAACGGCTTCCCTCAGCGACACTGATGTCTAAGGAATTGTCCTATTAGGACAATTAAAATAACAGCATTGGTAAAATGCAGGGCAAATATGTGTATGCATCTCAGGCAGCGGCAGACACAGTTAATACTCTGTTCCCAGCAGGGAGAAACAATTAGTAGATTTATAGACGAACGTTTATTCAAAAAAAATTTTTGTCAAACATCATTTATATAAATAAAGACTCATGCCTTAGTCAGAGCTGTCAGCGCAAGAAAGTGTTGGCCGCACTTAAGGTTCCTGCTGTGCGACAGGAACAAGGGAATGAATTTTTTAAGGAAACATAATGCCGTAATAATACTGCAACTGTTGTTTAAATAAGGAGTTCCTTAGACAATTGGATTTGGAAAGCCACGTTCACTATCAGGTTAGTATCATCCGTAGAGCGTGCACGTGTTCACACGGACGGTTCCAGAACACACCCGCCGACACGCACACGCAGCGTGTCGCGTGCACAGCGTGTGGTGTGCGCGTGCGCTGCAGGCGGGACTGACGCGCACGTACGCATCTTACGTTTATGTGACGCACGTACGTGCCCGCACAGGTGTATGTGCCTGACTCAGTGTCACGGTGGTTTGCAGCGTCTCAGCAGGGATCAGTGAAGTTTCTGGTCATGACTCTCAGGTTAGGACTCCTGAAAATGAAACCGTGGTTCCACGGCCACTTGTCAGAGAGGGAAGAGCATCCCACACAAATTTATGTATCATTGTTTCTTTAAGGGACTTTTACGCTCCCTAAAATCCGGAAGAAGGAAATGGGCCCCTACAGGTAAGGCAGTCCTTAGTCTTAGATAGTGTACTCCTCGCCCCTGTGCCCTACAAGAGAAGGAAGGACACAATTACAGCCCAGTTACAGCTGGGTAGACCTCCGTCCACACTGAGTGCAGGGGTCATCGTCAGCTAGGGAGGCATCAGGGGACATGACCAAATGGTAGAGGTGCTGGAAAGGGAAGGGTGGGTCTTTATTAGACAACAGCAAGATTTTCAAGTTCCCCGTCCCTGATTTGTACTTATGTACAGAATGTACACTCTAGGTAGTAGAGCTAAGTTAAGGCCCAGCCTTGGGCAATTTGCTCAACATCTCTCACATACAGGTGAGGCTCCATTCCCTCACCTGTAAAACAGAAGTAATAACACCAGCTGCATGGGATTAAATGTAATCAAAACTTCTTGGAAGATGGTCTGGTCCACAAAAGCAGAGAACTTTTAGGGTATTTTATTTAATCTTCACAATTATTACCACTGTTTTACATATAAGAACCTGACATGGGAAGCCTGGGTGGCTCAGTTGGTTAAGCATCTGCCTTCGGCTCAGGTCATGATTCCATGGTCCTGGGATCAAGTCCTGCATCGGGCTCCTTGCTCAGTGGGGAGTCTCCTTTTCCCTCTGCCTGCCACTCCCCTGCTTGTGCTCTCTCTCACTCTCTCTCTGAAAAATAAAATCTTTTTTAAAAAAATAAATAATAAGCTGATGTGAGAGTGGTCCAGGAACCTCATCAGAGTCACACCTTGAGTAAATGGCAGGCTGGGCTAAGAGCTCTGTTAACTCTCCAAAGGCTCTTTCCAGCACACTGGGATTTCTCAGCTGTGGTCTGAACGTCTGCCTGGGCTGTAATCACAGTGCAGACTCCTGGCCCTACCCCCAGATCTACCAAACCACAATTTTCTTTTTTTTCTTTCTTTCTTTTTTTTTTTTTTTAGATTTTATTTATTCATTTGAGAGAGAGCAAGCACAGCATGAGATGAGGGAGGGTCAAAGGGAGAAAGGGACTCCCCATTGAGCAGGGAGCCTGATGCATGACTTGATCCCAGGACTCCAGGATCATGATCTGAGCCAAAGGCAGCTGCTTAAGCAACTGAGCCATCTAGGCACACAGGAAGTGTTTTCTGTACAGAAAATACTTCCAACAATCCTGAGATACTAAAGTCCTTGATCCAGTAGAACAAAAGATAAATTTGGAAAAAAAAAAAAAAGAAAATCACAATTGGTTTTCTCAACTGTAAAACTTTATTGAGGAAAGAGGTCTTTAGTGTCATAAAATTAACTGCTGAAAAAGGATAAGGCAACAAGGTTACATTTTATAATTCCTTTGGATTTATGGCAGCTAAGATCTGCAGCATAGCACTAATTAGTTAGTAAGGGCTAAGCAGCATTAGCTTCTGTCCAAGACAGTGTAGAAAATATGTTTGGGGAGCTTAATACAGTTGACCCTTGAACAACATGGGTTTGAGTTGCATGGGTTCACTTTTATGCAGATATTTTTCAATAAATACAGTACAGTACTATAAATGCATTTTCTCTAATGATTTTCCTAATAACATTTCTTTTCTCTAGCTTTATTGTAAGAATACAGCATCTAATACTTACAACCCACAAAATGTATATTAATCAACTTTATGTTTTCAGTAAGACTTCCAGTCAATAGCAGGCTATTCGTACTTAAGTTTGGAGGCAGTCACAAGTTAGACTCAGATTTTCAGCTGTGTAGGGGTCAGCACCATCTCCCCTGTATTGTTCGAGGGTCAGCTGTACTTGGAAGGAGGTAATAATAGTAAGAACTCTTTCTTTTTAAGTTTTTTTACCTTGATGAACATTAACCATTATGGAGCATATGGAACCACGACTTTGCTCTCATTATGTATATAGCTGATTTCTTGAAGTCGAGCATGTTTTTATCCTCCAAGTCTTATTGTTGGGACTTTGTCTTTACACTGATGCATGTCTGTGCTTACAGCATGCTCATCTTCTACTTCCAGGATTCTCTCAGTGCCTTAATATGCATCCCCCTCTTATAGAAACCCTATCTCTAAAAATGCAGCCATAACATGGAAAAATATACTCACTTCTGATGCTGGAATTACAGGGGAAAATAGTCTCAGAAATCATAACCAGCTCTCATGCTGCCCATTACCCCCTGTCCAGGAGATTTTTCTCCTAGGGGAGCGTAAGAAAAGTGAAGGTGGCCTGGGCCTTAATCTCCAGTGGGCTAATAAACAGGGTCCGTAAAAGGATGGTTCTCAAGGACTCTTGCTACTTTTTTCTAGGCTTGCAGATCCTGGGGGAGCGAGGGAGTTAGCTCTCTCTGTGAGTTCCAAAATAAAGACAGTCCCTTGGTATCCATGGAAACTCAGCTCAGCACCAGATGAGTGGGTTACACATGATTTGGGGATTTATGGACTTTTTAACCACCCTGCGCCATTGTTTACCATTATTGGCAAAACAGCCCACGTTACAGGAGACTTTGGCAATAGTGTGAGGCAACTGTTTTTCTGTGGCAAAGTCACATAAATTATTTGCAAGCAGGAAAAAAATAAACATTGACGACCAAATGGTAAGGTCTGTCCAGCAATAGAACCCTTCTTATTTGGGACACTGTCTATGCTTGTGTCTATAGACTCTTCAGAAATACAAGTTCAAAATGTTCATTCATTGTGTGCAACCGGGGAACATTGGCAAAAGGATAGACACAGCGTGCAGCAGTCAAAGGGGGTTGGCCAGGAGCTCTGTCCTGGACAAATATTTAGGCCAACATGGGGTTAAAAAAATGGGGGGGGAAGCCAGCAGGAGAACTCATTGTGAACATCAATAATCTTCCCAAATAACAGCTGCATGATCCAAAAAAAAAAAAAAAAATCAAAATTCAGAATCCATATAAGCCCCATGTTGAAATGACTCTCTGTAATGCAAGGATCAGAAAAGATACTAAGTATAACTACGGGAAAAGACATTATAAAGTACTCTGAGAATATCTAGACGACCTCACCTGAAGTTAACCTAGAAGTCGGTTTCATCAGTTAAACAAAGCAACTTCGCCATTTGTCGATGATGTGGTATCATGTTTATTAATGCATGTTTTGAACTAGGATGAAATTGCCCCTCCTCTGAAGAAATTTAGATTCTAACAGATGTAAAACAGATGTGTGCAAAGTAGAAGTTACTTTGCCAAGTGCTATTTTTTTTTTCTAAGTAGGTCTCATTTGCCAGATCTGCTAAAGGCTTTGTCTACATAAGGGATTTATGTAGCTTTCATTAGTTTACAGAGAGAGGGGGGAATGATCACTCTTGGGCTGGTGCAGGAAACGCTACGACCTTAACCCCACATTAAATTCCACAGACTCCCGATGGGCTTGTTCAGGGAATTTGGCCCTTCGAACACATATTCAAGGATATTAGGATGAAATGCCTCTGTTTTCGATTTTCAATCCTTAATATTAGAAAATTGCTGGGTTTTAAGGCATTTTCCTAGTCCTGTGTTTATCATAGATATGTTCACCCCTATGTTGGTCCGCCCAGAAATGGTACCTTTTGAATTCCTCTCATCTCTTCATTTTCTTTTTTTTTTTTTTTTTTTAAAGATTTTATTCATTTAATTGACAGACAGAGATCACAAGTAGGCAGAGAGGCAGACAGAGAGAGGGAGGAAGCAGGCTCCCTACTGAGCAGAGAGCCCGATGCGGGGCTCGATCCCAGGACCCTGGGATCATGACCTGAGCCGAAGGCAGAGGCCTTAACCCACTGAGCCACCCAGGCACCCCTCATCTCTTCATTTTCAAGTTTAGCAAGCTTCTGGCAGAACGGCTGGCTTAGCCACACCCCCACCCATGTCAGCCACAGTGACAGAATACCACAGAGGTGGCCCTCTTCTCATACAGGTGCTAAGCACAACTCTGGAACCATTAAAGAGAAACAAGAGACTAAAAAATGTTTTTAGAAGATACCTGCTAGGGTTATGGGGCTGGGAAGAACAAGAATAAGATTCCTGGCCCATATAAATAAATGAAACACATACCTCACCTACCATGTAGTCTAGATCTTACTTCTCTTAGCTTATTTTACAGGCCCACTTGATGCCCTAATGTATCGTTCTCCCGCACAGCATTGAAATTAGAAGGGTAGGCGTCTTGGGGCGCCCGGGTGGCTCAGTCAGTTGGGCATAGTCCCAGTGGTTTTTTAAATTTGATTCATAGTGGTAATTCATATCAATGAAAACTTGGGAATATTTATTAGAAAGATGACCAGGGGGTACCTGGTGTCTCGGTTGGTGAAGCACCCAGCTCTTTCTTTCTTTTTTTTTTTTTTTTAAGATTTTATTTATTTATTTGACAGAGAGGGGAGAGAGAGACACAAGCAGGGGGGGAGGACAGAGGGAGATGCAGGCTCCCCGCTGAGCAGGGAACCCAATGTGGGGCTCAATCCCAGGACCAGGACCTGAGCCACCTAGGCACCCCAAGCACCCAGCTTTTGATCTCAGCTCAGGCCTTAATCTTAGGGTCATGAGTTTAACCCCCAAGCTGGGCTCCACGCTGGGCATGGAGTCTACTGAATCAAAGAAAAGAAAAGTAGGTGTCTCCCACCCTGTTTTTAGCCTTTTAAAACCAACATGATTTATTCAGATCTTTCCATTCTTTCATTTAATGCATGTAGGTGGTAACCATTATATTTCTTTTATTTATATAGCATTGGGGATGGAAATTTGGCTGTGTCTATGTAAAATAAACCCCTGCCCTCCGAGAGCTAACAGTCTGCTCTAGTTAAGAGAAAAACACATGCATGGGTGGGATATTTAAATATTGAAATAAGGCAGTGCTATTAATCAGGTGTCAGGGATATTGTGGATTACAGGCACTCTTCAGAAAAGGTGTAGCAGCATCATGGTGGGCAGCGCTACTTTCTGACCTCTGGCCACACCCTTCCCAGTGGGAACGAACTGGCAGGAGCCAAGAAGAAAATCACTCAGGAGTCCCTACCCCACTTACTAGAGACCAAGTCAGCAGGATACAAAGCTGCCATTGTGCGGAAGGCTGACATTGGCTCACGCCCTTCTTTTCATTTGTTTTTTTTTTTTTTTTTTTAAATTTTATTTATTTATTTATTTGACAGAGAGAGATCACAAGTAGGCAGAGAGGCAGGCAGGGAGAGAGGAGGAAGCAGGCTTCCTGCGGAGCAGAGAGCCCGACGCGGGGCTTGATCCCAGGACCCTGAGATCGTGACCTGAGCCGAAGGCAGCGGCTTAATCCACTGAGCCACCCAGGCGCCCCTTCATTTGGTTTTTACTAGCAAAACCCATTTTCAAACCCAGTGCAAATGTAGGACAGTTCAAATGTCATTAAGAGATAAACTGTTTGGTTTTGTGGAGGCTAATGAAAAATGAAAAGTCCCCACCACAGGGTCTAGTGAAGGAGGGAGGTCTACCTCCCTCCTACTATATCGTCCTAGGAAGAGGCATTCGTTAAAGTTCATTATAGTTACTAGGTGCTTGTTTTGTTTTGTTTTGTTTTGGCTTTCCAGGAAATAAGGATCAGATGAGCAAAGGAAATGAAGATCAGATTAATAAAGTAAATGAGGGGGTTTAACAAATGGTTTCGACAAAGATCCATTATCTCTATTAACTAGTCGTCTGCCTCTGAATATTGCCACACTAAATGCTGGTATTGGGGGTGGAGCCGGGGAAGTGCAGTGTGGAAAGCACAGTGTAGGCTCTGCTTGTACCAGTTAGTGTGATCACCGGCATCATCATCACCATCCTCATGTACCACACTCAGCACTCCAGGTTCCTCCCACAGTAGACCCCTTTGGACCGCTAGCAAAGCAAAAAACACCATAAAAAAACCACCCAAGGAAGAACAGGAGATCTGAGTTCAAGTCCTAGCTCAGCCACTTACTGGTACTCAGGAGACCTTGAGAGACGAACTGAGCCTTTCTGAGATTCAGGCAGCTGGCTTTCCAATGAACTCAAAGCTTTGACAGAACATTATAAATGAAAGCAAATAATGAGTGAATAATGACGATGATGATGATGACGACAACAATAATAGTTATAAATGTGGAAAGTGGTGTTAGAACAATTCTGGGCCAAATCTACCATTTTCTACCGGTGCTGTTACCCACCCTCGCCTTCCCCCCTCATTGACCCTTGCCGTAATCATGGAATACAGTGATAGATATAGGCAGGGGACCAGCTGTTATAATCCACCTTTTTGGGGACTGGCGATTAAAGGTGGTCATTGACACTTCATTTCTTTTATTCTTCTGATGTTTATTTTCTGGAAGCCCAAAGAACCATAGCACCTAGGAGCTATATAAAACTCCTTAAAACGCCCCTTCCCTAGAGAAAAAAGTGATTGTGTATTCTTATTCTGAAAAGAAGGAAAGGAAGAGAAAACTAACATTTACAGAGAGTGTACTAGAAGATCATACAAGGAAAATTTGTTGTAATATTCAAAAATCATGAATAATCTAAATGTCTTCCATTTTAGAAAGGCAGATAAAATATAGGATACTTTTAGATGGACTCTTTAACAGCATTTAAAAAGAATTAAATACAGAATATGATTAAATCTGAAAAACAAGTTTAAGGAAAAAAAAATAAGTTGAAGGGGCATCTGGGTAGCTCAGTCATTAAGCGTCTGCCTTAAGGGTCCTGGGAACGAGTCCCACATCGGGCTCCCTTCTCCGCGTCCTGCCTCCTTCTCCCTCTCCCACTCCCCCTATTTGTGTTCTTTCTCTTCTCTTTCTCTTTCTCTTGCTGTGTCTCTGTCAAATAAGTAAATAAAATCTTAACAAAAAATAAGTTGAAAAATAACACGTACAGCAAGCTTTCATTTGTGTAAAAAACTTACTGCTTACACAACATAGTACTTGACTTGTTCACAGCTATATTTCTTACCTGCATAGATATATGTGCACATGCGTGTGCACCCCCCCACGTTTGTGTAAAATGTACTTAGAAGACTCATGTCAGGTTGTATTAGTGGTTGCTTTGTTGAGAGTTTAAAACTAGAAATGAGGTACAAAGGGAGCGAACGTGACTTTGTTGTTTTTGCTTGTACTGAAAAGACAGAATGAAATACAACATGATTATGAACTGAATATTTATTCAGAGCCTGTTATAACTCAGACCCTTCTTCCTGTGCCGGGGAATCTTGCAGGGTGGTCTTTGACCTCATGGGTCACATTGTGGGATCACATTGTGTTGAACAAGACAGAAGAACATAATGTATGTAATATAAAATTAAGATAGGATTATGAAACATAAAATTAAAATAAGGCTAGGTAAGGCATTAGAGAATGATTAGGGTTTATTAGGTCAGACAGACAAGGACAGCTTCTCTGAGGAGGGGACATTGGACAGACACCTAAAAATCAGTAAGTGTCAGTGCTTGGTGATGGAGACATAGTGGTTTGGTTACTGTCTTACTCCCTGCACTTTTGTGACTTTTTTTTACTATCTGTCACCATCCCCCTGATCCCCACCAAGAAAATCTGCTTAAAGATACCATGAGATTTTTTAAGAGGTACCAAACCCATATAAAGCGTTTAGGGATTTTCATCTTTTGGGGGGGGGCAGGGTACAAAATGGTGGTTTATTAAAGCTCAGGGGGACAGGATCCCTGGGCAGAAAGAGCTGCCCCGAGTTGTGAGCGGTGGCCAATTATATACTGTGGGGTTGGGGGAGATAAGGAAAAAGGGAGGTCTCCCAAGGAACTTTCATACACTAAAGAAGACTCACTGATAGTCAAGTTAAGGTTGTTTACCCCTCCAGTCAGGCAGGATTTCAATCTATTAACCAATGATTAGTGGTATGGATAGTGAATCTAGAAAAATCTCCCATAAAGTAATGATTTAATTTAATAGCTGGGGGGAAAATGAAATGCAAATGATATTTTTAAATATTCACCTTTGAGTTCAACACAATCTTCTTGACAGGTGGGGATTCAAGAGAAATAGCAGTGATTCTCCAGGGTGAAGTATGGCCGCGGGGGAGGGGCTAGTTGTGGGTGGGGGGGATGCAGGTACCAAAACTTTTCATGGGGAGGGATAAGATTTGTATGTTTACCCAAAGGGAGGATGGCTTTCTTTTTTTAAGTTGGAGAATGTGCTTGTAAAAGGGAAATAAACAGTTGGAAAGAGCTGTTTAAGAAGTTAGAACACCTAATCTCAACACTGACCTAATACTACGTATTGTACCATTCAACCAGCCTGTGACGATGGATTCCTTGGCCGCCTCCTCACTTAGAAGTGAGGGAGACGGGTTATGCGCCCGCAAACATCGTGAAGAGCAGCTCCGGCTCTATCAGTACCACCATCAACACCTACATTTTATTAAGGGCTTCTCTGAACTCTGGTTAATTAACTGGGCTAAATGTTCTCAGTCCGTTATTTCATTTGATGGCGTGAGTGGGCGATCAGTAACCTCTAAGGCCCTTCTGGCTTTATCTGCTTGGTTATGAAAGAAAGAAGGCCCAAGAGAGTAGAAGAGCAGTGGTTTCTCTCCCCAAGGGGCAGAATGAAGGACAAATGTCTGACTCAGCTTAATATCTCCCACCTCGGGGTGCCTGGGTGGCTCAGTGGGTCAAAGCCTCTGCCTTAGGCTCAGGTCATGATCTCAGGGTCTTGGGATCGAGCCCCGCATCGGGCTCTCTGCTCAGCAGGGAGCCTGCTTCCCCTCTGCCGCTGTCTGCCTCTCTGCGTGCTTGTGATCTCTCCCTGTCAAATAAATAAATAAAATCTTAAAAAAAAAAAAAAAATCCCCCACCTCATCATTCTCTTTTCCCGTCATACCCCCTTCCCTGGTTGATCAGCTTAATGTTCCCCCATCCAATTCCAGCTGGGGGTGGAGACTCCACACACACAGCAGGAGCAAGCAGTTCTGAGACACCAGCAGCATGTCTGAGCGTTCTACTCAATTGTGACCCCATCTGTGCAGAGATGGCGTCGGATTCCCCAGTTTAAGGCTTCATTCCCACGAACGGCCCGCCCACCATTTCAGATGCCAGTCACAGGCCCCGGATGTTTCTTCCTGCTTCTGGCTGACCAGTTACAGATTTTTGGTTCCAACGACCTCCTCCTTAGATTCCATTAATTTGCTAGAACAGGGACATCTGGGTGGCATAGTTGGTGAAGCATCTGACTCTTGGTTTCAGCTTAGGTCCCGATCTCAGGGATGTGAGTTGGAAGCCCCATGTCTGGGTCTACACTCGGCACAAAGTCTGCTTGAGATTCTCCTTCTCTCTGCCTCTCCTGCTTCTGTGCCCACACTCCCCCCCCACACACACAAATAAATAGATCTTTCTAAAAAAATTTGCTAGAATAGCTCATAGAACTCAGGGAAACATTTATATTTCCCAGTTTATTAGAGGATATGATAAAGTTTAGTAAAGGATATGAATGAACAACAAAGGCGAGGTCCCAAACAAAGGAGCTTCTATCCTCACGGAGCTTGGCGCCTGGCTCTGAAGCATTCTGGTTCCCCATGTGTGGAAGCTTTTAGAAAAAAAGGGCCCAGAAAGGTGTCCTCTTGGGTCTCTATGAAGACTTCATTACATAGTCATGACTAAGTCACTGATTCAACCCTCCAGCCACTCTCCTCTCCCTGGAGGTCAGGGCAGGACTAAACGTTCTGGCTCTCTCACCATATGGTTGGACCTCCTGCCCTTGGGTGAGTCTCAGAAGCCACCTTCATTAATAACAAGACACCCATTTCACCTTTATGGCTCTGAGGTGTTTTCAGAAACTGCGGATGAAGGTCAAATACATCTCAGAAATATATTTTGGTCATCTGAATAATCAAATATATATTTCTAATCATTATATCACATTATATCATTTGTATCTCCTCTATCTTTACCTTAAACTCATGGCAAGGAATTCCCATTGCATGGCCAAATACTGGTTAAAATTCTGTTTTCTACCCTAAACACAAGGAGCTAGAAATTGTGTTCTGTGAGCCAGAGGAATGGGTTAGGTTATCATATCATGTATGACTGGACCACTGTTCTTGCTAAAGCTATGTGCTTTAGATAGAATCCATTAGATTTTCCAGGAAGGCACAGCCATCCCAATTACTGTGAATTTCAGTAGTTTATTGTTGGGATATCGACTTGTGCTCTAGGGCAGAACATTGGGCCTCTTTTCTTTAGCTGAGATGAATCTAACGGGTTTGGAGGGCTTATTTATGCCATACTTAGAGTCCTCCCCTCCTGCCCCAAAACACCAGGTCCTAACCTATCCTCACAGCAACCAAAGGTGAATTATGCTGTATTTGTTGGAGGAGATAGAGGCAATCGGGGGTTCCTCTAAACAAATGACTTGCAGTCTTGAAGTTTTATAAGCAGGCTTCTCCATGTGCTCCGTGGAGCAGATGGTCAGAATGGTCAGAAATGATAACCATAGTAAAAACTTTAGATTGGGGGGTGCCTGGGTGGCTCAGTCAGTTAAGTGTCTGCCTTCGGCTCAGATCATGATCCCAAGGTCCCGGGACCAAGTCCCACGTCGGGCTCCCTACTCAGCGAGGAGCCTGCTTCTCCCTCTTCTGCTGCTGCTCCCTCTGCCTGTGCTCTCTCGCTGTCTGTCAAATAAATAAATAAAATCTTTAAAAAAAAAAAAAAACTCGAAATTGATTGCGGTAGGAGAACAGATTGATGTGAAATGGTGCCTGCATACAGAGACCCAAATGTGCTCCTGGCAGTGTCTTGTCTCTGGCACTCAACTATGTATTACCTTGCAGTTTGCTTCTGCTCTTCTTGAGGACTTATATTTCAGCAGAGTCCCTATTTGAAATGCTTCTTTCTTTCAGAAAGGTATGTGTAAGAAACTGTGTTCCTACTTCTGCCCTGCTCAGTCCCTTCCAGAGCAAAGGGAAAGATTCCTGAGTTGGCCATGTTCTGCAGCTTGACCTTTAAGCCAGACTCTGTGTTTCCCTCAGAGCGCTGTTCTCTAGTCTCCTCTGACTCTTGGGTTAGGCTGTCTTGTGTCGGGGTGACACTGCTACAGGCAGGAGGGATAGGGCTGTCACAGGGCAAATGAGCTCTTGAAGAAATGTTGATGCATCAGCCTACATCCAAGAACACTGAGGAAATAGGACATTACGGGAACAGGAGGGTAGTGACAGGGAAAGAGAGGGTACCCCTTGTCTTACCAGCACATTAATGGGCAAAGAAGGAAAGCGAAGAGTCTTCTTGGGAAAGGAATAGAGCAGGTTCTGAGTAAATTTATTAAGCACAATAATAGCAAGACATCTTCTGACATAGCGCCTGTTGGACACACGGTGGCGCAAAGTGCTGTGTGTGCGCATGTGTATGTCTATCTCTACATAAATGTACCGGATCTCATTACACTCTGCCAAAAAAGTATTATTATCATTATTTTGTTGAGAGAGAAACTGAAACTGTTTGTTTTTCAGCGATTTAAGCAAGTACTTCTTATGCACAACGTAATATAACCCACATGTGTTAATAAAAGATTCGTGACATGTTAGCCTGCCGTTCAAATTCCCCAGCATTTTCATATCCTTCCATATCCTTATATCATTCCTATCCTTCCAACCTCGTCACTATAATCAGGGAGACCAGTCAGGAAAATGAAATCACTCTTGATAGTTAAAAAGAAGGGAATTTAATATAAGAAGTTGATCACAAAATTCTTGGGTAAAAACGAATGCCAAGCTTTACCTCGCACCATACGTAAAATTAACTTAAAGTGGATCATAGATCTCAACATGTGATTCACCGCATGAATAGCACAAAGGATAAAAATAACAGGATCATCTTGATGCAGAAAAAACATCTGACAATTCTACACGCTTTCTTGACTAAAAAAACACTCAACGAATTAGAAATAGAAGGAAATTACCTCAGTGTATTAAAAGTCACATATGAAAAGCCCACAGCGAACGTCATACTCAGCAGTGAAAACCTAAAAGCTTTCTAAGATCAGGAAGAAGGCAAGGATGCCTACCCTCATCACTTCTATTTGACATAGTACTGGAAATCCTAGCCAGAGCAGTTAAGCAAGAAAAAAAAATAGAAAGCATCCACATTGGAAGGAAAAAAGATAGCTATGTGTGAAGATGATATGATCTAATATGTAGAAAATCCCAAAGATTCAATAATTAAAAAAAAAAATCCCTGTTAGCACTAATAAATGAATTCAGCAAAGTTGCAGGATACAAAATCAGCACACAAAAACAATTGCTTTTCTGTAACACAGTGAATTAACTGAAAAGGAAATTAAGACAATAGTTTACAACACCAAAAGGAATGAAATATTTAGGAATAAATGTAACTAAGGAGATGAAAGACTTATGTACCAAAAACGATAAAACATTGCCAAAAGAGGGGCACCTGGTGGCTCAGTCAGTTAAGCATCTGACTCTTGATTCTAGCTCAGGTCATGATCTCAGGGTTGTTTAAGATCGAGCCCTGTGTCAGGTTCTACACTGGGCATGGAACCTACAATTGTCTTTCTCCCTCTTCCCATCCCCCTTATTCCCTTTCTAAAACAATCAAAAAACATTTCCAAAAAAGATTTAAAAGACACAAAATAAATGAGAAAATATCCCATAGTCATTGGGTAGAAGACTTAATGTGATAAGATGTTCATGCTACCCAAAGTAATCTGCAGGTCCAATGCAATTCCTATCAAAATCTCAATGGCATTTTTTCAAAAAGACTTACTTAGTTGTAGAAAGAGGGAGAGAAGGGACACCTGGGTGGCTCAGTCCGTTAAGCATCGCCTTCGGCTTCAGTCACAATCTCAGGGCCCTGGGATCTAGTCCCGCATCAGGCACCCTGCTCAGCGGCTTGTCTGTTTTTCCTTCTTCCTCTGCCCCTCTCCCCCCTTGTGCTCTCTCTCTCACTCTCTCAAATAAATAAAATCTTTAAAAGGAAAAAAAAAAAGAGGAGGGCTAGAGGAGAGGGTTCTGGGGATCTGTTGCACAATGTACATATACTTGACAGTATGTCACTATATACTTGAAAATTGTTTTGAGAGTGAATTTAATGTGTTGTGTCTTTTGACACACATGAAGTTTGGCTGTTTTCTATGTAGTTTACACATACCTACCATACAGACCCAGCAATGCACTTCCAGGTGTTTACGGAAGAGAAATGAACATGTATGCCCTTTCACTCCTATGTGGAATATAAGAACAGCACAGAAGATCATAGGGTAAGGGAGGGGAAACTGAATGGAAAGTAATCAGAGAGAGAGACAAACCATGAGAGACTCCTAACTAAAGGAAACAAACGGTCGCTGGAGGGGAAGTGGGTGGGGGGATGGGGTAACTGGGTGGTGGGTATTAAGGAGGGCACGTGACATAATGAGCACTGGGTGTTACACGCAACTGATGAATTATTGACCACTGCATCTGAAACTAATGATGTACTGTATGTTGGCTAATTGGGTTTAAATTTTAAAAATCTTAAAAATGTATGCCCTCAGAAAGACTTGGAAGCAACTGTTCATAGCGGCCTGATTCACAACAGCCAAACACTGGAAATAATCCGATGTTCCTCAGCTTGTGAGTAGATAAGCCAACTGGGATACATCCGCCCAATGGAATACTATCCAGCAATAAAAAGAAATGAACTATTGATACATGCAGCGTCAGGGACAAATCTCAAAATGAGTTTACTGAGTGAAAGGAACCCGACACCAGAGAGTCCACACTATAAAATGGCATTATAAAAAATGCACCTGAAACTAGAGCCCTGCTTCTTCGCTGGGAGTGATTTTGCCTCTCCAGCGACATTTGGCAATGTCTGGCAATGTCTGGCACCGTTTTGGGTTGTCACAGCTGGGGAGAGGGAGGTACTACTGGCATTCTGTGGGTATAAATCGAGGCGCTGCTAAACATGCTACAATTCCCAGGACGTTCCCCCACCCAACAGGGAATTATCCACCCCTAAATGTCCATTATACCAGGGTTGAAAAAATCTGATAGTTATTTAGAAAAAACAGACAGATCAGATGTCACCTTGGGGCAGTAACAGAAGGATTGATTGACGGTAAGGGGCGCTGGGAAGGAAATAGAAGTACTCACTATTTCAAAACACCCTCAGGATTATAATGGTAGTTGCACAGATATATACACAGATATATCCATCAGAGCCCATCAAATTATACACTATTTTTTTTTTATTTCAAATAGGCTCCATGTATAACATGGGGCTCAAACTCATGACCCTGAGATCCAGAGTCACATGCTCTGCAAACTGAACCAGCCAGCTGCTCCAAATTATACACTTTAAACGGATGCAATTTATTGCAGGTAAATTATGCTTCAAAAATGTTGATTTAAAAAAAAAAAGTGTATCCAGTGGTGCAGCTCCTGAGCTTGCACCCACTATTCTGATATTGCCAGAGCTGTCTTGCTTCTGCTAGGGAAGCCACCAGCACTGAGGCTACCTAGGAACTCACGTTCCTCCCCATTCTGATTCTGTTGAAACCACTGCCAACACTTCCAGAACCCACAACCCAAACCAGAAGTATGGTAGCTTCCGTCCTCCTCCTGCTTTCCAATCTCCTTGGCAGGACCTCACATAAGCCTGCTGGCAAAGGAGTCTGGGAAATGCAGCACCCAGTCTTCTAGCTCCCCATGAACCCGAAGAGGGCAGGCAGGGTGCGGAGTAGCTATGAGCTGCTTCCAGCACATAGCTCACCATCGTCCAATATCCTGAGCTACAGTCCAATCCACATGCCTTGACGTATACTCTGATGATGCCTCGTCACACTGGGTCCCCTGAAAAGAGTGCCGTTTTCCCTCCTCCCCATACTTCCCAGTGCCAGTTAGATCTCACCACTGGTTTACCTGTGACCTACTTCATGAACCCCTTTGGTTACCCAGTTGGAGGCAAAATTCTCCCCACCCCTCTGTTTCTTTAGCATTTTATTTATATTGCCTTTAGCAAGTATCACCTTGAATTAAACTTGGGTTGAGCAAGTCTTACTAGATCAAATTCAACATAAAAGTAGAGTCTGCTTTAGTTCATCTTTATTTCCTCACAGCTCATCTCCAGTGTTGGGTACCTGTCTAATAAGGTGTTCAGTAAATACACGTTGAATAAAAGAGTGGTTAAATAAATTGATGAATAAATGAAGTCTGTAGATAATTCTATACAATTATAAAAATGGATACATCTGTATATTTGCCTACCTCTCTAAATCTATCTGGAAGCTTGCACTTTTCTTTACTTTTTTTAAATTCCAATTATATTTACATTTATCAAGAACCTTCCATATATCAGATACTATGCTTAATACTTAAGGTTTTCTGTAGGTTGTACTAATGGGAGATTGTAAAATAGCTATTAATAATGTTAATAAATGTTCACTAGGCTTTATATCCCTTTCTGCACAAACTAATATGAAACTATCACAAAAGGCTCATTGTCCCTTCTTTTGGCACTTAATGAGGAATTACTCGATGAATGAACTGTTCACGAAATCTGTAAGGAGTTTGAGCAACTGGACGAAATCATTCCCCTCCTGTGTGAAATGTCACAAGGACGGAAAACCAATGACAAAGAGATAAAAGCAAAGTGAAATCATAATGATGTGATCTTAGTATATAAGCTTCCCAGGAATTCTCCTTCACCAAGTTCGCATAAAAATAATGCTCTAAACCTTCCCACCTGAACGGGAAGAACGAATTTTTCCCATTTGACCTCAACACACGTCTATTTATCATTATGGAGCAAGAACTTAAAGAGGCCAAGGCGCTGGTTTTATCAGAACAATTTCAAAGTGACCTAGCCAGATGGATAAATTTATAATGAATACTTTTCTTTTTTAAAAGATTTTATTTATTTGTCAGAGAGAGAGAGAGAGCCCAAGCGGTGTAGCAGCAAGCAGAGAGAGAAGCAGGTTCCCCACTGAGCAGGGAACCCAATACGGGGCTCGCTCCCAGAACTCCGGGATCATGACCTGAGCCGAAGACAGATGCATAACCAGCTGAGCCACCCAGGTGTCCCGAGATGGACTAATTTATATTGTAGCCCTGGAATACTTAGTTCCCAGAGGTGGCCAAGTGTTGTCTGTAAGAACAGCGTAACAGCCACATAAAGATCTGACAGCTCTGTGTTCCAGAAAGGCATAGTTGCCAATATCACAGGCTTGGGTAGAGATTCCATTTCTGCCTCTTTCTGTGCACTTGACTTTGGACAAGTTGGCTTTACCTGTGAAATGTGTAGCAGTCATCGGGGTCATCATACACCTACTTCAGAATGTCATTGTGAGGAGTGCCTGGGCGGCTTCATTTGTTAAGCCACTGCCTTCGGCTCAGGTCATGATCGCAGAGACCCGGGATCCAGTCCCACACAGAGTCCCACATCAGGCCCCCGGCTCCGCAGAGAGTCTGCTTTTCCCTCTGACCTTCTCCCCTGTCATGCTCTCTCTCTCTCTTACTCTCTCAAATAAGTAAATAAAATCTTTTTTTTTTTAATGTTATTTTGAGACGTGTAGTCAACACATTCTAGCTATTATTGATATTATCGCACAGCCTCTGAGCAAAGTGGCCCTTGGGCCTGCCATTCTCACAGCAGAAGCCCCTCCCGAGAGGGAAGATTTAAACCGAATCAGAAGTTGATCTCCTCAGAAATTCTTGTTAGGCAAAAGAGATAAGGCAAGGGATCCTTGCGAAAGGGACACATTTCCTTATTAAAAACACTCTGCATTTGAAGTTGAACTAACTTGCCCACCAAGATTATGACAGGGAGTACGTAGCCAGTGCCTCGGCTCTAAAATATCACATTTCTGAGAAGAAATGATAAGATAATATTGTAAGTCAGCAGGTCTGGTTGAGCCCCCCTCCTGTGGTGCTCTTGCATCATACAGAGGTGATTGGAAATGATGTCTTGTTTTCAAGAAGATAAGCATTGGTCGCAGTGGATGAAAGGGTGCCAATTTTCTCTGAGACCTTATTTTTCAAGTACATGGGGGAAAAATAAGCTTTTATGCAATGCAGAGCAGCTCCCAGCATGTAACCCCAGACCTCCTGGAGAATCGGGATACCTGGGGGACTGTATTCATCACCACCTTATTTTCCTTCAACACAGAGAACAGTTACTCTGAGGGCAATGTTTGTTCATTCTTAACAGAGGAGGACTTGTTCCAGCCCGCTACTGCTCTACGCCTTCTCTCATAAGACAGGCAGTAAATATCAAACCTCATTCTGGGAAGGATAATTTTCTGCTTGAGCTTTGAATAACCATCATAAAGAAAAAAGTAGGAAAGCAGTGATTTCATATGAAAAGTGTCATGTCAAGTAAATAGAACATATAGGCAGTGAAATGTAAACCAAAATATGCATTGAAAAGAAAGGCAAGCCACTCTTTTTGCATACGGCAGCGTGTTCTCCAACTCACCCAGGATGCAAAATCTCTTCAGTGAATGGTTCTTAGCGTTTTTGTGGTTCTGTAAGAATCTAGTGAAAGCAGTCCTCATACCAGAAAAATGTTTGTATGCGTATGACCATAAAAGCATGTATGGAATTTTAGGTACCTGGGTGCCCCCGCAAGTCCACTAACCCTCAGGTTAAGAAGTTCACCAAGAAGTATAGATATAGTCAAGTTCATGGATTCTGGAGTCAGGTCTAGGCTCAAATTCTACTTCTAAGTCTTACTTGCAGTGTAAGCTCAGGTTTTTAACCTTTCTGAGCTCTAGTTTTATTGCCTGAAAATAGAAATAATACTTGTCATAGGTTGATTTTGAATATTAAATTAGATAATCTGTTTAAATACTTAGTGTAATCCTAGGCATGTACTAAATACTCAATAAGCATTAAGATTGTTATTAGCTAATAAAATACCAAACTTGAGCCCTACAGTGGCCAGAGAGAACTTTAGTTCAAGTTCAGTGCTACAGACATCTGCCAAGTGCATCCTATTTCGGGAGGAGCATGGTGGGATTCTGAAATGAGAACGCTGACAGGGGCGTAGGGCTGAGCCAGGGAAGTGCCAGGGCCAGACGAGGTATGCCCAGCACCAGATGATGCAGATCTCAGGGTCTTCTGTTCTCAGGAGGGAACTTGGTAATGCAGGCACATTTTATTATACACCCTTATACCAAACCCACAGCAGAACTACAACTGCAATGCCCATTTCACAAAGGGAAACTGTGAGTCTTTAGGTAATTTTTTATATATTAAGAAAGAGATAAGCCAAAGATATTTATAATTTATGGATTAAATGGAATAAGTCCCAACACTAAGAATTTTTTGGTTAATCACAGTTAGGCTACTGCTGGATTGTACTTACAATTACATGTGGAAATGTATGAAAGCAGTAGTTAGGGGTCAAGAAAACAGGTTACAAAGCTCCATGTAAAATGGAGTCTTTTCTGCCCACCCTCTCATCAGATGCTCATTAATACTGTGATAAAGACACTCAAGGCTGTGAAATTAGATGACAGAGTTAGCCTTAAAACCCACCCAGCCAAATCAGCAATACTCACAGTATCTCGTTTCCTTGGGTATGGATTGTTAATGGTGAGTCAGTGTCTATGAAGGAGGTAAAACAGAATATATTTAAAAGAAAAGAAGGAAATGAATCAATGACAGGGTATTCTCTGACCATTTTCAGGCTCTTTCGGAGCTTACCCTCCTCTGGTGTTCTCCTGCCCTCCCCCTAAATATGAGGTTTTCAGCTGATCTCTCTACATGGCCAAGTACCATGAACCAGGACAGCAGACTGTTAGACGGCTGTGGGGACCCAGACCCTCTTTGACTTGAGCTAAGCGGGGCAGCCCTTCCTCTGTTCCCCTCAATTATTTTGTTCCAGGAATTGGGCATATATTGCCAGGTATTTATTTTTCCAAGGTAAATTTCAAATCTAAATTTGTATGTAAAGTATCCTGACATTTAAATATTGGTAACTAATTCATACTTTAAAAGAAAACATGGCACAGACAGAACGAATCATGTTGGCGGCATGAGTTTGAGTTTTTGGCAGTAGGTCTCAGTGTTCCGGGGAGATCTGTCCCTGGTGTTTTTCTCAATAATCTTTAGCTGGAAACACCTCATTTACTCTCCTGGTTTCAAATTGCTGAAGCCTCTCACTTCACGTATTTCCCTCCCTACTTCTGTATCTAGCTGCCGACCCCATCTCCCTTTGCGAGTCTCAAGGGCTTCTCAAACATGGCACACGCAAAACTGAACTCCTAATCTCTCCCCACTGGTTCAAGTTCCAGTTCCTCCTGCTGAATAAGTGGTACCTATATTGCTCAAGAAATGTGGGGGTAGGGAGTGCCTGGGTGGCTCAGTGGGTTAATCCTCTGCCTTCAGCTGGGGCCCTGATCCCAGGGTCCTGGGATCTAGCCCTGCATCCGGCTCTCTGCTCAGCAGGGAGCCTGCTTCCTCCTCTCTCTCTCTGCCTGCCTCTCTGCCTACTTGTGATCTCTGTCTGTCAAATAAATAAAATCTTAAAAAAAAAAAAGAAAGAAAGAAATGTGGGGGTTATCCTTCACTTTCTCCTCTCTTGCCACCCTTGCCCAGCCCATATACAGAAGTATATCCTCCTCCTGAAGTATATCCTCCTCCTAAAGTATTTCTTCAGTGTGTCCCTTATCTCCACCCCTGCTGCTGTACCAAGCCATCGTCACGTTTTGTCTGTTTTGCTACAATAGTTTCCTCCAGATTCCCTCCACCCTTTGTCCTACTGATCTGTTCTTCACTTAACAGCGAGGTGATCTTTTAAAATATTAAGTGGATCCTATCGCTCTCTGTTTCAGATCTCTCCATGTCTTTACAATGCATGAAATCCAAGGGAAGAAAGTAGGTCAAGTAGGTGTAATACTATTGTATCCAGTGGACTGAGAGTATTTTTTTTTTCCGTCTGTGAAACAGGTGTCAAGATACCTACATCAAAGGGTTGTTGTGAGGATGCAGTAAAAGCCAATGTTATTTCTGCATTCCTTTTATATCAGCTTTTGCAGGGAAGGAGGTAATATTCCATGAACATTTATATTGTTAATAGCTACTTTACACTCCCCAATTAGTACCACCTACAGAGAACCTTCTAAATGTTTTAGTGACAGTGGGTTTCCTTTGTATTATTGTGGCCTCAAAGTAAAACATCTGCCTTAATTAAAAGATAAAGCCCTGCTTTTAAAAATTATGGCACAAACTAAGTTCAATTAAAAACACAGGATGGGGACGCCTGGGTGGCTCAGTGGGTTAAGCCGCTGCCTTCGGCTCGGGTCATGATCCCAGGGTCCTGGGATCGAGTTCCGCATGATCTCCTTGCTCGGCAGGGAGCCTGCTTCTCTCTCCACCTCTGCCTGCCTGTGTGCTCTCTCTCTCTCTCCTTCTCTCTGACAAATAAATAAAATTTAAAAAAAAAATTAAAAAAAAAACAGGATGGAGTAAAAAAATAATTTCAAATGTCTTCAGATCTTTTTTTTTTAAGTTTTGACATGGAAAATGATTAGCTGATATGCTTGATGCGATGCTACATTGTAAAAATTGCGCCGCTTTTTGGCAAGTATCTATTTCATTGATTCGAATTCATCTTTGCCTGGAGCCGTGCAGGACGGTCAGTTTCCAAAACAGCATCATGAATTCAGCAGCCGTAGTTCCATCCATCCCCATGGCCTTTCTTTCGATTCCCAAGTTCCAATTTAGAAAACCCCACAGTGGGAACGAGTCCTTGAAATCTGCAGAGGCTTGAAAAGCCAGAAGTGAAGATGAGAAGTGAAGTAAAGTGAAGTGAAGTGAAGGTGAGAAGCTGCCACTGCAGGTTACATGGACCTATCTTGATAGAACTCTGACTAACCCAGCCCTTCATCTGGGCTGCCTTTGTTTTTGTTTTTTGTTTTAACTAGATATTTATGAAAGTCATAGAACCACTCCATGATGAGCTCCTTGGTTGACTTACAGTGTAATTGCGAGCTGAAAATTTTGGCTGCTCATGAGCTGAATTTGTTCATGGACCACTTGGGGGGGGGGGGGAGAGGGAGAAGAAGAGAGATTATATCTTTATAATTTAACCCTCATTTTTTTATCTCCAAGAATAAGAACAATTTAGTTCACTACACATCAAGTAGTGAATTCTCCTGTTTAGTATATGTTTGTATTAAATATACAACAGATCTTTTTTGATTAAGAAAAGAATGTTTTCTTTTTTTTTAAGATTTTATTTATTTATTTGACAGAGACAGAGATCACAAGTAGGCAGAGTAGCAGGCGGGGGTGGTGGGGGGGAAGCAGGCTCCCCGCTGAGCAGAGATCCCGATGCGGGGCTCGATCCCAGGACCCTAGAACCATGACCCGAGCCGAAGGCAGAGGGTTTAGCCCACTGAGCCACCCAGGTGCCCCAAGAAAAGAATGTTTTCAATTAAAAAAAAACAATAATTTGGAGGGTTGTGCTGAAAGAGAGGCTTATAACTTTGTTCCTTGGTGGGAATTCTTGTAAATATTCATTGAGAAAGCAACAGGTAGGAAAGACTGTGCTGGGGTGATATCAGCCTGTATAGGTACAAACTTTAACCATAAGGGACTTTGAGATCTCCAGCCCAAACTCATTTTATAGACAACTAAACTTTAGTCCTAGAGGGCAGAGTGATTTAGACAAAGTAACATGTGTAGTTACTATAGCTGAGGCTAGAATAGTTTCATGAAGTAAAACAGGTTCCCAGTTCTCATGCGTAGAATTCTATTTCTCCTTGTAAAGGTGATGCTTTAGGAGAGTGCTGAGTGAAACGAGTAGATTGAATGTATGAAACACTTCCAGCCTCTCCTAAAACCCCACATAAACTATAGCAAAGGGATTTTGTAGGGTGTAGACCAACATGGACAGGGAAAAGGTAAAAAGAGACAATAACAAGATCTGGGCAACTGGGGAAAAAAAAAAACCAAAAACGGATGAAGGGCCAAGGATTTAGTGGATCTGAGAAACAGAGCGAGCTCCTGTGTCCAGCTGTGCAGGTTGTGCACCATCCCACTCTAGTGGAGACTGCTCACTCAGACTCCAAAGTGTAGGCTTTCCCTGGAGTGGGGCTGAGCAGAGCCTGCACAGCAGCAAGCCAGAGTCCTGTGGAGAAAACAAATGCAAAACAGCCATAAAGGAAGGGAGAACTATCCCAATTTGCAAAAAGAATTCCCCAAAGTCAGGGATTGAAAGTACCAGGTGGCTCTGGAAAAGAGGATAAATGGAAAGGAAGTGCATGTGCACAATTAAAAACAGTAGGTTTTTATTTGTACAGGTACAGATATAGGCTTCATCAGCCTAGAATGTATTTTGTTGTTAAGTGTGGGGCAGGGATCCAATTCTGCCTTTTTTCTAAATGACTAGTTTCATTGAATATTTGTTGAGTGCCCCCATTTTCAAATACTAAATACTTCTATCTGCCGAGAACTGCTTCCAAAGTCTTATTCTAGCCGGGGTCTGTCCAATTACTATGAGCCTCATCCATTTATGGGCCTAGGAAACCTATTAGAGTTCAGTCTTTAGGTTGCATATATTCCTGTGAAACAGCCCATTTCTCTCAAGCTGATTCTTAAGGCCATAACTTTTTGTTAGTTCTGTTTGTCTCCTTTTAAATATCTTTTTTTAAAAGATTTTATTTATTTATTTGACAGGCAGAGATCACAAATAGGCAGAGAAACAGGCAGAGAGAGAGGGGGAAGCAGGCTCCCTGCTGAGCAGAGAGCCGGATGCGGGGCTCGATCCCAGGACCCTGGGATCATGACCTGAGCCGAAGGCAGAGGCTTTAACCCACTGAGCCACCCAGGTGCCCCTCCTTCTAAATAGCTTAAGAATTCATTGTCTTTTCACATGAAAAAATGCTCCACATCACTCGGCATCAGGGAAATACAAATCAAAACCACGATGAGATACTACCTCACACCAGTCAGAATAGCTAAAATTAATAAGTCAGGAAACAACAGATGCTGGCGAGGATGTGGAGAAAAGGGAGCCCTCTTACACTGTTGGTGGGAATGCAAGGTGGGGTAGCCACTCTGGAAAACAGCATGGAGGTTCCTCAAAAGGTTAAAAATAGAGCTACCCTATGACCCAGCAATCGCACTATTGAGTATTTATACAAAGAAAACAAGCATAGTGGTCCGAAGGGGCACCTGCACTCCAATGTTTATAGCCAGCAATGTCCACAATAGCCAAACTATGGAAAGAGCTCAGATGTCTCTCAACAGATGAATGGATAAAGAAGATGTAATACACACACACACACACACACACACACACACACACACACACACATACACGCACACGGGAATACTATTCAAGCCATCAACAAGAATGAAATCTTGCCATTTGCAATGATACGGATCAAACTAGAGGATATTAAGCAAAGCAAAATAAGTCAGTCAGAGAAAGACAAACATCATACGATTTCACTCTGATGTCGAATTTAAGAAACAAAACAGATGAACATAGGGGATGGGAAGGGAAATAAAAAGATGAAAACAGAGAAGGGGATAAACCATAAGAGATTCTTAACTATAGGATACAAGCTGGGGGTTGCTGGAGGAGAGGAGGGGACATGGGTAACTGGGTGATGGGCACTAAGGAGGGCATGGGATGGGATGAGCACAGGGCCATCATATGCAACTGCTGAATCTAAATTGTTTCTGAAACTAATAATACACTATATGTTAAGTAAACTGGATTTAAATTTTAAAAAATTCATGTCTTTCATAAAACTAATATATCCTCCTTAACTGTGCGTCAACATGAAATAAATCCTATCAGTGATTATCAGAGCAAAAGTATTACAACCACCAGCTTTTTCTGTGCTTAGTCTTCCAGTTGTGGGTTTCTTCAGTAGGATAATGGGACATGCAAGCTCTTTGGTTTTAAAGCTACCTTTTTTAAAAGCCTCCCTTCAGAGTCCCTAGCTTGACCTTGCACTCCAGTCATATTTAAATATGACCTATTATTATATGATGTATTATATGACATGTTATTATATGACGTATTAAAGACTCCCATCTGTACAAGGCTCCCGATTGTTCTCAGACATATCTATCTATACATACTATTGCTACTGCTTAAGGGACACTTCCTTCTCAATCTTCTGACTAGAATAGGAGTTCTCCTTGAGGACTCATTGTAGACATTGTCCCCAATGGGAAGCCTTCTGAGTCAGCAGTGGGTCACATAGCCCTCTCCCCTCTCCCCTGCTCCGCAGCTGCATCTTCCGGCATCATGCACATCCCACTGAGCTGGGACTGACTCTGTCCTGGAGGGCCTGCTTACTGGACAATAAGCTCCTTGAAGACAGGAATCATCTCGCTCTTACTGACGTCCCTCTCATCGAGCCCAATCCTTGGTACATAGTGGGGACTCACTGCATCTGAGGGAATGAATGATATTTGTTCCCTGCAGAATGTTTGGAAGTAAAACTGGAAAAAAAAAATTTTTTTTAAGAAAATGACTATAAATCCCCAAATTTGAGACAACTCTTCTAGCACTGTTGGCTTCCTGGCTTCTGGTTAACTTTCTCTGTCAGCCTCACTGCATATAAAGCTTTGATACTTCAGTTCTCACTTAAAAGAATACTGTGAACATTTTCTTATGTAACTTCAAGTTCTTTGGAAGTATCACTTTAGTTGTTACAAGAAGATGGTGCTCTAGAAGCAACACACGTTCCTTAGGTATTCTACATTGTTCGATTTTGTCACTTGAGATGTTTTGCTGCTATAAATTGTGCTTGAGTGAATATTTTTGCATGGATACTTATGATACATTCTGGAAATGAAATTACTGAGTGAAAATGTCACAGTGCTACATGGAGTGTATCAAAGTACCTGCCTCAGTGTAATGCTATGTTTCTTTAAGAGTGAAGATTTTATTCAAAACAAAAAAAAAAGTAGCTCATTTTTACCTTATAGTTATTGGTCATTTATATTGTATTGCTCTATCATAGCGACCTGGGCCCACTTTTCTGGTTAGTTTTTCTTACTGATTTCAAAGCTATATGTTGAAAATGCAGCCCTTTGGGAAATGCTCGCAAGTATTTCAGATTTGATGTGTGCCTTTTGATCTTATTTTTCATGTACTTTTTAAAGATTTTATTTATTTATTTGACAGGCAGAGATCACAAGCAGGGAGAGCGGCAGGCAGAGAGAGAAAGGGAGAATCAGGCTCCCTGCCAGGGAGCCCAATGCAGGGCTCAATCCCAGCACCATGGGATCATGACCTGAGCCGAGGTAGAGGCCCAACCCACTGAGACACCCAGGCGCCCCTTATTTTTCATGTTTTTAATATTTTTTGAATTTTATGCACATTTATCAATCTGTTCTTCTGTGAATTGCTCAACTGCTTTTCCACATAGAGTTTCTTGCCCTACTTTGATAAATTAGGTATTTTCTATGTAGACATACACTTATAAAATATATCTATATTTTATAGCTATATTAGTTTCTTCTTTACATTTAATTTATTTGGAGCTTATTTGGGGCTATCGTGTGAGATGAGGCTCTAAATAGTTTCTGGTTTTTATGTTTTGGTTTTGGGCTTTGTTTCTGTTTTTACTAAATAGCCAATTTTTCTAATACTGTCTCTCGGCCATCAAAGAGATGTTCCTAAAGACAATCATATAAAATAACCAGCCTCCAAAGACATAGTTAAGTGTTGACCATGAACTTTGCTTTCTCCTCCCAGGCGAGCAGGAGCCAGCTGTAAGCAGTGATTCTGACATCTCGCTGATTATGGCAATGGAAGTTGGACTGTCTGATGTAGAACTTTCCACTGACCAAGACTGCGAAGAGGTTAAGTCTTGAAATGGTGACTATAGAACAAAGGGGTGGTAGGACCCAAGGGGAAGGGAGGGAGGAGGACCTCAAGAATTGGACCCGGCTACACACACCTCCGGCACCACTCGGTAACTCCACGGCACTCCGCTCAAGAATGGTAATGAAAGCAATATCCAAAGTCACGTTAATCAGGAAGCCATCTCTCCATCTGTACAACAGTCCATGGCCTTGGCAGCTGGGAAGTCGAAAGCTGATTTTCCCTCCCATGTCCTTGTAGACACACTTCGGGAGCTCCTAAAACAGACCGAAAGGACACGCTTAGGGCTTCTTAGTTTTATTTCCTTTTCTTCCAGGTCTTGTTTTGTTGTTTGGGGAATGTTGTTTGATTTCTTTGGCAGTTTCTTTCTAAAGACTGTGTGCAGTTTACATGATGTCCACCCCTTCGGTTGACTCCAGCTCTTGTACAGAGTTCTGTTTCGAAGCAGCAGTTCCTGCTGTGACCGGTTTGTACGCTGTCTCTGAGATGAATGGCCTTGACATCTCGGCATGAAGTGTGCTTGGCTTTGAGACGTGCCTCGGCACCCCGAAACGGTCTGAGGCCAGCTTTCCTTAAGAATCTACGTTCTTTCAAGTGGATCTTAAAGATCCTAGCTGCCAGAGACCCCAACACTAAGGTCTGAATCCACTGAGACTACCACTCGTTATTTGCATTCACATCACACTGGCTCCCACTTGCCAGGCTCTGTTAATGGCCCCCGTGACGAGAGAAGAAAGCTTCATTTTTGCCTGGATCTTACAGTGTTTGACTGAAATTCCAAACTCAGAATTCCCCTCCTGGGCTGTAGTGCTGTTCTTCATGACTGTAGGGCTTGTAGCTGGGACCACAAGCCCAGTTTTAAGACCAGTCACCACATATTCTTCCCAAAAGCAAAATGTCTGTTATAGTGGTGTCCCCAAGGCTGAAACAGTCTTTCGTTCCTTCCACAAGTGGCTTCTGTAGGTGATGGAGGCTTCTGTACCAGTCCTCTGGGAACCCAGTGTCAAACACACTGGGTTCTCCCAGGTGTGGGAGCACCTGGGTTTTCCCTTAATCCCAACACACTTGTGTTAAACCTCACCAGACCTCAAGAAAGGGTTCATGGGAATCCTTGGCAGCTTGCTTCCTGGGCTCTCCAAGTACATCTAAATCTCAAGTGAGGAAGGAAATGTGATCTGATAAACCATTTGGTCTAAAAAGTACAGCATGGGGAATTTGCTAACCAAGTCTCCTAATGGAGAGAGACAAAGAGGGAGAGGAAGAGGCATCTAATGGATACTGAAACCCACCGGCCGGCATTTTTAAACTACTTATGTTTTTATTCTTTTTTTTTTTTTTTTGGTAACGATGACAGAGATGTGCTATTTTTTCAGTGGGGAGTTTTGTAATTCATTTAGACTATCCACATGCAGAGATGACTAAGGCAGTGAATGGTTTCCCTGGACAATCACGGATCACCTCACCCTCTGTCAGAAGGCAATGGCGGCTGCATGGGTTACTAAGAAGGAAGGCTTTTCTCACTGAGTTATTTACATCTTTAACAAGGCTTTTCCACCTCATTACACTAACACTCATCCAAAAACCAGAGCTGGGCTGTGTCGTAAATCTCCGCTGCCTGCTGAAACGTAGAGTGGATGTCACGGGAGTGGATGGCAGACTACTGGTCGCTCTCCCCCCACTACGCCCCCCGACTCCCATCTTTAATGATTTCCTATTCGATGCTTTCTAAGTAGGCAGCAAGGCAAGGAAAATGATGACCACCTTCAGAAATGTCACAGCTCTCTGGGAGTCTCACACTTCCTATAATGAAACCCAGTGTCAGTGTGTGAAGGCAGGCAGGGAGGAGTGAAGACCGCACTGAACCGGAGTCCGGAGTCCGGGCTGAGTCACGTGTTTGCTGAGCCTCACCTTCTCCCTCTGCGAAATGAAGGAGTTTCACGAGATGATGGCCAGGTCTCCTTCTGGCCTTGAGACTGCTAATGAGCTTTCTGCCCCGGGAGAGGGGCAGCGGGGGGTGGGGTGTCCATTTTTTGGCAGATGGCGATGACATATAGCTGACTTCATACCTTGGGGACGCAGTTCCTTGACACATAACGTACACAAATGGCTTTGGTGCTGAGAATGACTATCGAGATGATTCAAGGTTGAAGTCCAAGTAGGAGTGGTTTTGTTTTGCCTGGTTTTAAAACAGCTGTTAGTTACAGAGTCTGTAATCTCCGGATACCTTCAAATTCTAGTCCTCGGTCTGGGATTCTTCGTCTCAGAGTGTTTCTTGTTCTTGGTCAGCATAGCATTACACTGTGTACCCTTGAGTCAGCTCTACCTGAAGCACACGGGTATTAACTTATGTCAAGTGGAATTAGAAGGATAATCCAACAGCAAAAGAAATAAAATTGTATTCCATACCCAGGAGAGAAAATGCCCTTTGGACTATACTTCTCCATATGATGAGTGTTGTCTCTTTCGGCCGGTGACCAGATAAATCAGGAATCGGTTGCCTTTGTACACCATAACTGTGGCCCTCTATAGGATACTGAATAGATGAGGAGGGGCCCAGAGCAGAGTAAGGGGCATCTGAGTGCGCTTTTACCCCAAGGAGATTCTGCTGCAAAATCCCTGAGCCCAAGAGGCTCTCCATTTTCCAAAGGTTTGTTTTCAGAGGATTTTCCTGTGGCTTTGGTGGTTTAAAAAAAAAAAAAAAGTTTAACCAGCATAGAAGGGTTTAAAAGAAATGAAAAACTTCTCCCATAGCCTTCTTCACCACCACCCCCCCCCCAAGAGTAAATTCTGAGCTGGGAACCCTCTAGAAGCATATGCAAACTTCATGCGTATTTACAGATGCGCATTCCTCTATAATGAGTGTCCAGACCAGCACTATCCAATAGAAACATAATGCAAGTCACCCATGTAAATTTTACATTTTCTACTGGCTGCATTTTACAAAGTAAAGAGGAACGCTTCAAAATAATTGTAATAATATATGTAATCTTTTTGTCTCAATGTGTAAAAACCATAAATGAAATCTTGTACATTCTTTTTTGTACGAAATCCTCTAAACCCATAGTGTGTTTAAGCTTCCAGAATGCCTCATTTTGGGCTCGCTACATCGCCAGCCCTGTGTCAACAGCCACATGTGGCCCATGGCTCCCAGCTGGATAGCACAGGTGCAGAGCTACTCCAGCATTCTCGCAAGATCCCCTGACCCTTGCAAAGAAAAAAAAAAAAAAATTAAAACCTAATTACCTCCAGAGAGAACTAGACTCCACCCAAGTTGCCTAATGAGAGCCCCAAAGATCTGTTTGTTTTATGACAAGTAAATAGTCAGGCCATGCTTTTTGAAATTTCTGCCCGACCTTTCTCCCCATACACTGATGTCCATTACTATTACTGTTACTTTGCCGACCAGTTTTTTTTTTTTTAAGTCACACAAACCATGTTGATTTGGTGCTGAAACAAAATTGTCTCCCTCACTTCTATGACAAACCCTTAGACTGGTATGTGGCACTCGGGAGCCAAGAAGAATTCCATCCAACTTCACCTCAACCCCTAGTTCTCCTACTTCCCGGCTGGCAGAAGGCCTTTTCCCAGTGCCAGTGCCCCCTGGGGATTTGAGGGGGAAAAGTGGGAAGTTACCTAGTGACTCCAAGTACAAGACTCTGAATAGCCTTATGGAGAAGAAGTCTTTGGGGTTGTGACCACCCAGCCCTATTGGGTGAATCGTGACTGCTGCCCGCTGCCAGCTCTCAGCTCAGAAGTCAGCATCCTCTCTCACCCCAAGACTGTGGGCAAGAGAGGGAGCATTTCCATTTCCTCAGGAGAACGGAGAGTCACCTCTAGGAATTGCCTCTTCCATGTGACTGATCTTCTGAGAGGAATGAGCCCTGATCGTGAATACAGCAGCTAACCATTGATTTCGTCTCCAGGGCTTGGTTACCCCTGAAATAGTAACCCCATCACCTAGGCAGGAAGAAGGGGAGTTGGGAGAAGCAGAAAGTGAATAGCAGAGGGGCACCTGGCTGGCTCAGTCGGTAGAGCATGCGATTCTTGATCTTGGGGGTGTGAGTTCGAGCCCCACATTGGATGTAGAGATTACTTTCAAAAAATCCTAAAAAAAAAAAGATAGTGGCAAAACCACCTACCTTTTCTGACATCACCTCATCATGATGGTAACCATGGAGGCAAATCCCTGCCCAAAGATTGTTTTCAGCATTTCCCTCATTCTGGACATTCACGGGTCTGGGTTGGGTTATGTCAGAAACTACAGTGCCTGAGGGCTGCTTCAGACCATGCGGCATATCTGCGGCCACCAGACCTTCAGAACCAAAAATGGTGACAGATAGCCTGACATGGGGTTCTTTTTTATCTATGAGTTGTGTTTAGGTGAAAATTCCTGCAGAGCATAAAAAATAAGTGGCATTTAGTTATCCATGGAGTGCATCACCTGGATTGAAAACAAAATCTCATTAAATCAAAGCTCTTTCAGAAAATCTGAGATATATTGGGGTGCCTGGGTGGCTCAGTGGCTTAAAGCCTCTGCCTTCGGTCAGGTCATGATCTCAGGGTCCTGGGATCGAGCCCCGCATCAGTCTCTCTGCTCCGCAGGGAGCCTGCTTCCTCCTCTCTCTCTGCCTGCCTCTCTGCCTAGTTGTGATTTCTCTCTGTCAAATAAATAAAATATTTAAAAAAAAAAAAAAAGAAAATCTGAAATACGGAGTCACATCTTCTGTGGAGCAAGGACCCAGCCACCTGTGGTACTGTGGCCCCTGCAGCAATTTCCAGTGGCATTTTTTATATGGTGGCGCTTAGATCTCTTTCCCTTTTCCCCTGTATGTGTGTGTGTGTATCTGGCTTTCATTGACTGCTGTCTCTTTCTGTACACACACCTACACACAACCTTTTCCCATCTTTGGGACAAAAAAAAAACCTTGGTGGCTTTGGATCTGTAGACTTATCATTATTGTGATTACCATTGTTACTGTTGTTGGTGTTTTTCTTTTATTGTGTGGCAATGTCTATATTTGCACTTCTGATGAGGAAAACCAGTTTACTCTAAAGGCAAATTAACTGCCTCCAAAATGGAGTTAGCCGTGTTTTCACTTCTCCTAGCACTAATTTAATCACAGACCACTATAGCTATTGCCTTTTTCTCAGGCTCCCTTGCCAATAAAGTCTCCTAGGCAGATAATGGCCAAGTCACAATTCCAGAATGCTGTCGAGATCTGTTATGTTCTACCTTGAGCATTTGTGACCTTCCTAGTCCACCAGAGGCCCCTGAGGTTAAGACTTCTTAGAAAAATGTAAAGTGTCCAGACCATATCCCATGTCCACTCATGCTTCTTAACTCCACTTCCTAGCACAAGAACTTCCTCTTTGTTAAGGAATCCAAAGGCCATTTTTTCCTTAAGACTGAAAAAAAGACGCAAAGAAACCATTCTCCTAAGGTGAGGGACAAAGGTTCCTTGCGCAGTGCTGTGTGTCACAGACATGTAATTGACGATGGCAGGAGGTGGGAATACTAGCCCTCAGGAAGTGAGAAAGGATGTCTGAACATGAACATGGGCACTCTTTCCAAATAAATGCTCATCCCCTAGGTTTAGAGCTGACCCCATGTTTTTGGGTATGTGTGTGTGTATATGTGTGTGTTTCAAGGAGTTTAACACTCATGAGTTAAACACTCATGGTTGCAAAGAAGGTCAGGTTGCCTGAAAGATAAATTAATTCTGAGAAACAAAATGAGTTTCTCAGCATCACTTACCTCTTCTCTTTGCCTTCTTGTCTCCCCATCTCACAGCTCCAGGCCCTTTGTAATAGGAGCAGCAATTTGTAAAAAAAAAAAAAAATTAAAAATTAAAAATAAATCCATAGATTGGTCGCCACGCTTCCACTTTGACCCTTATGATGACACAAATTATCCCAAAACAAAAGAGGTGATTCCGGGTCCTATACGTAGATCCTTATTTACCAAACCATTTAAGGACAAAACCTGCTTTTTGTGCAAAGAACCCGATGAGGTCACTCGCATCTCTCTTTATCACCCTGTGAACTATGTCTGCTTCAATCAAGTGGCTTTTTCAGGAATCTCAGTGATCAAAGACCTTTTCATCCTTGTGATCCTCTTGATTGATATTTGTACTTACTACAGAGCTATTCGCTCCCTGAGAAATGTTTGTTGATGATCATGATGAGGCAAGAACCAGTCTCGTAAGGGGTCCACAGGTCTGTACTGAGCAAGGGAGAACTGGGGAGAAGGTAGCTAGCTCCACCCAAGGTATCCAGAACCGCCGCTGGCAGAACGTCTGTGGTCTTGTCACCCGTACTGAAATGAAAGGCTTAGAGAAGCAGGAAAATGTGAGGGCCATGTGTGCTGTGTAAACCAAAGACCGATCACCATCCAAATGGACACATGTTCTTCCATTGCCTCATTTAATTTTCTCCTAACGGTCTCGTAAATAAAAGCAAAGGTGGGTTGCCTAGTCAGACGAAACTGTGAAACCTTAGGGGGTTTTCTCTTGCAGGCTGGAGATGACCCTTACTAAATCCAGAAATCTAAAAAAAAAGTATCGTGGCCTTAGTACCACACCATCTTTCAAGTCTGGTGTTTCGTCTCCTTTTTCCCCTCAAAAAGTTTTAGACAAAACTAGCGCTTTATTGTACTCGGAATTATTGTTCTCTTTGAGAATGTGAAGATTTTCAATAGCCAAAGAATTTTCATGTGAGAGAGCTTCTTAATTAGAGTGTATCCCGCGCTTTTGAAGAAAATACCAAACTATTGCCTGTGCGAAGAGACAGCGGAGCAGTTGGAGGAAGCTTGCCAGCATAGGAGCTTTCTGTTGGCATCTGTGGTCCCTCCTGGTCAGTAGGCTGTTCTAGCAAGGGGGCGGGGCGCCCTCTGCTGGAGGAATCGCCGTTCTGTCAGCCAGTTAATTTGACTTGGGTCACCATTTCCTCAAGGACTAGTTACTTGCCTTTCCTCACACAGTTTCCGTCTATCAAAAGAGGAAAGAATGTCGCAAGCTCGGAAAAGTTGAAGGAGAGCCCCACAGAAGACCTTATTGTCCGCAGCCCTTTCTTCTGCCAAATGTCAAAGCATATCGTTAGCTCTGTTGGCAAAGGAGATGCCTCTGGCTGGAATGTTTGTGCAGAGTTGGAAGGCAAGGGCCTGAGTGTTTTGTAACTTATCTCAACTCTCTTCTTGTCAAGTCACAAAGGAAGATCAATAAACAGACTTCTTTCATATGAATGTAAATGGTGTGAAATACTGACGTGTTTTGTACATGTACATAATAATATATTTACTTCCCGCTTTCACATTAGTAATCTGAAATGGCTGTACCATTTTATAATTAGAAAGAGATGTAGGGGGTGGGGGAGGGTTGGAGGGGCTGTTATTTTTATAGCGGGATGTCCCTTATATTTAGAAAACTTGAAGTAATTTTGTACTTGTGAAAAGTTACATTCCATTCATTTCCTCAAAAATAATGGAACTTGTTCTTTGAAATATTCATGAGCTGGGAGGATGACTATTCTAGTTTCCAGGGGAGCCTCCCAAGCAGTGTATATGTGATACCCAATTTTGTAGACTGCAGACCATGACCAGCAATTGCCATTTCAGTAATGTGAAAAGAAAAAAAAAAAAAAAACTGACTTCTTTTAATCCCTTTGTATATAACACATTGTTTTCACCGGGGGGGGGGGGGGGGGGGGGGAGAAATGCTACAAAGAATTTACCATTATAAAATATTCAGAAATGGCACCATAAATCAATCTCTAGTATTTCCCTGCTGGCAAGAAGAAAATCCAGTGGATTTGTCTTTCCTCCCTATACATGAACTTGTGTGCTTTAGTCATGTCAGGTAGAATTTCACTTTGGCCAGTTCGCAGATCACACACGTGGTGGTGCCGTCCTGCCATTTACCCATCCTCCACGTTCAGATCCAGGGACAGCTTCCTGGATTTATTTGCCACATGACTCAAAAATCACAGAAATGATCACTGATAGCATTTGCATGGGTAGCTTTTAATTTGGACCTTGGTTAGCTCTTCATTGCCGAGAACTTAAGTAGTGGATTACGTAGTCTGTTTACCAAGACATCGTCTTCTGTACAAAGTCACAGGTATATTTAAATGATTGTGAAGGCGGTGTTGGTTTGGGGTTTGGGGGTGGGGTGGGGGTGGGGGAAGAGGGTGGTATAAATCTCTCTTTCCTTTTTCCCCACCTCAGGCACCCACCTTACTCCTTCCAGAGCACTTTATATCTCTCTTGAAATACACAGAAGTTTTTAAAACTGTCTTTAAAGGGATTTATTTGTCTTCTGTTGGGAGACATGGACTTTTATTTTGCTTTATTCTATTATCTATGTGTTTGGAGAGCATAAACAGTCTGTCTCATACTGGGCTGGTAATGAAATATTAAGGACGATAGTTGGAAACACTCAACCGTACAACATGGCTATTTTTGTTATTTAGAAGATTATCATGTAAATAAGTGCAATCGTGTTCTTATGTACTGGTAAAAAAAAATGCAACTATAAAGATTTGAAAAGGATTGTGAATTCCAGGAAATTTCATTGCAAAATTTTGTTCGGTTTTGTTTCTAATAAAATGGAACCAGATGCCCGTGTTCATGTCATCCATATTTCCTAACCACGTTGGCTCGTCTTGAGTTCCAAAGGCGGCACTATGGATTTTAATACATTGGTATTCACCATTGAATCATGATTGTGTTTTAAAAACATTAAAATGAGAGGGGCGCCTGGGTGGCTCAGTGGGTTAAGCCGCTGCCTTCGGCTCAGGTCATGATCCCAGGGTCCTGGCATCGAGTCCTGCATCGGACTCTCTGCTCAGCAGGGAGCCTGCTTCCCTCTCTCTCTCTGCCTGCCTCCCTATCTACTTGTGATCTCTCTCTGTCAAATAAATTTTTTTAAAAATCTTTAAAATAAAAAAAACATTAAAATGAGAGATTTTAATAACTGTCTTATTTCTCTCTGGGACCAGGCACCCAACCTCTTTTTAGCTCTGTTCCTCTAAGTGAAGTGACTAGAAGATTTTGAGCAGGGGCACCTGAGTAACTCAGGCGGTTGATCTTCTGCCTTCAACTCAGGTCATGATCCCATGGTCCAGGGATCGAGTCCTGGGATCGAGTCCCACATCGGGCTCCCTGCTCAGTGGGGCATCTGCTTCTCCTGGTCCTGCCCCTCACCCTGCTTGTGTGACTCTCTCTCTGTGTCTCCAATAAATAAATAAAATCTTTATTTAAAAAAAAAAAGATTTGGGACAATTCCGAAGAAGAATGGCATCTGAATTAGCCCAAGGGACTGTTCCATGGGAACTGAGCATTATTGCCCATGACCTTGAGCAGGTGTTACCTCAAGCGGAGTATACCAGATGGGCTGGGGTCGCAAGGTCTTTTTTCTATATTTACTTAAACTTTTCTAAAGGATTTTTTTAAAAGATTTTTTTTTATTTATTTGACAGACAGAGATCACAGGTAGGCAGAGAGGCAGGCAGAGAGAAAGGAAGGGAAGCAGGCTCCCTGCTGAGCAGAGAGCCCAACGCGGGGCTCGATCCCAGGACCCTGAGATCATGACCTGAGCCGAAGGCAGAGGCTTTAACCCACTGAGCCACCCAGGCGCCCCTTCTAAAGGATTTTTAACAGCAATTCCTTAGAATTAGCAAGAGAATGCTAAGGAAATAAAAAATATGGGAGCCGCCACCCTGGGGAGGTAAGAAAGGAAGGTTAAAAAAGGAGAGGCACCCCTATTTGCTGTTAACACCTGCCCGAAACCGCCAGTCCCCTTGGTGTGCCTTTGAACCTCTGTGTGGCCCACCCAAGATTGCTGACACGGCCCCTAGAGGAGCAGGCAGGGTTAGACATGCCCCGTGCCCTTCAGCCAATGACTGAAGCCGTCCATCCAGCCGGGCAGCCCTCCAGGAGCTTCGGATTTCTAGCAGATCTAGTATTTCCCAGCTTGGGGGGGTGGGGTGGGGGGGAAAACAAACCCAATGGATTCATTTTCTTCATAAACAAACTTCCAAAACATAAATGCGTGTGCTTTTATTATAAAATGAACGATGTCGTAAATAGAATTTCCCTTTGCTTCCCCATGAGGTCTTCCTGGCCAGTCTGCAGATCATACACACGGTGGTCCGATGAACCTGCCAGAAACTGCTGGCGGAAGTCCACCTGTGTTGAGCGCTGTGGCCTCCTGGAGCTCTTTCCTGCCGAAGTGGCCAACTGCTGTGTCGATAGCCAGGAAACCGTCCATTTGCCGGGGCTGGTCCTGGCCTAATTTGTAGGTAGGAAGACAGTCGAGGAGGATTGTTAGTGACAGTAATGATCGTGCCACATTAGAAGGCACCTTAAACTTTGTTTATGCTTTCGTTATTGCAGTTTTAACCTTCTCAGACACCTATTGTCAGCAATGAAGCTGACGTCTGTGTGTGTGGCTCAGTGGAGGGGGGAATGGGGGCTATGACCCAGGATCTAGAAAGCATCTCTCCAATTTCCACCCTCCGCCTGCTAGACCAGGGTTTCCCAAACTGGAAAATGGATTCTGTGGGACACATTCCGGGATCTGTTAGACATTACACCACAGAGTCCCAAGGTCAGCTCCGTTGGAATAAAGCTTCACATAACACATTAAAAGCTATTAAAAATTTTTCAAGAAGCCCTTTATTGAGTTACCCATTCAATTATGTGTAACTCAGCTTTTCCTAAGCTGATGGACGACAATTCTCTTTTTCATAGGTCATCGTTCTCAAAACTGCACAAGACCACTTAAGTGCCACTCACCCTGCTTATTCTCTCTCTCTCTCTCTCTCTCTCACACACACACACACACACACACACACACACACAAATAAAATAAAGTACAAAATACAGGGGCACCTGAGTGGCCTCCAACTCTTGGTTTTGGCTCAGGTCGTGATTTCAGGGTCTTGAGATCAAGCCCCAGGTCGGGCTCTGTGTTCAGTGCAAAGTTCAGCTTAAGATTCTCTCTCCCTCTTCCTCTGCTCCTCCCATTCATGCTCTCTCTCTCAAATAAATAAATAAATCTTTTTTTTTCTAAGTAAAAAAATCTGTTTAGTTCTTATCTAGGTCTCCTAATTCCTTCTAAACCAGCACTGGTGTCTCTTCTCATCTCTTTGTCTTGGTCAAGCAGTACTTTGCACCAGACTGGGGGACAGGGACGGTGGAGAAGAATGTGAATTAGTTTTACTCTGTGATACTTACTATACATAGAAGAGATAATGTCTACTGGTATGAAATTCAGATCACTGAGAGAGGTTTCCTTTTTTTTTTTTTTTAAGATTTTATTTATTTATTTGACTGAGAGAGAGAGAAAGAGCACAAGCAGGCAGAGCAGCAGGCAGGGGAGAGGGAGAAGCAGGCTCCCTGCTGAGCAGGGAGCCCAATGTAGGACTCTGTTCCAGGACCCTGGGATCATGACCTGAGCCGAAGGCAGCCGCTTAACCAACTGAGCCACCCAGACACTCCCAGAGGTTTCCTATTTATAAGACATTTTAGAATAATTGTTCCGTCATCCTTAGTGATCCAAGGACAGAAAATGAGTCTACTTCTTATCCCATCACATTCATTGGTATAGTTTCCCTCAGGTCTCTGTGATTCTTTGTTCCTGGCTGGGAGAATAAGGAACAGAGTGACACCATCAAAGACCAGGGGGCCCTCAGCTTACCGTGAGCAGATGTCCCTTCATTGATGTGCAGGGTGGGGGGGGGGGGGGTGCCTCCCTGTGTCTCCAAGCAGCCAGCACACTGGGAGGTAAAAATTAGATTCCTCAAGCCCCTCAGACCTTTTTGTCCTGGAAGACATTCCCATCCTCTCTCTGTGGGAACATCTAGAAGGTCTGATCATAGTCATGGCCCCCTTAACCTAAGCACTCCCTGCCTGGGTCCCCCTAATGTTCTTAAGGATCCTTTACTGAATCGCCAGGGGAGAAGCCAGGGCCAGCTTTTGTGGGCGGGCAGCTGCCTTTGGTTGCTACAGAGCTGTACACACAACACAGCTGTCACTGATCTTATAGATCCAGTGGGAGCCAAAGGTCTCAAGCCTCTAAATAAAATAACCCGCATCATCCAGAGCTTTCGAAAATGGCATCAGGATCTCGAAATAAACGTGAGAGGGGAGAAGTTAATTATGCAACCAGAGAACACAATAGAGGTAGACCTGAAAATGAGATCCCGTCACTCTGGGCCTGGGCTGATGTCTGAGAACACACAGCTCTCCCTGTACGACAGAGAAAATTGAACCAGGTCCATCTGCCTCATCACTTTCTCTTCCCCGCTTTTTTTTTTTTTTTTTTTTTTTTTTTTTTTTTTTTCCCTTTTGCTTGAAATTAGGAGGTGGAGAAAAAGGGAGAATGTTAATGAGGACCAGAGTGCGGGCTGAGAACTTGCCCACTCTCTGGGCTGTACCATGGTCCTTCCACAAATGGGGAGGAAACCCCAGACTACTCAAAAATCTCCAGAAGGAAAAAGCAAGAACTGAAAGTTGGGCTTTAGTATGTGGACAGGGAGGTAATGGTGTAGTCGGGAAACACTCCCTGATCAGAAGCAATTCTGATCTGGAAACAGAATAGGAGGGAGACAACCCCAGGGGGGCGTGTGCAGGGACACGTGCGCACCCCCACGCTCGCCTGCTCAAGCGAAACCCACTACCCGCAGCGTGGGTCCGCGTGAGCGCGCTCTGATTTTAGCTGTGCGGGACAGCTCCCTGCCTCAAGGTCCCGATGTGAGCTATTACCTTCTAGACTCACTCCTTAAAAATAAAAGTGACTATTTTGTGCTTTCCCAAACCGCCTCACAGACAACAGACTGCCCTCGGTCTAGCCCCTGCCATAGCACAGAGACTTGCTTGACAGGAAGTATGGAGGGAGGAGTCCTTTTCCATATATTATGGGGAAATAGATGTCCAAGGAACCCCCTAAACTACGAAACGCTTTAACATATGAGGACCACATATTAGAAATTTCCTTTAAGATGAACAGTTAAGCTGGTGGTAAAGTAAGAGATTCGTGGAAACTAGAGATTGTAAGAAGGTTCTACCCAGAGGGGAAAATGAACATCAGGAATGGAGTTTGCCCTAGGTACGTATGCTGATCCCTGGTGGTCTACGGATCCACGATTTTTTTTTTTTTTTCTGTAAAGGGCCAGATAATAAATACTTTATGTTTTGTGGGCCACATATATTTTCTGTAACTTTCCTTCTTTATTGTTTTTTAACACTTTAAAAATGTAAAAACTGTCCTTAGGGGGCACCTGGGTGGCTCAATGGGTTGCGCCTCTGCCTTCCGCTCAGGTCATGATCTCAGGGTCCTGGGATCAAGCCCCCCATCAGGCTCTCTGCTCAGCGGGAAGCCTGCTTCCACCTCTCTCCCTCTGCCTACTTGTGATCTCTCTCTTTTTGTCAAATAAATAAAAAATTTTAAAAATAACTGTCCTTAGTTCAAAGGCCATACAAAAACAGGCCAAAGAAAGGATTTATGCTGCTCCTTCCAGGGATAGAGATAAAGTCCAGGGTCAGAATCAGAGACTCTGGCATAAGACCAACACCCGCAGTGGTAGATAAACTACAAAAACCTTGGTAAATAAACTGTAAAAACAAATGTTCGTAAGTGGTAGCGTTGCTTCTAGATAAAATGTAGAAAAGAGAGATGCCTGGGTGGCTCAGTCAGTTAAGCAGCTGCCTTCTGCTCAGGTCATGATCTAAGGGTCCTGGGATGGAGCCCTGCATCGGGTTCTTTGCTCAGCTGGGAGTCTGCTTCTCCCTTTGCCTCTACCTGCTGCTCTGCCTGCTTGTGCTCTTGCGGGCGTGCGCTCTCTCTCTCTCTGATAAATAAATAACTAACTAAATAAAATCTTTTCTTTTTTTTTTTTTTAATGTAGAAAAAATAAGTCCCCTGGTCCCACTTCTCACCCTCAGGTGCCCTAATCACAAACCAGTCTTCTCATGAGCTCTGGACCCAAATCCAACTACCAGTGGGACCTGAATACCTAAGGTACAGATTTAGTGTAAAGTAGTCCCAGACTGATAGTTACACCAAGTGTTTGGTAGACTTCAACTCATGAACTCCTATTCTCACTGGAGGAATACTCTGAACTAGGTCTTAAATTCTTTTTTTTTTTTTTTTTTTTTATTTGACAGAGAGAAATCACAACTAGGCAGAGAGGCAGGCAGAGAGAGAGAAGGAAGCAGGTTCCCTGCGGAGCAGAGAGACTGATGCGGGGCTCGATCCCAGGACCCTGGGATCATGACCTGAGCCGAAGGCAGAGGCTTTAACCCACTGAGCCACCCAGGCGCCCCAGGTCTTAAATTCTTAAAAGTCAAGTTCCAAAAGAACATACATTCACAATCACAAATCTCAGGATGTATGAGAAACCACGTCACAGTAAGGGAGTGCAGAGGCAGACTCAGAAAGATTGACCTATGGGAAAGAGCAGGTACAGGATATAAAATCCATGGGTGATGATAAGGTTGATGACACCTTTCTAGTCATTTCAAGCACAGAGTTTCCAAAAGCAAGATGGAAGTGGAGTGTAGGTTAAGTCATTAGTTTGGTTGGGCTATGCTGATCCTACGACAATGGACTTGGAGCAGAGTGAATTTCATCCCTAGAATGCTTTATTGCTTCAGACTGTCTGACATGCAGGTAGGGAAGGAGTCATCAAGGTTCCCCTGACACCTGCAGGCAGGGTCCCACCTGATTAACCCTGCCTACAGCTCCCATGTCTCTGTCCGAACATTCTCCACCTGACTAGCCAGGCTATGGCTGCACTATGGCCACACTGTATCTGTTGGTTCAACCCTGTATCCTCAGGATCTAGGGGGAGCTCAGTGAAGACTGTTAAAACCCTTGACTGAATGAACTAGCCAGGCTCAGCCTCTTAGCCCTAAGGCCCCAAGCCCAGCCCCACATACTAATGGCACGCATTGCATGCTGGGGAACGGCTGCTACGGACTGAAGACCAAACTCAGCAGGGACTTTAAAGTGAATACACAGTGCTTGTGATTACCACTGTCATACTTACATTAGTAATCACGGTGAGCATTTGAGGCTGCGGGTTTGTTGGTGCATCAGGTGGCCAGTAGGGGCTTTATGTGCACTGCGTCCTTTGACCGTCGCCATTAACAGTTGAGGAAAGTAATGTTACTACTCTAATAGTAAAGCTTAGGAAGAAACTTGCCCACGATCACAGAGAGGATGAGTGGCATAACTGCTCACGAACCCAGATCTCTCCGGCTCCTAAAAGTGATCCTTCACCAACTGCCTTCCCTCTTCTGAAAGGAAAGCTGACAAGTTTCTCTATCTCTATCAAATAAAAGGGAAAAAACTTGAATTAAAAAAAATAAAAGCAACAGCCAAGAGTAACTTTGTTGTGGGGAAATACAACAAACATCACCTCAGCGAGGCGATCACAGCTAACCTCGACAGCAGTGAGTCATGTTGATAGTCATGTTGATAATGTTTTCCTAGGTATGATGGGATGGAGTGGTACTTTACCTCTGCAGTCTCCCTCCCCAAAACCTACAACCCCACTGTAACCATGAGAAAAACATCAGACAGATCCACACAGAGGAACATTCTACTGAAGATATGACCAGTACTCCTCAAAACCATCAAGATCATTGAAAGTGAAGCCACAGAAACTGTCAGAAACCAGAGGGGCTGAAGGAGATGTGACAGTGGAAGGTCATGTGGCGTCCAGGATGGGATCCTGGGTCAGAAATAGGACCTTCATAGAAAACTGGCGAAATCCAAATAAAGACAAAGGTCAGTTCATATTATGAGACCAATATGGACTCCTTAATTGTGACAAAGCTACCATGATAATGTCAGATGTTCCCAGTAGGGAAAACTAGTGAAGGACGTCCAGGAACTCTCTAAACTATCTTTGTAACTTTTCTGCAAGAATAAAACTACTATAAAATAAGTTTGTTTCAAAAGATATTTTTAATAAATATAAGAAACCACTGGATTACTAAAAACACAGAATTTGGTCTTTGGACCAAATTGGACCCATGGAGTATCCTCCCTGGGAAATTTTAGGAAGAGAACAAAGAACTCCACATCCTAAAGACAGTCGATGTTCTTTTTCATGAAGCGGGAGCCTGGACTGAATTGTTTCTTCACATCAATTCCAGATTTTGTTAAGACTATAAATTTGAGGGCGCCTGGGTGGCTCAGTGGGTCAAGCCGCTGCCTTCGGCTCAGGTCATGATCTCAGGGTCCTGGGATCGAGTCCCACATCCGGCTCTCTGCTCAGCAGGGAGCCTGCTTCCCTCTCTCTCTCTCTCTCTCTCTCTGTGCCTGCCTCTCTATCTACTTGTGATCTCTCTGTCAAATAAATAAATAAAATCTTTAGAAAAAAAAAGACTATAAATTTGAGATTTGTATTAATTGTATTTGTATTCATTAATACATTAATTAATTAATTGTACTCTTCAACCTCAAGTAATTGAAAAATGTACCAAATGAAAAGCTAATTATTTACAATTCTATGTCAGCGTTAATTGCAAAGGTAATGGGTAGGTTTCTTAGCTGGCGCACCGTAGTGACATTTAACATGGGACGGGTAAACCACGTACACACAAATGCACCAAATGTTACAGGACTCTTGCCCTTTGTGTGGGTGTTTATGTAGCTGAGCTGTGTTTCTCCCAGTAGGGGGCTCTGATGCCCATCCAATGAAACTAGAGACTAGAGGAAGGCGGATTCCACTCTGAAGAGTCTGTAGGGTAACTCTGAGGTAGGGTAAACATTCAGAAATCTTCTCCAGTAATACTTTTACAGCAGGAAAGGGGGATTAGGCAATAGAAACCAACATGGTTGGGGGCAGAGGGGTTTCACAGAGCGAATAGGGACTTTACCAGAAAACAGAGCCCCTAGGCCTATGTAATACGGAAACCATACATCCCTCCATGAAAAGCAAGCTAGAAAGAACGAAACTTAAAACGCCTTATCTTAGACCAGACCTGTTTTCCCGTAATGTGGGAAGAAAATTCTTAGAGCATCATCTACTCATTGATCGACCACAGTTGTATTGTTCCGTGTAGCATTTCACAAGATAGATCATGCTCTGAATTCTTTACCTAAACCCAGCAGCAAGAGCAGCCCCCCACCATGTGTGACCCAATGAAAATGCTTTAATGCTCTCCCATTTCTATTAAGTCCAGGTACAGTACAAAATAGCGAACATGATCTAAGTCTGTTGATACAGTGCCTGACAGCATCTCTAGAATTATCCTGTATCGATCGCTCTTCCATTCATTCCATGTGCTCCAGCCCCTCTCCCCTCTAGTTTACTTCCTACTTACCCCTGAGATCTCAACCCAAAAGCTTTCATTGGTGAAAACTTCTCTCACCCCTATGTTAGACATCCCTATTAAATGCTGACATAGCAGCTGTACTTTGCCTTCATAGCTCTAATGATAGGTCTGCTCCATGTGCTAAACATAGCACGAAGAAACGGTTAGCATTTAATAATTCACTTATGTGATTGTTAGACTGAGACCGAGTCAATTCTGTGGAGTGCAAGTTTCCCGGGATTTGGGCTCGTGTTTTTATTCCCCATGTATCCCAGTGTCTAGCCTAGGACCTGGTTTAGAGTAGCTTGTCAATATATATTTGTAGAATAAATGATTGAAGGGACAACTAATTTCTTGCCAGTTGTGCACCTCATTCCTACCTGTTTTAACTGTTTTCATCCCAAAAGAAAAAAAACAACAAAGTTACATTCAGGAACAAGAACTAGTAATAATTGGGTATTACATACAAGGCTATTTGAGAAAGTTGGGGAAAATAATATGGCAAGAAAAGCACTTAAATGTTAGCTATAAAATACTGAGGAAAAAAATAATAGAAGGAATAAGAGATAAGAGAACATCAAACAATTTTGTCACATTTGAGACAGTTTATCAGAGGGGCATATTTTCTAGAGAATTCTCCCAGAATGCTTGTGCTGACAGGGAGTAGGTTAGCACTTCTGTGCACTGATTTAGTTTAGGCTGGATATTATCATAAAACCAAGGAACCTGGAAAACTCAGCTCTTGACTCAGTTCAGCTTCTTCTTAGCAGGGCAAGGTCCTAGTGTGAAATGATACTAATGATACTGAACATCAAGGTGCAAGATTGCACCTTGCATTGCACCAGGCAAGATTGTATTAAACTAGACTATGCCAATTAGAGTACTCCTTTCACTTAGACTTCGCTTTGGGAAACTTAAATTGTCCCAACTGACAATTTAAAACCTGAGTTGGTTTCCAAGTCCTTTCTACATGGAATTACTAGTCTTGAAGAGCTTCCTCACTATCTGGTATAATAATGTTCCAGAATCATCATGTATATTTCCTACCCAAACATGGAATCAGCCTATTTCGAAGAAATAGTGTATCAGGAAACAATCTGGACACTAGCAATACTCATTGCTACTGGCTCGGGTTTTTTGTTTGTTTCCTGTTTTTTGTTTGTTTCATTTTTTGCTGTTAAGCTTGGTTATTGTTTCCATGCCTCTTCAGTGATATATATTAAAAAGAAGAAGGAGGAGGAGGAGGAGAAAAAGGAGAAAGAGGAGGAGGAGAATGGGGAAGGAAGAAAAAAAAATACCTCTTGACTTTTATTGACAATTCTTTTTTTAAAAAAAGGTTTTTGTTTTTAATATTTTATTTATTTGACAGAGAGAAATCACAACTAGGCGGAGAGGCAGGCAGAGAGAGAGGAGGAAGCAGGCTCCCCACAGAGCAGAGAGCCCGACGCGGGGCTCGATCCCAGGACCCCGGGATCATGACCCGAAAAAGATTTTATTTATTTATTTGAGAAAGAGAAAATGCATAAGCAGTGGAAGGGGGCAGGGGGTGCAGAGGGAAAAGAGAGAAGCAGCCTCTTCTCTGAGCAGGGAGCCTACAAAGGCTCCAACCCAGGACCCTGCGGTCATGACCTGAGCCAAAGGCAGCTGCTTAACCTACTGCACCACCCAGTGGTGCTACACTGGGCTCTACACTGACAAATCCGATTCAAGTTCAGTACCACAAGGTTTTTAGAATTACTTTCCTATTACATATACATGCATCTCCTTTATGATGGCAAATCTGAATCTCAAGGACACAAAAAATGATAGGATGACAGTATCTATTATTTATTCATTTAACCCACACCACACACACAATAGTCTCAGGAAAACAGCACTTGCATTTCAGAATTTACTACTTCTGATAAGATGAAAACCAATTCCTGCTGACTTCAGAGGAAGTGAAGCCAGAGAGAAAAACAATAAAAGGGAGTATCTTTGCCCACAATCTGTAAATTCTATGACATTTACTCTCTTAACAAAGCCCACCCTGTTTTCTCAAATGCTGAGTTAAGTTATTCAAACCAATGTTCCTGGTAAAAGCTTATTTTTAAATGGGAAAAAAAATAAACTATATATATATATGTGTGTGTATATATACATATTTTTATACATATTTTATATATACATATTTATATACATATATATGTATATAAATATATAAACAAAGTATATATATAAATCGGAGAACTGACATGGTAGTAGTAAGGATTTACTAGGCCTGCAACAAAGGGAAATCAGGATCCCAGAGGCATAAGTAAAGACAAAAGCTTCTTTCACTCTCAGAGTAATTTTCCATCCTAAATATTTTGGATTTTTGTTTTGCTGGCCTTCTGGAGATAGAAAGAAGTCAAAGCCCAGAGATGACATAAAACAGAAAGTCTAATAGGAGATTCATCCCATAAAATTCTAGACTGCTAAGGGCTGCACCCTTGTACACACCAGTCCTGGCACAAAACTGCAGTTAAAATCTTCTCCATCTCCTTTCTTTTTTAGGAAGTTTCAAGTCTTGAGTTTGGGTTGGCATTGTCTTAAACTAGTAGCACTTCCAAGCTCCTGGAATCGAATGTAAATTCTTTCTAGAAAAAGCCAAATTTCTCTTAAACCTCAGATAATTTACCCAATACATTTTTCAAATCCAAGATTAAGTCAAATTTAATGAAATACATGAAGAAATGCATGTCATAAGTGATAGCCAGTGGAAATTATGGACTACAGAACTACAGACTAGTGTATAGACTGTCACAGTTTTACAAAGACTTCAAATCTTGGAACTTACAAATTTACTATGTTTAAAATTTTGTTTAACAATGAACATCCAAAGAAAAGGAGAAACTATCCAGAGAGTCATTTTTCTATAGTTTAAAGTGTAAAACAGATTTTTAAAGGATCAAATGGAACTTTGAGATATAAGAAATAAAATAACTAAAATTTAAAACTTAGCAGATGGGTTTAACAGCTGAGTTGACACAGATAAAAAATCACTGAACAGGAAAAAGAAATAAAACTATCCACAATGAAGGATGAGATGTCAGGTTGCTGGTGCAGAAGAAAAGGTAAGAGACATAAAGAATAAAGAAGACTGCACATGATTAATTAAAGTCTTAGCAGGTTAAAAAGAGAAATAAAGCCAAAGCAGCATTTGAAATTTCAGAACTGTTAAAATTATTCAGAACTGTTAAAATTCAGTGAAGTTGAAATTTCAGGCCTGGTGAAAAACACTGTTCCATGAAGTAAAGAAGTCCAATGAACCCAAAGCAAAATAAATTTATATTCTACATGCATAGATGAGAAAAGTTTCAAGTTAACAATCTAGGTTTTCACCTCAAGAATCTAAAGAAGCATAGAACTAACTAAAAGCAAGTATAAGGAGGAAAATAATAAAAATTAAAACAAAAATCAGAGGGGAGAGGCAAGATGGTGGGGGAGTAGAAGACTGAAATGACGTCAGGTCTCAGGAGTTCAGTTAGATAGTGATCGAACCATTCCAAACACCTACAAACTCAACAGAAGATCAAAGAAGAAGAGCAGCAACCCTAGGAACAGAAAATCGACCACTTTCTGAAAGGTAGGACGTGCGGAGAAGTGAATCTGAAGCGATGGGAAGATAGAATGCGAGGGGAAGGGCCAGCTCCAGGCGAGTAGTGGAGCTCTGGAGCACAAAATCCAAACTTTTAGAAGTCTGCTCCACTGAGAGACGTCGCTCCAGAGGCTAAGTGGGGGTGGAGCCCTCATGGGGACAGTGTGGTCTCAGGACCCACAGGGTCACAGAAGGATCAGGGGTGTCTGATACCTGCTCACAGGTATCAGAGCGGGGAAGCTGACTACAGAGACGGAGCCAAGGAATGAGCTCTCAGCTCAGGGATTACCTTAAACTGTGATCCGTGGCACCGTCAGGCCATTGCTCTTTGAGCAGAGACCCCACAAGTGGCAGATCCAGGAAGACTCACCTTCCTCCTCTAGAGGCAGGAATCTGCTGGGTTTGGAGATTCCAAACAGGGCTGTGCACCAGAGAGAGAAACAGTCACAGGCTGGGTGACTTTCCCTAATATGGTAAAGGGAACAGGCATCAAAATCCAGGAAGCGCAGAGAAACCCCTCAAAATCAATAAAAATAGGTCCACACCCCGTCATCTAATAGTAAAACTTGTAAGTCTCAGTGACAAAGAGAAAAATCCTGAAAACAGCTCGGGACAGGAAATCTATAACATACAATGTTAAAAATATTAGATTGGCAGCAGACTTGTCCACAGAGACCCGGCAAGCCAGAAAGAACTGGCATGATATATTCAGAGCACTAAATGAGAAAAATATGCAGCCAAGAATACTATATCCAAACTAGGCTATCATTGAAAATAGGAGAGATAAAAAAACTTCCAGGACAAACAAAAATTAAAAGAATTTGCAAACACCAAACCAGCCCTACAGGAAATATTGAAAGGGGTCCTCTAAGCAAAGAGAGAGTCTAAAAGTAGTAGACCAGAAAGAAACAGAGACAATATACAGTAACAGTCACCTTACAGGCAATACAATGGCACTAAATTCATATCTTTCAATAGTTACCCTGAATGTAAATGGACTAAATGCCCAATCAAAAGACACGGGGTATCAGAATGGATAAAAAAACAAAACCCATCAATATGTTGTCTACAGGACACTCATTTTAGACCCAAAGACACCTCCAGATTTAAAGTGAGGGGGTGGAAAACAATTTACCATGCTAATGGACATCAAAAGAAAGCTGGAGTGACAATCCTTATATCAGATATAAAAGATATTAAGCCAAAGACTATAATAAGAGATGAGGAAGGACACTATATCATACTCAAAGGGTCTGTCCAACAAGAAGATCTATCAGTTTTAGATATCTATGCCCCTAACATGGGAGCAGCCAACTACATAAATCGATTAATAACAAACTCAAAGAAACACATTGACAATAATACAATAATGGCAGGGGACTTTAACAACCCCCTCACTGAAGTGGACAGATTATCCAAACAAAAGATCAACAAGGAAATAAAGGCCTTAAATGACACACTGGACCAGATGGACATCACAGATATATTCAGAACATTCCATCTCAGAACAACAGAATAAACATTCTTCTCTAGTGCACATGGAGCAGTCTCCAGAATAGATCACATCCTGGATCACAAAGCAGGTATCAACTGGTACCAAAAAATTGGGATCATTCCCTGCATATTTCCAGACCACAATGCCCTGAAGCTAGAACTCAATCACAAGAGGAAAGCTGGAAAGAACTCAAATACATTGAGGTCAAAGAGCATCCTAGTAAAGAATGAATGGGTCGATGAGGAAATTAAAGAAGAATTGAAAAAATTCATGGAAACAAATGATAATGAAAACACAGCTGTTCAAAATCTGTGGGACACAGCAATGGCAGTCCTGAGAGGAAAGTATAGAGCCATACAAGCCTTTCTCAAGAAACAAGAAATGTCTCAAGTACACAACCTAACCCTACACCTAAAGGAGCTGGAGAAAGAACAACAAAGAAAGCCTAAACCCAGCAGGAGAAGAGAAATCATAAAGATCAGAGCAGAAATCAATGAAACAGAAACCAAAAAAATAACAGAACAAATCAACGAAACTAGAAGCTGGTTCTTTGAAAGAATTAGTAAGATTGATAAACCTCTGGTCAGACTTATCAAAAAGAAAAGAGAAAGGACCCAAATAAACAAAATCATGAACATATTATGAGCAACTATATGCCAGCAAATCTGACAATCTGGAAGAAATGGATGCATTCCTAGAGACATATAAATTACCAAAACCGAACCAAGAAGAAATAGAAAACCTGAACAGACCCATAACCAGTAAGGAGATTGAAGCTGTCATCAAAAATCTCCCAACAAACAAGAGCCCAGGGCCAGACGGCTTCCCAGGGGAATTCTACCATACATTTAAAGAAGAATTGGTTCCTATTCTCCTGAAACTGTCTCAAAAAATAGAAATGGAAGGAAAACTTCCAAACTCATTTTATGAGGCCTGCATTACCTTGATCCCAACACAGGCAAAGACCCCATCAAAAAAGATCTCAAAACAGGCAAAGACCCCATCAATTACAGACCAATATCCTTGATGAACACAGATGCAAAAATTCTCACCAAAATACTAGCCAATAGGATCCAACAGTACATTAAAAGGATTATTCACCACAACTAAGTGGGATTTATCCCAGGGCTGCAAGTTTGGTTCAACATCTGCAAATCAATCAATGTGATACAATACAGTAATAAAAGAAAGAACAAGAACCATATGATACTCTCAATAGATGCTGAAAAAGCATTTGACAAAGTACAGCATCCTTTCTTGATCAAAACTCTTCAAAGTGTAGGGATAGACTGTACATCCCTCAGTATCATCAAAGCTATCCATGAAAAACTCGTAGCGAATATCATTCTCAATGGGGGAAAACAGAGAGCTTTTCTGCTAAGATCAGGAACACGGTAGGGATGTCCATTATCACCACTGCTATTCAACATAGTACTAGAAGTCCCAGCCTCAGCAATCAGACAACAAAAAGAAATTAAAGGCATCTGAATCAGCAAAGGAGTCAAACTCTCACTCTTTGCAGATGATATGATACTATGTGTGGAAAACCCAAAAGACCCCTCTCCAAATCTGCTAGAACTCATACAGGAATTCAGTAAAGTGTCAGGATATAAAATCAATGCACAGAAATCAGTTGCATTTCCATACACCAACAACAAGACAGAAGAAAGAGAAATTAAGGAGTCAATCCCATTTACAGTTGCACCCAAAACCATAAGATACCTAGGAATAAACCTAACCAAAGACGCAAATAATCTGCACTCAGAAAACTATAAAGTACTCATGACAAAAATTGAGGACGACACAAAGAGATGGAAAAATGTTCCATGCTCATGGATTGGAAGAACAAATATAGTGAAAATGTCTATGGTACCTAAAACAACCTACACATTTAATGAAATCCCTATCAAAATACCATCAACTTTTTTCAAAGAAATGGAACAAACAATCCTAAAATTTATGTGGAACCAGAAAAGACCTCGAATAGGCAGAGTATTGTTGAAAAAGAAAGACAAAGTTGGTGGCATCACAATTCCAGACTTCAAGCTCTATTACAAAGCTGTCATCATCAAGACAGTATGGTACTGGCACAAAAACAGACACATAGATCAATGGAACAGAATAGAGAGCCCAGAAATAGACCCTCAACTCTAGGGTCAACTAATCTTTGACGAAACAGGAAAGACTGTCTAATGGAAAAAAAGAGAGTCTCTTCAACAAATGGTGTTGGGAAAACTGGATAGCCACATGCAGAAAAATGAAACTGGACCATTTCCTTATGCCACACACAAAAATAGACTCAAAAAATGAATGAAGGACCTCAATGTGAGTCAAGAATCCATCAAAATCCTTGAGGAGAACATAGGCAGCAACCTCTTTCGACCTCAGTCACAGCAACTTCTTCCTTGAAACATCACCAAAGGCAAGGGAAGCAAGAGCAAAAATGAGCTATTGGGATTTCATCAAGATCAAAAGCTTTTGCACAGCAAAGGAAACAGTCAACAAAACCAAAAGACGACTGACAGAATAGGAGAAGATATTCGCAAATGACATATCAGATAAAGGGCTAGTATCCAAAATCTATAAAGAAGTTATCAAACTCAACACCCAAAGAACAAATAATCCAATCAAGAAATGGGTAGAGGACATGAACAGACATTGCTGCAAAGACATCCAGATGGCCAACCGACACAAGAAAAAGTGCTCTACGTCACTTGGCATCAGGGAAATACAAATCAAAACCACAATGAGATACCACCTCACACCAGTCAGAATGCCTAAAATTAACAAGTCAGGAAATGACAGATGTTGGCAAGGATGCAGAGAAAGTGGGACCTTCCTACATTGTTGGTGAGAATGCAATCTGGTGCAGCCACTCTGGAAAATATCATGGAGGTTCCTCAAAAATTTGAAAATAGATCTACCCTACAACCCAGCAATTGCACTATTTGGTATTTACCCTAAAGATACAAATGTAGTGATCCAAAGGGCACATGCACCCGAATGTTTATAGTAGCAATGTCCACAATAGCCAAACTATGGAAAGAACCTAGATATCCAACAGACAAATAGATAGAGAAGGACAAACAGATAGATAAAAAAGGATAAAGATATACTATATATATATATATATGTGTATATGTATATATATACAATGGAATACTATGCAGCCATCGAAAGAAATGAAATCTTGCCATTTGCAACGATGTGGATGGAACTAGAGGGTAGGTATTATGCTAAGCAAAATAAGTCAATCAGAGAAAGACAATTATCATATGATCTCCCTGATATGAGGAATTTGAGAGGCAGAGTGGGAGGTTTGGGGGATAGGGAAGGAAAATATGAAACAAGATAGGATCGGGAGGGAGACAAACCATAAGAGACTTTTTTTTTTTAAGATTTTATTTATTTATTTGACAGAGACCACAAGTAGGCAGAGAGGCAGGCAGAGAGAGAGAGGAAGGGAAGCAGGCTCCCTGCTGAGCAGAGTGCCCGATGCGGGGCTCGATCCCAGGACCCTGGTACCATGACCCGAGCTGAAGGCAGAGGCTTTAACCCACTGAGCCACCCAGGAGCCCCCATAAGAGACTTTTAATCTCACAAAACAAAGTGAGGGCTGCTGGGAGGAGGAGGGTATGGAGAGGGTGGTTGGGTTCTGGACATGGGGGAGGGTAAGGGCTATGGTGAGTGCTGTGAAGCATGTAAGGCTGACGCATCATAGACCTGTACCCCTGGGGCAAATAATACATTATATGTGAATAAAAATAATTAATTAAAAAATTAAAACAAAAATCAATGACACTGGAAACAAAACAATAGAGAAAATTACTGAAGCAAAGACCTGGTTCTTTGAAAAGATCAAAAAATTGAAAAGATAAAAAAAATCTCTAGGGCACCTGGGTGGCTCAGTGGGTTATGCCTCTGCCTTTGGCTCAGGTCATGATCTCAGGGTCCTGGGATCGAGTCCTGTGTCAGGCTCTGTGCTCAGCAGGGAGACTGCTTCCTCCTTTCTCTCTCTCTCTCTCTGCCTGCCTCTCTGCCTATGTGTGATCGCTCTCTGTCAAATAAATAAATAAAATCTTTAATAAAAAAACATCTCCAGCAAGATTGACAAAGAAAGAAGAGCAAAGACATAAATAACCAACATTGAGAATGAACAAAGTTTATCACTACTGATCCTCCACATACCTGAAACATAATGAGAGAACACTACCAGCAACTCTACATATATAGATCTGACAACTTGGGTGAAGTGAACCAATTTCTCCACAAACACAAACTACCACAATTCAGCCAACATGAAATTGATCATTTGAATAACCCTGTATGTATTCAGAATATTGAATCTGACAATAAAAAAAATCTTCCCGTAAAAGAAATCTCTAAACTAAGAGGATTTCACAGAAATTCCTACAAACCATTTAAAGAAGAATTAACATGAATGCTATACAATCTCTTCCCCATCAGGTTCAGGACAGAACATCTGCCAGTTCATCTTCTTTAGCCAGTATTGCTCTGATACCAAAAGCAGACAAAGAATACAAAACAAAATGAAACAACAACAACAAAAACTAAAGATCAGTATCCCTGATAAATACAAACACAACAGTCCTTGACAAAATATTAGTATGGATAACTCTCAAAACTCAACAAGAGAAAACAAACATTCCAATTAAAAATGGGCAAAGATGTAAAGAGTCATTTTGCTGAAAAAGAGAGACAGATGGCAGATAAGCCCATGAAACATTAACCCTTTAGGAAGTGAAAATTAAAACCACAGTGGGGTGTGTGTACATACCTATGAGAATGACTAAAATAAAAAATAATGAAATAGCAGTACAACAAATGATGGTGAGGATGTAGAGAAACTGAACCATTCACACATTGTTGGTGGGAAGGTAAAATGACACATTCACTCCGAAAAATAGCTGACAGTTTCTTCAAAACTTAAACCTGTAGATATCCTGTGAACCAGCAATTACATTCCTGAGCATGTATCCCAGAGAAATAAAGACTTATGTTCACACAAGGACCTATGCATAAATGTTCACAGAAGCTGTTTTCCAGATAGCCAAACACTGAGAGCAACCTGGATGCCCTTCAGTGCATGAATGGCTAAACCAACCATGGCATTTCCACACCATGGAACACCACTGAGCTACAAGAACAAATGAGCAACTGAGACGTGCAACATCCTGGCTGAGTCCTGGAGAATGGTGTTGAGTGAAAAAAGCCAGTCCCGTCAGGTTATATATTGAATGATTCCATTTACATAACATTCTGGAAATAACACAATTATAAACATGGATAAGAGGTGAGTGACTTCCGGGGATTAAAGGAGGTAGATGGGAGCAGGAGAAGTGGGTACAGCCATAAAAAGAGAGCGCGCGTGATCCTGATGGCAATGGAATTGTTCTGTATCTTGAGCGTATCAATGACAATTTCCTGGTTATACGTTGTACTCTAGTTTGGCAAGATGTTACCACTGAGGAAAACTGGGCAAAGGATATACAGGATCTATCGATATAGTCAAGTGTGAATCTACAGTGATCTCAGAATTAAAAGGTTAAATTAAATAAATTGCTAAAACTTACTGTCTTTAAAAAATGCTCATTTTTAAGAAGTTTTGTATAAAACCCAGAACTAAAATTCCCTATGGTATCAACAATGGAGTGGGAGAATGTCCCAGGTATCTATTGTATAATAAATTTTCTCAAAATTCAGCACCCTTAAAAAGATTCCTTTTATTTTACTCAGGATTTTGTAGGATAAGACTTCCGGATAGTGTTAGCTGGGAGCTTTGTCTCTGATCCGTGTGCCGTTTCCTGGAGTGGCTAAGGCTACATCTTCTAGATGCTTCCTTCCCTTCCTTCCTGGTGCCTTGATTCTCCTTGCCCTCTGGCCCTACACTTTGTCTCCTCCTCCAGGGCCTCTCCACAGAGCCAGGTCTTCTCACGGACTAATAGTCTTGGGCTAGTTGCACTTACATGGTGGCTGGCTTTCAGGAAGCAGGAACAGAAGCTCTTAGACCAGTAAGAGCTACACCTGACCAGGCATGCGTGTCACTTTTTGCCATATTCTATTGCTTAAAGTTATCATAGAGCCTTCCTACCCAGACTCCAGGTGGTGGAGAAAGAGATTCCAACTCTTGATGCAATGGGAGATAACATTGTGGCAATCCTTAGGAAATAAAATCTGCCCCAAAGGGAAGTGCAGAATTTATAAGGGCAGAAAAAGTTGATACATGCATTAATAATTCAAGGATAACCCCTAGAGGCATAGAATGAAAACTGTATAGCTTCCACCGATGCAGAAGAAAAAACTGAATGAAGAAAACGTGATGCAACAGAAAGCAGAAAACAAAAATTAGAAGCAAAGAGAAAGCATAGTAATAGGATAGCAAAAACAAATCCACATTTATCAGTAATCACGGTAAGTACAAATTAAAGTTGAAAGTCCTCAAATCTAGTGCTATGTTATTTTGAAGAGATACAAATTTAATATGAAAGGTTGATAACAAAGCGTAAAAGAAAAAACAAGAATAAGAGAAATATTTATCAGGCAAAAATTACCAAAAGAAAATTAATAGTTATTAATACCATAAAAGATAGAAACTACTATGAGAACTAATTTTTAAAAAACAAAATGAAACATTTATGCTAAGACAGAGAAAAAAAGTACAGAAGATCTGAGATGTGTAACTTTTTTTTAAAAGATTTATTTATTTATTTGACAGAGACAAAGCGAGAGAGGGAGCACACGTGGGGGGAGTGGGAGAGGGAGAAGCAGGCTTCCCAGCAAGCAGGGAGCCCTATGCAGGACTCGATCCCAGGACCCCAGGATCATGACCTGAGCTGAAGCCAGTTGCTTAAGGACTGAGCTACCCAGGCGCCCCTCAGTAATTTTCTATTACAATCTATTTGATCACCTGAGGTAGAAGAAGGGAAAAGATAGATATGGTGATCAGATCCCTCTCAATCTGAAAGCAGACCCAGTGGGAATGAGTCTCAGGATGGGAAGGGGATGAGGGGTATGCAACTGGGCATAGAAAGGGGGAGAAGCACAGTTTATAATTTTTGCCAAAGTTCCTCAGCAGGAGATGGAGGGAGTATGGAAAAGCAAAAGGAAGAGATTAAAGCATCAGCATTAAGTTGCATGATTAAGATGTAGGTTTATTTTCTATAACTGCCATAAACAGCTGTAACCTTGGCAACTACAGTCAACAAGGATCATTACCCTGTGACCACCTTAGTTGGGAAGGGTGGTTGTAAGGAGGGAATTGCCAAGAAAGGGGTGGTTTTCCAAATTTTGACATGTTTTGTTTTTGCTGGAATGGGAGCACAGAGTTCACATATAATTAAAACTATCAATATTCATTTAATTATAAATATAAATTTATTTAATTATAAATATTTATTTAATTAAAATATATAATTATAAATTATAATTATAAAGTATTAAAACTATCATACTTATTTAATTATAAATTTATTTAATCATAAATATATATAAAATATATATTAATTCTAAGTATATATTTAATTCTATATACCAATATTTATTTAATTATAAATATAAATTTATTTATTTGATTATAAATATATAAATATTATAATTTAGTTATAAATTATAAGTTTATTTATTTACAAATATATCTAATTATAAATATATAAATTTTATTATAAATATATTATAAATATATAAATACACCAAACACTGCAACAAACAGAAACCAGGATAGATTACTTCTCACAAGTTGCCCTGCTTCACAGCTTACATAAAACTTGTTTTTGTTATCTTACCTGATCCTTATGGCAGACTGGGGAGACATGTCTGTTAGTTTGTCTATCATGTATAGTATGTGTTGGTCCAGAAAGGATTTCAGAGCACTGAAAGAGATTCACAAACTGTGGCAAGATATCAGAAAATAAGTGGAAAAGATACACGATAGTTTGCTAAATAACAGATACCATTTATTTAAAAAAGCCCCAAATTTATACAGATACACATCCAACTCTTAACAAATTTATCATGACTAGCGAAATTATGAGTGGTTTTAATTTTTCTTTATGCTTTTTTATTTCGTTCATTTTTGAGAAATGATTTCTTTTGTAATGAAAAAAAATCTTTAATGTACCAAAAATATAAATGAAAAAGAGGAAAAATAGGAATAAAGAAAAAAACCTTCATAGCTTGTCCAAGGACAAAGGATGGAGTTAAGGATGAAACTCAAAATTAAAAATATACCAACGCACCTGTCAGAATGGCTAAAATCAACAATACAAGAGGCAATAGGTATGGGCAAGGATGCGGAGAAAGGGGAATCCTTTTGTACTGTTGGTGGGAATGCAAACTGGTGCAGCCACTCTGGAAAAAGCAGTATGGAGTTTCCTCAAGAAGTTGAAAACAGAAGAACCTTACAATCCAGCAATCACACTACTGGGTGTACTACCGACAGAATATAAGAATACCAATTCAAAAGGATACGTGTACCCCTATCTTTATTACAGCATTGTTTACAATAGCCAAGATATGGAAGCAGCCCAAGTAGTCACTGAACAGATAAAGACGTGGCACACACACACACACACACACACACACACACACACGCACACACACACACTGGAATATTATTCAGCCATAAAAAGAAGGAAATCTTGCCATTTGCAATGACATGGATGGAGCTGGAGAGCCTAATGCTAAGCAAAATAAATCAGAGAAACACAAATACCAAAATGATTTCACTCATATGGGGGAATTTAGGAAACAGGCAAAGGGAAAAAAATAAGGCAGGGGAGAAAACGAGAAACAGACTCTTAGTTATAGAGACAAACTGATGGTTACCAGAGGGAAGGCAGGGAGATGGGTTAAATAGGTGATGGAGATTAAGGAGCACACTTGTCATGGGGCACCTGGGTGGTGTAGTTGATTGGTGTCTGACTCTCGGCTTCAGCTCAGGTCTTAATCTCATGATTGTGGGATCGAGCCCCACGGCAGTGCGGAGTCGGCTTGAGATTCTCTGTCCTTCCTCTGCCCCTCCCACTCGTGCTCACGCTCTCTCTGAAATAAATAAGTCTTTTTAAAAAATGAAAGAAGAGGGGCGCCTGGGTGGCTCCGTGGGCTAAGCCTCTGCCTTCTGCTCGGGTCATAGTGTCAGGGTCCTGGGATCGAGTCCTGCATCGGGCTCTCTGCTCAGCGGGGAGCCTGCTTCACCCTCTCCCCTGCCTGCCTCTCTGCCTACTTGTGATCTCTGTCTGTCAAATAAGTGAATAACATCATTAACAAAAAAAAAAAGAAAGAAAGAAGAATGGAAAGGAAAGGAAAGAAGGAGCACACTTCTCATGGCTAACAGCAGGACGCTATAGGGCAGAGTGGAGTTACCATATTTGTACACCTGAAACTAATATAACACTGTATGTTAACTAACTAGAATTCAAATTAAAACCTTGTTAAAGATAATTTAAAAAAACCTTGTTAAAGATGAGTTTTTAAAATTTTAAATAATAATGATAAAAATTAAAATATACCCCAAACATGCAAAAAATTTCCAGAGGAGATCACAAATTGGTCTTAGCTTATAAAGAAAGGGACACCTGTGCCATTAGGCAATTCACATTGTCCATATATAAACCCTAACAAGTCGCTCAGAAGTACAATTGTTTTCAATATTCAAGAATGGTCAAAAATACCTCTCAAGTAATACTATAGACAGCACCCTTTTGAAGGAAACAGAAATTCAGATGAAGTAACTTGCAAGTTCTCAGTGGTAACTTGTCCCCACATTGGGGCAGCATCCTTCGCAGTTTAGAAATGGATGACATTTATCTTTTTAAAGAAGTTATTTATTTATTTATTTATTTATTTATTTATTTATTTGAGAGAGAGAGACAGCACAAGTGGGGTGAGAGGCAGAGAGAGAAGCAAGCTCTCTGCTGAGCAGGGAACCCTATGGGGACTTGATCCCGGGACTCCAGGATCATGACCTGAGCCAAAGGTAGATGGTTAACTGACTGAGACACCCAGGCACCCCAGAAGGATGGCATTTAGCTTCTTCTGCTTTCTAAGGGTGGTGCTAATGATCCAGATGAACCAAAAAGAAAGACAAGAAAGGCAAAGCTGCCTGGGACTCAGCAACCTGATGAGAAGCCACTAATGGACTACTCTGATGGTAATGCACAGCGAAGTCTTTCTCAAACATTCAGGGTCGAGGAAAAGTGCCCAAAAGCCCTCCATTTAAAGCCTCCTTTAGTGAGGTGCGTGGGTGGTTCAGTGGGTTAAGCCTCTGCCTTTGGCTCAGGTCAGATCCCAGAGTCCTGGGATCAAGCCCCACATGGGGCTCTCTGTTCAGCAGGGAGCCCACTTCCCCCCTCTTTCTGCCTGCCTCTCTGCCTACTTGTGATCTCTCTCTCTGTCAAATAAATAAATAAAATCTTTAAAAAAATAAAATTTAAAAAAAATCCTCCTTTAGCAACCAGTCCCATTTCATCTGCTCTTTGACAGCAGTCTATGAAGACTGAATTTCAAAATGCAGTGGTCAAAATACTACTACATTTTTTAGTGGAAGGAACTCCTTCTTGAGTCTTGAAACCCTACATTTTCAGTTATTTTTTAAAGAGATTTATTTATTTGACAGAGACACAGTGAGAGAGGGAGCACACGCAGGGGGTGGGAGAGGGAGAAGAAGGCTTCCCGCCAAGCAGGCAGCCCGATGCAGGTGTTTCACTCTTTGGTGTACACAAGGATAATTTAAAATAAAACATTAAGACACCAGCCAGTTCATGAACCTGTCTTGACTTTTGTAATAGAGTGTGTTTTCCAAAGACAGACACAACACTATGTATCCCATTCCACAGTGCTATTTACAATGGGACATTTGACTCTCTGGGACCTCTGAGAATACTTCTAGTGATTGGATGCATTGGAAGTGATGTTATGTGACTTCCAAGGCTAGATCATAAAAGGCAATACAGCTTCTGCCGTGCTTTCTCTTTAGGGATATGTGACCTGGAAGCCCAGCTGATCTATATGAAAATGGGCTATCTAGAAGCAAGTTAGATGATCTAGGGATGATCTAGAAGATGATCTAGGGATAGAGGCCAATACCCAGGGAGCCCCAAATGACCTAATTCCCAGCTATTCTTATCTTCCCAGCCCAGGCACCAGACATCACAGAGAGTAGGATTTCAGATGAATCCCGCTCACAGTCTTCAAGCTGCCCATCAGGGAGAGATGAGGTCTCTTGTCAACCTTGCCAAATTGCAGACTTGCGAACAAAATCATGTCGCTAATGTAAGTTGCCAAGTTTTGGGAGAGTTTTTGATAGTTGTAGCCACAGCTGATAATGAATGGAATCTTGTACTTACTTAAAGGATTACCTTTTGGGAGCAGAGAGACAGTAGGTGGAGAACAGGAGCATGAAGTGGAATCCAGAATGGGTATTTGGGGTATGAACACATTGATGATGACAGATTCTAAACTGACAGATACAATGAATGACTTAGATTTGGTAAACCTCGGGCAGACTTTGCTGGAGGTACCATGACTGGAGAAAGCAAAGGACAACAGCTGCAAGTAGACATTGCTCATTGGCCAGAAAGTTCAGGCAGGGGTGCCAGATCTAGGGCTGGAGACATGCAGGCAAACCCTCAGTGTCTCTGATGACCATGCCCAACTCCATTCACAGTCACCATCGCAACGGGGACTCTTCTCCGTATGGTCTACAGCCCTGCGTTCAGCTCATACCGTGCTTATGACGGCCTCCTGCTTTGAGTAGATGGAAATGCGCCCCTCTCTTCTAGATTTCTCTACCTCTTGACCTCTTGACCTCTTGCCTGGATTCAACTTCTCACTCCATTCATCACCTGATTTTATCCTCAAGTATGTGTACATTCTTCCTGTCTGTCTAGGCCACAATTCTTACTGTTACTTAATCGATATGATTGGATTCTATGTATTTCTTAACCCGGTGCCAGTCACATTACTAAAGTTATGGTAACAACATGTACCAGATTCTCTTAATCCTTTGCCTATTTTAGAAGTCTGAGTTGTTTCAAATCATGCTTTTTTGGGGCGCCTGGGTGGCTCAGTGGATTAGGCTACTGCCTTCGGCTCGGGTCATGATCTCAGGGTCCTGGGATCGAGCCCCGCATCGGGCTCTCTGCTCCGCAGTGAGCCTGCTTTCTCCTCTCTCTCTCTCTCTCTGCCTGCCTCTCTGCCTACTTGTGATCTCTCTCTCTGTCAAATAAATAAATAAAATCTTTTAAAAAAAAAAATCATGCTTTTTTTTTATAAATAACTGAGGATGAATGTCCTTGAATATCAATGCTTCTCTCCTTTCCTTTTCCCTTAGATAAATTTGCTAGAATTTGGAATGACTGGATCAAAATGTGAATACTGTGACATGCATAGATTTATATCTCAACCCTCAGAAAGACGTGAACAATAGTACTCCCACGACTCCCCCACCACGATGTTTCAGTCTACTTTGCTGCTACAAGCAGCCCCATCCTGGAAAATCAAATCTCTCTCACAGAGACCTCTTAGGACTAATAGAAACTCAGTTGGCCTAGAGCTCCTTGGGCAAAAATATGATGTCAAGGTCTTTTTAAAGGAACAATCCAGGGATGCCTGATTGGCTCAGTCGTTAAGCATCTGCCTTCAGCTCAGGTCATGATCCCAGGGTGCTGGGATTGAGTCCCACATCAGGCTTCCTGTTCTGGGCAAGCCTGCTTCTCCTTCTCCCTCTGCCGCTGCTTCCCCTGCTGTGTGCGCATGCCTCTCTCTTTCTGTCAAATAAATAAATAAAATCTTAAAAAAGAAGGAACAATCCAGAAATGTGAAATGTATGAAAGGTAAAACAAGAAAATCGAGGAAGAAAACAGTGCTAAAGACTAACGTGAAAATATGCTTTAGTCTCATAAACAATGATGGGATTGTAAAGCAAAACAATGAGTTCCATCATCTTGGCAAAGTCTTAAGACTGAAAATGTTCAGCATTGATGAGGATATGGGGAAACACCTTGACAGAATCATTGAGTTAGAATTATTATTTCAATGAACTTACTACTTATTAGTAATAGTCATGTATTCATTTTTGAGTTGTTAAAAATAAAATTGGTTAAAATTTCAGATTATCTGGAGGGTGATCATAAAATATAAAAAACTTGAATATACACTCTTGACCTCACAACTCTACTTCCAGAGTTTATTCTAGGAAAAGAACCAGACAAGTGTGAAAAAAATGTGTTTACCAACAAGGATGATCATTACAACATTATTTATCATCATAAGAACTGGAAACAATCCAGAGTCCAACAATAGTGACTTTTGTTCATTTTATTTTGCTAAACACATACCAAGTTTTACAAAGGTACTAAGAAAATCTTCCTGGGAGATTTGTTATTTTCTGGACCCAGGTCAACGTCACATGGCAACATAAACATTTTCTACAAGGTTTTTTCCCCTTGTCACAAATTCCATATGTACTGGCTTGAAAATAGGCCCAATACATCATATAAAAAAAAGATGTTAAAGGAAAAAATGTCTATCACACTCTTTCTTTCTTCCTTCCTTTCTTGTTTCTTTCTGTGAGGCATACTCTGTGGGTATGTGGTTATAAATCTCAGACCTACTAGTTGTTACCTCTAGAGGAAGATATTGTGTTAGAGATTTCTATATACTTACGAGTTGCTGTTTTGTTGCTGTTTCTTTCCATGAATTTTCAGACTTTTTATAATCAGCAAATATATCAAAGACATTTCCTTTTATTAAACAAAGCACTTCTTACTGATTTACTCATTAAACGAATAGCCTCTGAAGGCATACCTTGTGCCAGGCTCTCTCCTGGACAATGAAGCCCAAGATGAGTAAGAAGTTCTTGGAATCTAGGAGGAAAAACAAAGAGCTGGAAAGTTCCATGACTTTGCTAGCTTTACGTATATGTTAATGAATGATGCTTTGTGAATGAAAGGTAAACTGTATTGGGACCCCATGGAATTCTGAGGTCCCTCACCAGCTGAGCTCTTTACGGACACAATCTGCTATTGTGTAGATTTCTGTAAGAGGCTGAGAGTGGAGAAAAGAGAAGAAAGGATGAGTCATCCTTTCTGGTGTTCAGGAAGCCTGACACCCAGGTCTCCGGCCTTAGGCCAGGACAAGTGCACTATTAGAGATGGTGACAGCTTTCCAGGCTGAGGTGGAGGCATTCGGAGGTAGGTGTGATGGCTTCCTTTGAGGTAGAAAGCACTCTCTTCTTCCTGGCAGATTTGTTATTTTCTGGACACAGGCGAATGTCACATGGAAGTAGGAACGACGTCTACACGGCCTTTTCCTTTTCACAAGCTCTATGCAACTGACACACGGATTGTCTCCTATGTACATCAAAGCACAGAATCATAAACTGTTTACTAGAAGAGGGAAATTGATGTTTTCCAGAAATTGTCTGCAGAGAATCTTCATTATGACGGCAGCAGACCAAGACTGGCCATACTTCCAAGGCCTCAGGGTATGCCAGCTATCCCAAACGGTGACATGGGAGAAGGCAGCTGGACAGAGCAGAGCAGTGACAAGGCTCAGGCCAGCCTGGCTTCTGGACTTCAAAGGCATAAACTTGCGTTTTTTAAAGTCAGTGACATGTCTTGGTCTGCCTCTCATGCACTGCACACTGATGTCATTTGAGCAATTTCCCCCATTTTAGAAGGCAGTGCTGCAGACGCAGTGGAAACTTTGTTTTGACTTTATTTTTCTGGCATTAAGAGGGCCTACAGGGGCAGCTGGGTGGCTCAGTCGGTTAAGCATCTGCCTTTGACTCGAGTCATGATCCCAGTGTCCTGGGATCGAGCCCCACATTGGGCTCCCTGCTCTATAGAGAGACTGTTTCTCCCTGTCCCTTTCTCTGTGTGCTCTCTCTCTCTCTCAGATCAATCAATCAATCAATCTTTTTTAAAAGGAGGACTTACTTTCTCCTAAAAACTAGATAATCGCCATGTTGCTAATTACTATAATTTCTTAGCCCCAGTCAGCTTTGCAGGATTCAAAACAATTTGTGCTGCTTATTGTAGATTCTCTCAGAGCTCAGCCCAACCTGCTTTACGTCCTAAAGGACTCACAGAATCCTGAAAGCAATCCAAAAACTAAGAGTATCCAGAATAGTGAACACTACCTCAGATAGGCCTTCCTTCCTTATGTAAAGCTGGGCATGAATTCCTTGCCTTGCTCAAATGTGTCTACAGATTCTTGCTGGACTGTGAGGCCCCGCCTCCACCCCCCCACCGCCCCCCCCACCCTCTGCACTCCCCCTCACCTCGCCACCGCCACCCCCCACATGAATGAGCCAGATGCTGACTCAGCCATGGGCCAGGGCCCCAGCACTGACCTGAGAACCTAAGGATAACCAGTCACCAGTGCACAGGTTCTGCACTGACTGAAGCTACTCCATCAATCCTTTGATCCAGCTCATACTTATTTGGTATGTTCACTGTGCCCCTAGTACTGAGCATAGAAGAAAAAAAAAGAAAAGAGCCCAACACTTGGAATTTGACCCATGTGAAGACAGGTAAGATCTGTATGCAAATACTTCCAGAAGAGCTCCAAAAAAAAAATGTGGTGGGTTCTACAATGGATTTCATTTTAAAATGCTAAGATTTGCCTGGGGAAGAACAAGTCACGGCACCCTGAAGTTTCCTTAATTAATCATAAATTTTGGTTTTATTTGTTTGCTTTGGTTTATGGGTATCCTTCCCGCCAGCCATGCATAAGGGCAACTGCTTTCTTCACTGATACATCCTTAGTTTAACACAGAAATCTGCTAATTGAAAGGAAGAAAAGAAAAGAGGGAAGGAATAAGAAGAGAGAGAAAGAGAGAACATAGGGGAGGAAGGCAGCATACACAGCAGTTGAAAGCTTCATTTTGGAGCGCCTGGGTGGTTCAGTCAGTTAAGCATCTGCCTCCAGCTCAGGTCATGATCCCAGGGTCCTGGGATTGAGCCCTGTATTGGGTTCTCTGCTCAGTGGGAAGCCTGCTTGCCCTCCTCTCTCTGCTGCTCCCCCTGCTTGTGTTCCTTCTCTCACTGTGTCTTTCTCTGTTAGATTAATAAATAAAATCTTTAAAAAAAAAAAAAAGAAAGAAAGCTTCATATCTACAGACTGCCAGGTTTAAACCTCAACTCCTGTGAAGTATAGCTGTGTGACCTCAGGCAACCTGCTTAACCTCTCTGTGCTTTTGTGTTTTCATCCTAAATATCGAAGAAATAATAATACCTACCTCACTGAGTTGAACAAAACCTTGAGTTAGGGGCGCCTGGGTGGCTCAGTGGGTTAAAGCCTCTGCCTTCGGCTCAGGTCATGATCCCAGGGTCCTGGGATCGAGCCCCGCATCGGGCTCTCTGCTCAGCGGGGAGCCTGCTTCCTCCTCTCTCTCTCTGCCTACTTGTAATTTCTGTCTTTCAAATAAATGAATAAAATCTTAAAAAAAAACAAAAAAAAAACCTTGAGTTAATATTTGTGGGTTTAGAACAATGCCTGGACAGAATAAGCACTGAATGAGCATTTATTACATTTTTAAAACCACAAAGAGAAGAAATATTCATTGGGGAAAAATTAAGAAATGATTTTGAGAGCTGTTTGGGAGTTCAAATGTGTAGATCTTGGCAATCGTTTTGATGCTTTATGTTCAGAATAAAGAATAGAAAGTCAAGGCAGAGAGGCCGAAGCAACCAAAGCAAAGAATGCAAATCTCAGACTCACAGCCAGATGGAGCCTGCCGTGAGGGAAGCAAGTCCATGGGCACGGCCCCATTCAAGAAACCTCCTGTGCACACACACACACACACACACACACACACACACACGTACACATCTCCACTGCCATGGACTTTCAGGATGTATATAGTCCTCCTTCATTTGACCTGGAATTCCTGGGGAACGGAGACTGCTTTCTTCAGGCTGTATTCCCACTCACTTTGGCTGTATGACTTTGGACCAGTTGCTTGGCTATTCTGTGGCTCGGTTCCCTGATAAGTTTAAAGGTGATAGTGGCAAAGCTCTCTAACAGTCCTGTTGCACGTGTTACATAGGGCAAGGTTTTAAATGTGCTTTGTGCAATGCCTAGCACATTGTAAACCCTCGGGGACCATTGGCTCATATTATTATAAAAGCCAAGCATGTTTGTGAAACCAAACAAGGTAATGATATATAAAATGTATAGCTCAACTGGAATCAGAGATCATCGATGTGTCTACAGTGCATTTGGTAAAGAAAAAATGTAATTTAAGGGCTGCCTGGATGGCTCAGTGGGTTAAGCCTCTGCCTTCAGCTCAGGTCATGATCTCAGGGTCCTGGGATCGAGTGCCGCCTCGGGCTCTCTACTTGGCAGAGAGCCTGCTTCCCCTTCTCTCTCTGCCTGCCTTTCTGCCTACTTGTGATCTCTCTGTGTCAAAGAAATAAAATCTTTTAAAAAATTACTGTATAAAGAAAAGAAAAAATGTAATTAAAAAAAAAAGAAAAAGAAAAATGTAGCAGCCAAACAAGAATGAGAGCTACAATCACAAACCAGAGAGATCTCAAAAACATAATGTTGAAGGGAAAATAAGAAAAAGAGAGGTTTTTATGGCGCAATATCATGTATGTTTAAAAATTAAAACATTTAAAAAATTAGAATATTAAAAGATAGAAACAAGCACATGACACATTTCTTGGGGCTAGAGATATATAAATACATATTTGCAAGGTAGATGGGAAGAAAACGTGAAATAGGTGGAAGTGCTTAATTAAGCAAGGGACAAGAATGGGCGTAGAAATGGGAGATGGCTCTGACTGGGAAATGCCTCCCTCCAAAGACGCCACGCCCCAGTCCCTGGAACCTGTAACTGTCCCCTTAGTTGAAAGAAGGGGCTTTGCCGATGTAATTCACTTAAGGATCTTAGCGGGGGAGAGCAACCTAGGTGATCCGGGTGGGCCCTAAGTACAACCACAAGTGTCCTTAGAAGCAGAGGCAGAGGGAGATTTGAAACACACAAAGGAGAGGGTGACAGAAGATGGAGCAGAGAGAGATTTGAAGCTGCCGATCTTGAAGACTGGGATGATATGGCCATAGCCAAGGAATGCCAAGAGCCCCCAGAGGCTGGAAAAGGCTCCATAAAACCTCGAGAGAGAATGTGGCCTGACAGCACCTTGATTCCCACCCCGGGGATATTGATTTCAGACTTCCAGTCTCGGGAACTGGGATAGAATCAATTTCTGTTGTTTCAAGCCACTAAGTTTGTGCTCCTGTGTTATAGCTGCCACGGGAAATGAGCGATGAAGAAGGAAAATAAAAAGATAAAAAAGTCACTTTACATGGATGTATGGTTACAGATGGCTATGAATGGAGGCAGGTAGACCACGAAATTCGGTTCACCCACAGTCCTAAAAGGACAACAAAACAAACAAAACACTGACAATAGTCACATAAAATGCCATTGTTAATTATATTTCAAAATGTATTTAAACATTCCTCTTACGATGTCCTTAGGTGGTCCTAGAGGACTCCTTTAAAACTTATTCAACAGGGCATGCCTTAGTCGTTAAGTGTCTGCCTTTCGATGGGGTCATGATCCCAGGGTCCCGGGATGAAGCCCCACATGAGGCTCCCTGCTCGGTGGAAAGCCTGCTTCTCCTTCTCCCACTCCCCCTGCTTGTGTTCCCTCTCTCGCTGTATCTCTCCCTGTCAAATAAATAAATAAAATATTTTTTAAAAAATAAAACTTTTTTTTAACGTAGTTAGATGGAGCAGCTAACGCATCAGATTCCAAGTGAGCAAAGACATAAGCAGACATGTCATAAAAGAGGAAATGCAACAGAATAGCAAATATGAATATCGCTCAGCCTCCAGGCAACGCAGTTTAAAACAATAATGACATTTCATATTTTTGCCCATCAAAATGACAGATTTCTTTATTCACTGTAAATTTTATATTTTTCACACTTTATTTTTAGCCTGCTTTTTCCCACTTAGCAATTTATCGTCTAAACATGACTTTGAATGAAATGAGTAAAATAAATACTGAAAAAAAAAGTGAAAAAATTGGCAGTATCCCACATTGCTGACAGCTGTGTCCTTGGAAGAAGAAATCTGGCAATTCGGAGAGCCTTATATCTTTTTAGTGGCTTTTTCTTCATTTCAGTTTTACTTCTAATGTTTTCTAAGGAAGTGATTCTAGTTGAGGAAGCACAGTGATCATCATAGAATCTAAAAGAACAAGAATGAACACAAAGACGTGGCCCATGGCTTGTTTGTTGTTGTTGTTGTTGTTGTTTGGCTTGCTCTTTTTTAAAAATAAAGTTTTATTGGAACACAGCCACATTTATTTGTTTACATATTGTTCGTGGCTGCTTTGTACCAGTCTGGCAATGCTGAGTAGTTGTAAAAGAGATATATGTCTCACAAAGCCAAAAACATTTACTGGCTGGCCCTTTATAGAAAGAGTATGCTCATTCCTAGTTTGGATTTGGGGACTGGGTTAGTAAACTACACCCAGTATGATTCCTGGACTATTTTGCCTCCCGTGAGAAAAACGTTCATGGGAAGTTTGTAAAAAACAAAAAACAAAAAAACAAAAAAAAGGAAAAAATGTTCCATGCTATGAGAAGACAAGAGGATACAGTATAACAGGAATTATAGCATTACATTTATGTAATCATGATAGTTACAATCATTTTATAAAAAGACTGCAGGGAAGTATGACAAAATGTTAATATTAGTTATCTTCAAGTGATGGGTAATACATGTGATTTTATTTTTGTACTCTCTCTCCTGTGCTTTTCTTCAATTTATGTTAATTCAGTTATTCAGTGTATATTAATGAACTTATTTCACCTTAAAGCATAAAGATAAATATCAATTTAAAAATTGAAACTAATATTAAGTGAGCCTCCAGTTCACTAGATTTTACAGACTCTTAGATTAAAGATACGGTTATGTATCATCATTACATGCCATGTACTTCCCTTCCCTAGTACTTCCGGCCCCCTAAAGAGAACACAGATTTTATTTCCATTCAAATGTGTACTACAGGAAGGGTCTTTCTCCGTTTCTACCCTCTTCTGGTGGGTGGACAGATGTCGGCATCATTTCTGGTCCCTGTCCTATTTTATAAGAAAAAAGGGAGGAGTTCTAGAGAAGAAACACATAGAATTCTGCTAAGGTGTGTTAATCACTGGCAGCAAGTTTGGCCTCAAAGTCCCTTTTCCTTCATTTCTTTATTATCTGCTTGTGACTTGACACCACTTCCAGTCTCGGGAACTGGGATAGAATCAATTTCTGTTGTTTTCCAAGGGAAAACAGATGAACTGAAATAAATGAATGACAGCCTGGGCCAGAGAAGGAAGAAGCAGAAGTGAGGTTTTGAGGCTAGGCAGACAAGGAAGGAGATGGGGGGACAACAGCAGATGACTCCTTCCTTCCTTCTGAGGTCGACGCCGTGTCGATTAAAGCTCCCAGAGGAGAGAAGCAGAGATCTGTCTCCCATCCTCCTCTCGATGTGTACATGTGAACTTAGCTCAGAGTTGAAGTAAAACTTCTCCCCACCCATCAGAATGTTGAGTTTAGCTAAAGAATTATGCTTAATTCAAAACCATCAAACATAAGGAGCACAGTGAGTAAGACAGAAGTGAGAACAAAGTTACACTCAAAAGGGAGAGATCAGTCAAAGTAGCTTCACTTCCCATAATCACTTCCTATTATCTGTAAGGCCTAGAAAAATTGCAGCATTGAGCTTTCTGAACTGACTGGGGAGTAAAACAGTTTCCCAGTCTTTGGGAGAAAGGGTTGGGGTTGCCGATTTGGTTCCAATTCGACACAAGTCGCTCCAAATCACCAGGTAGCCGCAGGCCCTCATTCCTCTGCCCGCTCAGCCTGTGTACACAACTCACTGAGCCAGAGTGAACACCAGACAGTTGGGGGATGGGCAGCGTGGAAAAGTGAGCAGGAGAAAGTGATGGCCACATATCCATCATGCACCAATTTGCCACTTACTAATCACATCTCATCTATCAGCCCCACAAACAGATTAAACTTAATTCCCTTCCTTGGAGCCAATATCTGCCACTAAGAGCATCATTTGCTCTCTTTGCATCTCTCTTCCTTCATGAAAAATTTCCCAAACTCCAAAGTGGGGTCTAGAAAGGAAGCCTGACTTGGAGAGACTCCGTTCATTTCTTTTTCTTTTTTTTTTTTTTTTAAGTTTTTATTTATTTATTTGACAGACAGAGATCACAAGTAGGGAGAGAGGCAGGCAGAGAGAGAGGAGGAAGCAGGCTCCCCGCCAAGCAGAGAGCCCGATGCGGGGCTCGATCCCAGGACTCTGGGACCATGACCTGAGCGAAAGGCAGAGGCTTTAACCCACTGAGCCACCCAGGCGCCCCTCCGTTCATTTCTTTAACAAATGTTTATTGAGCACCAACTAGGTTCCTAACACAGTTCCAGTCTTAGGGGGATACAGCAGAGAGAAAATAAATAAAGATCCCAAAACTTGTGGGATTTTAGATTCAAACAGGGTCAGGGACACTAGGGAGCAGAGATAGTAAGTAAATGATGTTGGAAGATATAAGTGATGTGGACAAAAAGGAAGTAGGAGAGGGTCAGAGGGAATGGAGAGTGGGTGTGGAGGGCTCCGTCAACACCATTAAAGAGGATGGTCAGGCCAAGCCTTATTAAATAAGTGAGCAAAGACTTGAAGAACCTGAGGGAATTAGGAAAGGAGCAGTCCTCCTGCTATGAGTTAATTGCTTTTCAGATATTCTTCCCAGGACCTTCACGATGGAGCGGTCGGTGTGCAATCAAGTCTGGCTCCTTTTCCCAAAAACGAATAGAGAAACCATGTCAAGCCCCAAGGGAAAATAATCACTACAGTGCAGTCTTGAGCCAGGACTTCCTTTTCTTTACCACTGCATTTCTAGAGCCTGGCACGTAGAAACCACTTGATCAATCTTTGTTGAGTGAAGGACTAAACGATTACTTGCTATCCATAAATAATGTGCAGTTGGAGACACAGTGCCCAAGGACATCGGAGCAATGCTTCAAGTATGCTGTGCTGGTTTCCCGAACTGACCCTCACCTTCCTGCTGTGCTTGCCCAGACCAGAAGTGTACATCGCTGGTGCTGGGAGAAAGGGAGGTGCTTGGGAACATTTCTCCAGTGGCAACACCTGATTTATCCCGGGGGTGTCCACAGCTTTGTTCTCTTTAAATTAACTTATGAACTACTTATGCCATGCCTATTTTAAGCTAGCCAGGGCTAAGTCCTAGAGTGATGGAAGTTAGGTCGTGTGCAATGGAAGGCAGCCTCCAGGATGGTCCTAATGATCCCTGCCTCCTGATAGTCATGCCCTATGTAAGCCTGTTCTTTTGAGTGGGTGGGATCTAGTAACTGACTCATCTCTAAACAAATCCAATATGGCAAAAAGGGACGGTGGATCACTTTCAAGATTACATTACAAAAAGACTCTAACTTCAGTCTTGTTCATCATCTCTCACTTTCTGTTTTCTTTCTCTCTAGTCCTTGCTCTGGGGAAGCAAACTGCCATGTTGTGTGTGGTCCCATGGAGAGGTCCACATGGTAAGGAAGGGATGTCCCTGACGAAAATAGCCTGCAAAGACTTGAGGCTGCCCCACTCCAGGTGAGTGAGCCTTGAAGCTGATACTTTTTACAGTTGAGCTTTGAGAAGGCCAGGGCCCCAGAAATATCTTGATTGCAGTCTCTGAGAAGCCCTGATCTGTGCCTAGGTTTTTGACTCTCAGAAATTATGATAGGGGGTACCTGGGTGGCTCAGTTGGTTAAGCAGCTGCCTTTGGCTCAGGTCATGATCTCAGGGTCCTGGGATCGAGTCCCACATCGGGCTCCCCACTCAGCAGAAAGCTTTCTTCTCTCTGTCCCTCTGCCTGCCACTCCCCCTGCTTGTGCACTCACTCTCTCTCTCTGTCAAATAAATGAATAGACTCTTCCAAAAAAAAAAAACAAAGAAAGAAACTAATAGGATAAGGTTTGTTATTTTAGGGGTTATTTGTTATGCAGCAGCAGATAACTAATACACATGATCTACCCTCAAACAAAATATGGTGAGGTTAGTGACACATGAGTGATAAAAGCAAAGTATTTGGAATAGAGGGGCTCACAAGAATAAGAAATAGGTGATGCTGGATTATAACAACAAATTACTTAATAACCTCACATTTCACTGGGTGCTTCCTCAACTGTCTCATTCGATCTCTACAATAAGCCTAAGGATGATACCATTTGACTAACTAAACATTAAATACTAATCAATCTAGTCATTCAGTAAAAATTTTAAGAGTCGGGGCGCCTGGGTGGCTCAGTGGATTGAGCCACTGCCTTCGGCTCAGGTCATGATCTCAGGGTCCTGGGATCAAGCCCCGCATTGGGCTCTCTGCTCTGCGGGGAGACTGCTTCCTCCTCTCTCTCTGCCTGCCTCTCTGCCTAACTTGTGATCTCTGTCTGTCAAATAAATAAATAAAATCTTTAAAAAAAAAAATTTTAAGAGTCAAATATGTACCTGTGATCGGTACAAAAGAAAAGATCGGTACTATGGCTTACTATATACGCCATAGTAAGTGCCCTCAGAGAACCCGAAATAGTTTAATACCTTAAATAAACAGTAAATAGATCTATAGACCTTGCAGTCCAATGTATTAGAGACTGTAAAGAGGTGTGCAGAGAATACTTGATAACCCAAAGGAGGGAATGATGAACTTTTCCAGAGGACCTAAAAAATACTCAAAAATTGATTCTTTTTTTTTCTAGCCTTATTATAGTATGTTTGGCCAATAAAAATAAAATCATGTATTTTTAAGGTATACAACATGATGTTTTGATATATGTATCCGTTGTGAAATGATTAGCACAATCAAGCTAGTTAGTGTATCTGTCACTTCACGTAGTTTTCATTTGTGTGGTGAGAATGCTTCAGATTGATTCCCTTTTAGCAAATTTCAGTATACAGTACAGTATTGTTAACTATCACCGTCACGCCGACATTAGATCTCCAGAAGGATGAGTTGGAAGTTTACCAGGTTATTGGATCCCAGAAAGGATGGGCAGGGAGGGAGAGAAGAGCATCTCAGGCAAGTGGGGAGGGGATCACGTGCAATGGTATGCAGTTTGAAATAGTAGAGTCTCTTACAGAAGATGACGATTCCACCTGGACAGAGAGTGGGGTACATATAAAGAACAAATTGGCAAATGAAAGGGTGGTCTTTCCGATTTGTCTCTTCTGGCCTTTATGCTATGCTTTTTCTAAGATGTCACATTATCTTTTCTAGTCTTTCTCAGTCTCATTTCCTGATTTCTCTTACTCCTTCATGAGATTTGATGGTCATTACAGATCACTGGGGAACAAATCAGAAGCCAGGAGGGGGCTCAGTCCAAGTGGCAAGTAAATTAGGGGGTAAACTGATGTTCTGAAGGCGGATAAAAAGGTGGCAGAGAGAGAGGAAGAGAGGGAAAGATGAAGAGGGACACAAGTAGCTTGAGGAAAGAGCAGGATTAAAGAAAAAGATTATCCACTGAGCCACCCAGGCGCTCCAAAGAAAAAGATTATCCAAAAGTGTGGGGGAAATTAGAGAATTTTTGTATCTAGATTGTACGGAGCCAGATCAGAAGGAAAGATTTACATGTGCTATATTAGGTGAAGACCAGGAAAAGCTAAAGGTTTTAAGAGAAGAAATAGATTCTCTAAAATATAAACCAACATACCTCCTAATACGATACAGTAAGAAAGGCAATTCACCACCGTGGTGGTCTTCCCCCAAACCTGTAAACCCATTCTAATCATACGTTACAAGTTCTGACAAACTGAGGGACATCCTACAAAATGTCTGATTAGTACTCTTCAAAAATGGTCACAATTGGTCTTCTTTTTTTTTTTTAAGATATATTTATTCATATATTTGGGAGAGAAAGAGCAGAACGAGGGGAAGAGGGAAAGAATCTCAAGCAGACTTCCCTCCAAGCACAGAGCTGGTCACAGGGCTGAATCCCACAACCCTAAGATCATGACCCCAGTTGAAATCAGAGTTGAATGCTTAACTGACTGAGCCACCCTGACGCCCCAGTCCTAGTCAGTCTTTGAGAAACTGTCACAAAGCAGAGGAGACTAAGGAGACATGATGATTGAATATAATATGATATCCTTGATGCGAGCCTAGAACAGAAAAGGGGCATTAGTGCAAAAGCTAATGAAATCTGAATAAGGTGTGAAGTTTAGTTAATAGCAACATACCAATGTAGGTTTCTCAGTTTTGATAAATGATCTGAGTAATCCAGGATGATAACATTAGAGGAAACTGAATCATGCAAGAATTTACTATATCATCTTTGCAATTTATATGTAATCTAAAAATATTCCCAGTTAAAAAGTTTATTTTTGAAAATGAGAGGCCAGTGGTGAAGTCTAGATTATGGCTTATGTGAACTAATTTTTCAGTTGGCTTCACCATTTACAAATCAACTTTCACAGCCCTGTGTACCCAATCTCTTGAGTACGTTCTTTAAGGAAAGGTACAATCTTCTGAGAAATTTCCAAGACAGTCCTAATGTAAGTGGTACATCAAAAGCATATTTGGCACAGGAGAATATAAGGCACTTACAATAGTCTCACATAAACAGTTAGTAAATGAGAATAAGGAAATATTGAGAGCCTGATGAAAAATATCAGAGACTATGCAAGCTGGAGACAGAACTCATACTTGAGCATTTTCTCCTGGTCCTTAATCTGTGGTCTAAATAAAGATGCTTTCTAAATAAGTGAATGAATGAATGAATGAATACTGAGAGAGTTTACTACCTACAGACCCTTACTAAATTGACAATAAAATGACTACTAAATCATGTAAATTGGGAGGGACTGACCAAAGTTAAAATCGTCAACAGTGTGAATTTATTTCAGAGGAAGCTGAAGATGCCAATTAACTTTAAACTTGGCTAAGACAATTACATTAACTAATTTAATTTTGCACAGCAAAATTTCAAGGCAACCCTATGACCTCCAAAATTAGACTTGCTTTCCCCTTTCAGAGGGAATTAGACCGACACAGAAGCTTCTCATTTTCTCTGTTCCTCTTTTTAAACTCTACTTCTCCCTAGAACTAGAGAATTCTCAGGCCCATTAAAGCCACTTTCCTATGGCATCGGAGGACCAAGAATTACATAAAACAAAGAAATGAAGAACTAAAGATAATAATCCAATGAACTATAGATCCAAATCCAGCAGAAATAAGACCAGAGTTGTCCTCTCAAGCTACCACAAAGATCTGGAGAAAGAAATTTCTCAACGTATTCCATGCCCCAACTGCATTGGATTGTGGGTTATTTCTCAAATACACCACGCTTTTCCATGACACAGTGAGTTTCTTCATGCTGTTCCCTCACCAGACTGCCCTTGCACAGAGCGGAAGTCTGGAACCAGTCCTTTGCTCCTGGTTCCCAGAAGGAACTAACCCTGATCTTGGACTTCGAGCCTCCAGAATTGTGAGAAAATAAGTGTCTGGTGTTTGAAACAAGTCTATGGTACTTTGTCATGGCAGCCCAAGCAAGATAATACACTAGCCCTCAGAGAGAGCCTGACTGAGAAGAAAGGTGACACACAGGAAAACGGGTGAGAAATGGTAAAAGACAGAGCCCTGCATGTAGTTTTTCCTCAGATCTACCCAAGACCTTTCAGGAACCCGGGCTAATAAATGCCTTTTTGCTAAAAAACATTCTGAGTTGGTCTTCTGTCATTGCAACGAAAAAGCCCTCACTAATAGCAGTGCATGTGTTCCAAAACCTGCCTGGGATAATATTTCAGCACATAATTTCCTTGTTTCTGATAAGTATTTCCTTTTTCTAAAAAGGGCAATTAGCTTCCCTTCCATTTTGAGTATGTCATGACATGAGAGAATGGACTGTAACCTCAGGCGCTAGCAAGCCGTCTTAGGACATAGTGGGTTTTTTAATCAGACTCTTAAGTAGGGAAGTCCAGGCTTATGAGAAAAGGAATATGAAAGGGAATGCCAATCCAGAGTGAATTTTAGAATAGGCATATCTCAATGCGATGGAAAGCAAATTAAATTTATAGTGGGAATACCTCCGTTCCATGAGCAAATCATCTTAAGTATGATATGGTGGAGAGATCCTGGGATTTGGGACCAGAGGATCTTAGGTTTACACCCAGTTTTGGTGCTTTCTGTGTAGACTGAGGCAAGTAACAACCTCAGCGAGGAACAGAGTACCAGATTCTTTGTCCGTGGAATGGGGCTCGGGAAGTCCCTAGCAGGGTTGACACCGAATCAGTGGTTATGTGAGTAGAGCAGCTGCCACCATGCCCGGCACAGAGGAGGTGCTGGAAAAATGGTAGCAAAACCTCACCTTTATTCTTATTGAGCTAATTATTTACACCTAGGGTCCTCGGTTCTTTGATCTGTGAACTCTGGATAATCACCCTTGCTGGCAATAGGATTCTTACGGAGATCCAAAATAGTTTGCAACTCGAAACCGTTTTGTTACATATATTTATCTCAGATAGAAATGTAAAGGCGTGGGATGCGTCGGTGGCTCAGTCGGTTAAGCCGCTGCCTTCTGCCTTCCGTTCAGGTCATGATCCCAGGGTCTTAAGATCGAGTCCTGCATGGGGCTTCTTGCCAGGCAGGGAGCCTGTTTTCCACCTCTGCCTGCCGCTCTGCTTGCTTGTGTGCGCTCTCTCTCTTTCGCTCGCGCTCTCTCTCTGATAAATAAATAAATAAATAAAATCTAAAAAGAAAAAAAGAAGAAGAAATGTAAAGAAGTTACTAATATAAAGTCAGTGATTAAGAGACCCCCGATTCCTGCATCTAAATGCGGCTTTCCATAGCTCCAGTTTCATGGGAAGGAACCGGCCCCTCTTAAGCAAGTGGGCAGGACTCCAGAGTGAAGCCAAGCCCGGGGGAGACCACCCATCAGGCCAAACCCACTGCGGAGACTCCTGCACGGTCTGCACCTCCAGCTCACCACGAGGCATGCGCACATAAACCGGAACTGAATTAGGGGAACCGAGCCAACCACAATCGGAAAAACAGAAGGTGCTCTAACTAGTAAACAAATGTGCATTTTTTTTCATACATTGCCCCTGCTTTTCGATGCTAGAAACGAAAACAGCACAGTTGATATTGAAATGATCTGGACAGCAAGAGTGCACCTGACCTTGCTTAACGAATGTCTTGAAATAGTCTCGGTAACCACCCAAATGGTAGGAGATGCTCCCGCTCCACTCTGTGCCTTGCTGTTGGCCCTTAAGGAGTTCTCTTCTGTTACTGAACTGACGGTGAGTCATCGCCCCAAAAATAGCCAGGGAGAAGTTAGCTTGCCAGAGTCCAGAAGTGATCAGTGATGAGGCACCATGGTTTCCAACAATTTTATCCATGCCAAACATAGAAGCACTCACCTTGACAGCGTGGAGTCAAGTGAGCTTTTTTAAAGACAATATGTTCTAAAAGGAACATCCAAAACCATGGGGCTACCTCTCACATTTTCAGAGGAGGGCTAGCTCATTAAAGCAAACACCACAAGTGGTGTTGAAGGGAAAGAAGAATCAGACAAGGCAGAGTTTGGGGGCTGACCCAGCGGGAGAGGTGGGCCACACGCACTTGGCCTTGTGGATTTTACAGGGTGATGGCTTGTAGGTTTACTGGCTGCAGGCGTGCTGTGTTAGCATCAGGGAGGCCAGTCTTCCTTGCACCATGCCCAGCTTTCAGCTGAGGACAGACACAACAGAAGACAGCTAGTTCACGGAAAGAGAGAGCCAGCCCTGAGCCGTGTCCTCGCTGTGGGATACCAATGCCCTAAGAGCAGTAAGGACCACCCAACAACACCATTTCCGTCTGGGAAACAGACACTGAAAATACAGCCTCAGTTTTCTTAGTGTGTTCTTTCTTCCTGCCGGCTACATTTTGGTCTGTTTTCTCAATTACATCAGAGGGAGGGAACTCTTATTTTTTTCCAGCTTAACAGCTTGGTTGATAAAGTCGGGATAAAATTACATTTGAGAAATGATTTGTGAATAACGCTTACTGTTAGCACAATGTCCCTCTGAATAGATAAGGAAATAAAGGTTGGACACCAGGAAACCTTCATTTAGATAGCATCTGTCCCATAAGCAGCTAGTTCTTGAGGAAGATAGTCAAGTCTTAGTTTCCTCATCCATAAGACGTGGTCCATGTTTTCTTATAAAAAAAAAAAAAATGCATTCAGGTCTTAGGTCAGTGTGGCTCTGTGAGCTTAAGAACATTACAAAAATGTGCAATTATTAGTAATAGCAAGAAAGGATACTTAGATATTGCTGACAGTGCTCCCTGAGAAGTCCAGTTGATAGCAGATGCATACACAAAAGGCACCTAGCTGCTCTCAAGGGGTGAAGACATCCTTCCTAACAAGAACAAAAGAAATTACACACACACACAGTGGAATCCTGAAGATAGGAAGTTCATCTTTTAATACCTTTCTTTGGAAGAAACCCATTAGAAAAACAAGCTGCGTCTTTGCAATCTTTTTGTGGAAGAGCAAATTTACAGCAGCAAGCGGAAGCTTTGTTGAAATCTAAGAGGATTGTGTCCAGTGAAATCTCCAAGCCTCCAAATTAAACTGGAAAAAGAACAGCTAGCAGTCTTTTTAGTGATGTCACGACTTGAGATTTGGCACCAGTTGATGGGTATTCGGGAGGCTTTATTTTGGTGATTTGCTAGAACACATTTATCTGGTTCATTTTCACCTCCTTGGGTGATGCCTTCTGCTCCCCACTCAAGCCATGTTGGGCCTGGGAGAGAACCCCCCAGACAGATACTTTATGCCACTCCTGGACATTTATTTCCTTTTTTTTTTTTCCCCCTGCTCTGGCTCTCTTCCACAATTTTGCAAACAAAGCCGAATGAGGATGCTTTTCCTCTACCGCCCGGGGTTGGCCATCAAAATCACACTGAGCCCGCAGAGATCTGCTTCAGAATAGCTGTGTTAAAGTGGGGCACGTCCTTCCTGTGCCACCCTCTGTCACCATGATTCCAGACGAGACTTGCCTTTGGTTCCCAGTGCCATGTAGTGTCTCGTGTGTGAAAACCATCCTTTACATTTCTGCTCATTGTTCTCCCATCTGAGACCGAGGCACAAGTCCATGGGATTAGCAGGAGAAACTGAAGGAGAGCCAATACTGTCCTCCAAATTCTCATCCCCTTGGTCCTATCCTGATTGCTTTCTCACATCTTCTGACCAGTTACCTCAGGGCCTTGCTTCAGCTATGGCTCCATAATCAGCTCACTCTAATGAGTTTCGCTAAAGCTTTTGCTAAATGACCATTGTAAATACTTAGTCACTCCTTCATCACCAGCATCCCAAATCTGGTCCATTCTGGTGGCAGCCTGATGGCAGAGGCTGGGTCACCAGACGCAGCAGTGAGTAGTAGAGGAAGTGCTAGCTTGGGTTCTGGCAAAAACCAGCACGATCCCAGCATGGGTGTTAGATTTCCATTATTTGTAGGATTTTCTTCCAAATTTTCTTCTCCTGGTGCTGAAATCCAAACCATGTCCATGAGTCACAGTCCAGTGATGTTCTGAAAACAGTTTTGTTTTGTTTTTTTCTAGATTTTTAAATTTTTTATTTATTTGACAGAGAGAGAGAGATCACAAGTGGGCAGAGAAGCAGGCAGAGAGATAGAGGGGGAAGCAGGCTCCCTGCCGGGCAGAGCGCCTGATGCCGGGCTTGATCCCAGGACCCTGGGATCATGACCTGAGCCAAAGACAGAGGCTTAATCCACTGAGCCACCCAGGTGCCCCTGAAAACAGTTCTTCACATCCATTTAGCTAAAATGAATTCCAGTTGCATCTCTTTCCCCAATCAAAAATGTTAAGTTCTGTAAACCAAAATGTCCGAGCAAAGCAAATCTCCTTAACATTAGAATAGTGCTTTGTATGATGTGAGAAAATTCTTCTTTTTAAATATTTTACTTTTTTGAGAAGAAAGAGCATGAGTCAGGGAAGGGGTAGAGGGAGAGGGAGAAGCCGGCTCCCATGTGGGGAGACATCTCATTGGCCCTATAGTCATGCCGTCATATCCAGATACCTAAAGGATACTGCCAGTGTGTGACAGAAGCTGCCTTCCTCATTCCTCGTTCACCAGATGTTTGTGAAGCGCTCCATCATCTTGTCCCTAGGGGGCTCACCACCAGCAGGGAGGCTCTGTAGCAGCCATCCAAGGCCCAGGGAAACACTGACTCTACCACCTTCCAGAAGAACTGGTCACTGTCAAGAAGACGGGACCGTACCAAGGAGAAAGATTAGCACAAAGGACTCACTTGGTTCCCAGTTTCTTTTTTTTTTTTTTTACAGAGAGAAATCACAACTAGGCAGAGAGGCAGGCAGAGAGAGAAGAGGAAGCAGGCTCCCTGCGGAGCAGAGAGCCCGATGTGGGGCTTGATCCCAGGACCCTAGGATCATGACCTGAGCCGAAAGCAGAGGCTTTAACCCACTGAGCCACCCAGGTGCCCCTGGTTCCGTTTCTTATCTGACACTTTGCTCCTCTTAGAGTCATCAGGAAACCGACCGCCATTGCCGCCTGCCTCGGTGCTGATTTGGTTAGCTTCAAGCTCCTCAGGGGTAGGGATGAGGGTTTTATTTGGTTTTGTGTTGTGCTGTTTTCCATTTAGCATTAACCTTCAGAAAGACTGAGACATTTTTCTCTTCAAGGGGGTGCATTATTAGCTGAATAATGTTCTCTTTTTCCTCGGTTTAGTTGGTACAACTGAGATTCTATGAGTTAAAGAAGTCTGCCCAAAGTTAAATGGCTCAAAATAGTAAAGCGTGTGTTTGCAAACTCCCCGTGATGCGCTGTGTCTTCTGTGTATTTTCCCTACGACGAAGATCCGAGACTATGTGCCTCATTATTCCCCATCGCACATCCATGCCTCCAAAGAAATGTTTTGTTAATGAAACTAGACAACAGTGATCCCCTTCTTTCCTCACCCCTTGTGGCACTTACAGGTTTTTTTCATATGTTCCAGGTAGAGGAACTAGTATGAACAAAAATACAGAAATAAGACTTTCTAAAGCACTTTGGGGAATGCCAGAGAGGCAAACAGGCAGACTGTGGGTTGCATACTAAGTAATAGAGGAGATAAGACGGTAAGGGACGAGCCACAGTACAATGACTACTGAATCTCTTGCCAGAGAATTTACCCAGTCCTCCAAGAGCCATTAAAAGCCATAAACAATTGTTTGATGGGAAGTAACAAGCTCAGATGTATATTTCAGAGAGCGGCTGAGTAAAGACTAGAACCAGTCTCGTGATACTGCCTGAGATGATTAAAAAAAAAAAAAAAAAAAAAAAAGCCTATGGCAGTGAAGTGATAGGAAAGATGAAGAGGAGGGAAATGATTCAAAAGTCCTCATGAAGTTAGAAATAGCAGGTATTGGTGACTAGTTGGATTCTAGGGAGGGGGGCTAGAAGGGCAAAGGGTAGAAATGAAGAAGGGTAAGTCCAGACTTTCTAGCTTGGTGTCTAGAGGGGATGGTAATGTTCCTACCTGCTGTGGATAACACAGAAGGAGCAGACGGACAGGTAAAATGACAAGGTCAGCTTTAGGCAGTGGTGCAGGGGCTAGCTGTGGGACATTTGGGGGCACGTGTCAGATCGGCCCTTGGAAATTGTAAGCTGGAATTCAATACAAAACATGAGTCTGGGGGCTCCTGGGTGGCTCAGTGGGTTAAGCCTCTGCCTTCGGGTCACGTCATGATCTCAGGGTTCTGGGATTGAGCCCCGCATAGGGCTTTCTGTTTGGCAGGGAACCTGCTTCCTCCTCTCTCTCTCTGCCTGCCTCTCTGCCTACTTGTGATCTCTCTCTCTCTCTCTCTCTGTCAAATAAATAAATAAATAAATAAAATCTTCAAACAAACAAACATGAGCCTGGCTATACAAAATATATTAGAACAAATAGGACCACCTGAAAAGAGTAGAGTAAGAAAAGGAGAGGATGGAGCGCCTGGGTGGCTCAGTTGGTTAAGCATCTGCCTTCCACTCAGATCATGATGTCGGGGTCCTGGGTTTGAGCCCCATGTTGGGCTTTCTGCTCAGCAGGAGACTGCTTCTGCTTCTTCCTCTGTGCTCTCTCTGCCACTCTTATCCTCTCTCCAGTAAATAAATAAAATCTTTAAAAAAGAAAAGAAAAGGAGAGGATGAATGGCAAAGTCTTGGTGACTGTGAAACATGTTGGTGGGGGCAGACAGAAAAATAAGAGCTCAAGAAACTGGCAAACTGTGGTCAGAGACATAGGTGGAAACAATGACGCATAAACGTAAGGGGAAACACCAATGCTGTGAGAGGGACAGGTGAGGACACTTGCTACATGTTACCGCTGAACTATTTAAAAAACATTTTATTTTTTTTAAAGATTTTTAAAAATTTATTTATTTGACACAGAGAGAGAGAGATCACAAGTAGGCAGAGAGGCAAGCAAGCAGAGAGAGAGGAAGGGAAGCAGGCTCCCTGCTGAGCAGAGAGCCCGATGCAGGGTTCGATCCCAGGACCCTGAGATCAAGACCTGAGCCGAGAGCAGAGGCTTAACCCACTGAGCCACCCAGGCGCCCCTTTAAAAACATTTTATATAAAATATCAGTTTTTTAAATTCTTACTTGTTCTCAATCAAGGAATTCATTGTTTTCACATCACATCCTTTTGCAAAGCCCTGCATGGGCCCTCCTTTTCCTTTTGCTAATCAGATTGGTTTCTTCTCTCGGGAATACCTTTAAGAGTTTGTAATGGAAATAAACTAGAAAAAAAAGTTACTTATTTTCTAGACAACATAATTTGAGGATATCATTTTCAAAAATGAAAGAATACTTGATTTCGTGGTATAACCATTAATTCTGTGTCGTTTGACACATACAACCAAATCCAAGTCTTTGAACGACTAGCGCAGTTGCGTCTATGGCTTGGCTCTGGAGATGTAATGAGCGGAACTGAGGCGGTATGCGACATCCTGCCTTCCAGGACCATATAGTGTAATTACAGTGGGGAGATAATGAAGGCATGCCAGTGTTGTTTTTAAGCCGCACAGTAATAATACAGAAGCTTCTCTTGCAGACTCCTTTCATCGCCCCCTCCCTCCCCCAGTCAAACCCATTCTTTCCTCCTTCCATGATAACAAACTAATTCTGGATCAGCACTGGCTGCCAAGCTAGAGACTGTATCTCTCAGCTTCCCTGAGAGTTCGCGATGGCATGTGATCAAGTTCTTAGTACAGATGAGAAAAGGTATATGGATGTCACTTGCTTAAAGGAAACTCGCTTATGCCAGATTTTCTCTTTCTCCCACTCACTGGCTGTAACAGGACCCTGCGGCAAACCCCAGTTTGTGCAGATGAGGACGACACCCTGGGACAGCAGAGATCAAAGGGGAAGGGACCTAGCATGCCGCCAACCTTGCAGTGCAGAGGGCTGCCATCCTTCTCAGTCTGGCTGGCTCACTGTTACCTTCTTTCAGCACTGTGTTTTCAGTATCTGGCTTAGTCTTTAATAAACTTTTGGAGCTACCATTTACTGAATGGTTAACATGTGTTTCTTATACATCAGCTCAGCAGGTCTTTACATTGTTCTGTGACATAGCAATTTCAAGCACCCAAGTGTTAAACTTTTAAAAATATATATTGTTTGGGGGCTGCTGGGTGGCTCAGTGGGTTAAGCCTCTGCCTTTGGCTCAGGTCATGATCCCAGGGTCCTGGGATCGAGCCTCACATCGGGCTCTCTGCTCTGCGGGGAGCCTGCTTCCTCCTCTCTCCCTGCCTGCCTCTCTGCCTACTTGTGATCTCTGCCTGTCAAATGAATAAGTAAAATCTTTAAAAAAAAAAGATACTAAAAATATATATTGTTTAAGGGTTTTATTTTTAAGTAATCTCTACACCCAACCTGGGACTCGAACTCACAACCCTGAGATAGTTCCTTAAAAAATATATACTTTTCGGGGCGCCCGGGTGGCTCAGTGGATTAAGCCGCTGCCTTCGGCTCAGGTCATGATCTCAGGGTCCTGGGATCGAGCGCCGCATCGGGCTCTCTGCTCCGCAGGGAGCCTGCTTCCTCCTCTCTCTCTGTCTGCCTCTCTGCCTACTTGTGATCTCTCTCTCTGTCAAATGAACAAATAAAATCTTTAAAATATATATATATATATATATATACTTTTCAAAGATTTTATTTATTTATTTGACAGACAGAGATCGCAAGTAGGCAGAGAAGCAGGCAGAGAGAGGAGGATGTGGGGCTTGATTCCAGGACCCTGGGATCATGACCTGAGCCAAAGGCAGAGGCTTAACCCACTGAGCCACCCAGGCACCCCAAAAAATATTTTTAAATTACTAAATAAGACATTTAATAAATTGGGGCACCTGGGTGGCTAAGTGGGTTAAAGCCTCTGCCTTCGGCTCAGGGCGTGATCCTAGGGTCCTGGGATGGAGCCCCGCATCTGGCTCTCTGCTCAGCAGGGAACCTGCTTCCCCCGCCCCCCCGCCTGCCTCTCTGCCTACTTCTGATTTCTGTCTGTCAAATAAATAAATAAATTTTTTTAAAAGACAAAGAATTGTTAAGTAGTATTAGTAAAGCAACTGTTGTGTATTGAATAATGATCATTTGTCAGGATTTCTGCTAATTCCTTTACTTACATCAACTCATTTCAGCTTTATGAAAGCGATGTGGGACAGCCATTCCTATTACCCCCCTTGTGCAAGTGAAAAAAACTGAACTCTTGTACCGTTTGCCCAAGGATACTATATCATGTGCTGAATCGTGTGCCCCCTCAAATTCATATGTTGAAGTACTAAGCTCCAGCCCTTCAAATGTGAGACTTTGGGAGATAGGTGACTTAGGAGATGTGTAATCACAGAGATGATTAAATTAAGAGGAGATCCTAAGGGTGGACCCTAATCTAATATGACTAATGTCCTTATAAGAAGAGGAAATTTAGGACACCTGGGGAGACTCAGTTGGTTAAGTTTCTGCCTTCAGCTCAAATCATGATCCCAGGGTCCTTGGATCCAGTCCCACAACAGGTGCCCTGCTCAGCGGGCAATCTGCTTCTCCCTCTCCTTCTGCCCCTTACCCCCTACTTATGCCCTCTCTCTCTCCCTCAAATAAATAAATAAAATATTTTCTAAAAGCTATTTAAAAAAAGAAGAGGAAATTTGGACACAAACACATACAGAGTGAAGACGATATGAATGAAGACACAGGGAGAAGATGGCCGCCTAGCAGCCAAGGAGAGAAGCCGCAGAAGAAACCTTCCCTGACAACACTTGATCTTGGGCTCCTAGCCCTCAGAATTGTGAGAAAGGCTGTGTGTACAGTGTAAGCCCCCCGGTATGCAGTATTTGGTTCCAACAGTCCCACAGACCATACTTAGAGCCTGGTGACGTGCCGCCCAGCGTCAGAGACAGCGTCACAGAAGAGGAGAAATGCTCATAGACATCAGCACCAACCTCACGCTGGACGTGGCGGTTGAGCAGCACCTGGAAGAAAGGTACAAGTGTTCCCCAGAGGAGAAAGAGAGAAGAAGGATCTGCTTGCAGCACAGGAGGAAAGGCTCAGAGGACAGCAGGGTTCTCCAAGGTATGGGACACTCTAGGTCCAAGCCTGTGGCTCAGGCTGGATCCCCAGAGTGAATAGGTCCTGGGAAGGGGGTGGGGGGCAGAACCAGGTCCACAGAGGATACCTCCAGCTGGGTCTGGGGGTGCACCAGGTTCTCTCAGGAGCCGTCAACAGCTGTGTCTGGCCTCCCAGAAAGAGGCGCCTTCTGTTGCCACCGGGAGGTTTTCCCATCTGTTCCCTTTCCTGTGCAAATCCTCAGCCTGGATCTGCATGGTGCTTCTCCCTTGTGACCTTTTCCCATTGAGAGAATTGCTCGTCTTCTAGTCTCGCTAGGAAATACCGCTCAGAGGCTGTCCACTAAAGCCTCAAGTTGCCAGTCAATCCAGCAGATGGGGCAAGTCCCCTATTTGGTTAAACACTCTAGATGCTTCTGCGAGGGTGTTTTTTGATGAGATTAAAATTTAAATTCGTAGACTTTGGGTAAAGTGGATTACCCTGTATTATGTGGGTGGGCCTCATCAGATCAGTTGCAGGCCTTAAGAGGACAAAGACTGACCTCCCCCAAGTAAGGAGGAATTCTGCTAGCTGACTGTCTTTGGACTGAGATTGCTATGCCTCCTTGAGTCTCCAACAAAGCCCCCGAAATTACCTGAACCTATTCTTTAAAATCGACCCCCTCCTCTCACTGTTGCTCTTTCGGTTGGCTCTGTCTCTCTGTAGAAATCGAATACACCCACCCTTCCCCCTCTGTCACCACTGAAGGAGCTAACGGAAAGTGTGGAAGAAGAAACCTGGGATTCCCATTCCTCTCAATGGTTCTGCAAAACCATGGCGCTGAGGTGTAACAATTGAAGAAAGGCCCTCCATCCCCAATTTCCTAAGGCTCGAGTCAACAGATATTTCTGAGGACCAGTTTGGGGCCAAGCACTGGGCTGGATCTACCTATGGAGAACATAACACAAGGACTCTGCTTCCCTCAAGTGAACCTTCTTCGCGAGGGACAACACTTACCACCCAGAACACGGAAAGCAAAAGGATCTCTCTGAAGGTGTCATGTCTCCGGGGTATAAGGCCTGAGAGTGTTCATGTGAGAGCGGGTCATGCAGCAGTGTGGCGGAAGAAGGGGAGAACCCTGGGGCTGCTTTCTTGGAAAAGTGGACACCGAGCTATGTCTGGAACTATGTCTTCAGCTGTGGAGAAGAGCCAGAGAAGCTTCACTTGGTTGGGGAGGGAGAGGCTGGGCTGATGGCAAGAGCTTTTAAATGCCTAACTGCCAGGGAGCCAAAGCCTCAGGGAAGCCCCTTTAAACTGTATTCCGTTTCAAAATCAGTATCTATTCCCATGAATTCCAACTTCCTATCCAGTGAAGCCCCTGACAAGGTTTTCCACCTGCAGCCTAAAAAATTCAGAGGAACATTGATCCTAATACCAAAAGGTAGATTTCTTAGTGCATAAATAGATGAAGTTGGACTATAGTAGAAATTATCCTTAAGAACAAAAAGTGAGGGGTGCCTGGGTGGCTCAGTCTTTAAGCATCTGCCTTCGGCTCAGGTCATGATCCCAGGGTCCTGGAATCGAGCCCCGCATCAGGCTCCTTGTTCAACGGAAAGCCTGCTTCTCCCTCTCCCATTCCCCCTGCTTGTGTTCCCTCTCTCACTCTGTCTCTCTCTGTCAAATAAATAAAATCTTAAAAAATAATAATAATAAAAGATACTTATTAAAAAAAAAAAAAGACCAAAAAGTGACCAGGAGAACCTGGCTCACGCAAAGAGCATGTGATGCTCAGTCTCTGGGTTGTGAGTTCAAGCCCCACATTAGGTATAAAGATTACTTAAATAAATGTGAAAAAAAAGTCAGGAGCCTGGGTGGTTACGTTGGTTAAGCATCTGACTCTTGATTTCAGCTCAGGTCATGATCTCAGGGTTGTGAGATCAAGCCCCACATTGGGCTCCACACTCAGCACAGAGTCTGTTTAAGATTTTCTCTTTCTCTCTTTCCCTCTGCCCCTCTCATCCCGCTCGGACTTTCTTTCTCTTTAAAAAAAAAAAGTGACTGAATAAAAATCCCCACCCTTCTAAGATTCCTTTGATTGTTTTTCTCTTCACGGCCAGTTTAGCCTTGAGAAGGCAGATGGAAATTACCCCAGGGGAGACCTTCAGGTATATCACTGTCATTTCTCCCACCTGCTCTTCAGAACTCTAGGAGGAATATTATGGACTCTGTGTTGGAGCGCCTTAGCCCACAGCTTGGGCCTCACAAGGAAGGACCACGGCTCAAGTTCCCTTTATCATGTAACCTTCCCTAAAGGATTCTTCCGTCTCCTGGCTTCACACTCCAACCCCCAATCTAAAGCCTGCCTCATATTCTTTTTTGTTAGTTTACAAACTCCATACCCTGGTTCTCCCTCACCTCGGTTTGCGATCTTGGACACCACATTTCTTGGCCCTGTCATTCCGAATAAGGGACAGCTAGCTACCTCCTTTCTGGCAGAGAGGAGATCTAGCTCTCCCATTTAGCTCCGTATCCCTCTCCCCCAGTCATAAGAATCTAGGAGCACATCCCTGTGGATTTTCATCATTCCTATGACAGAGCGCTGGAGAAGTGTGGCGCTAAGTGCTGGGCAGAGGACAGTGAGGTGGGGAGAGCAGCAGAGCTGGAAGGAGCTGAAAGGCAGCTTTGGGACCTGCAGCAGGAGTGAAGTGCGGGCGGTCTCTCCCCTGGAACCTGGGGGCTCCCCAATCCCTGACACACTGGTGATTCCCGTCCAGCCTCTCCCGGGGACCCTCCTGAACCAGCCGCATCAGGAAGGGGGGGGGGCTTGGGAGAGGGAGAGAGAACAGACAGGGGATGCTGAAGATTACCAAGGAGAACCAAGAGAAAAAGTTTCGTTTTCCCAGTTTGCTAATTAATTACCAAGAAATAAAGCCATTCCTGCTCCATCAAGATAGAAAATGATCGAAGGAGAGTGAGAAATGTGTATTCCCAGCGAAACAGATCTGTGCAAATATCAGCATGAGCCAGAAAGCCCACAGATAGACGGGGAGAGAACCAGGCAGGTTGGGGGCAGAGGGCAGGAGGGTGGTTGAAATGACACGGTCATATAAATTACAGCAAAGAGCAGGGTTTTTCTTTAAAAAGAAAAAAAAAAGGCATTTTTCATATTGGTGAGAATGAGAGGGTGGTTTGTTTTGGTTTTTATTGTGAAAAGAAGAACCGTGACTTGTGTTTCATGACTGACTCCGGGTACCATCAGGTGGATAATAGCGGCCCCTGTTCTGCTGGGCAGTTGTCGGGAGGGAAACAAAGCTCCTGCACTCTCTCCTTTCCTCTCCGTCATGTCGGAACCGTGTGGCTCTGGATTCTGTAAAGGAAACTGCGTGCCCATCAGCCCTGGTCTCTGAGCTGTGCCCTGGCTGCTCCGTGGAGCAGTGTGTACGATTAAGGACCCCGAAAGCAGGGACAGGGTTCACAGCGACATGATTTACAACGTGAGAGGGTCTAAACGACCCGAACGCCCATCCACAAATGTGGTATAACACGCACAGTGGCTATCATTCGGCCATTAAAGGGCAGCGAGTCCTGACGCATGCTACGACCTAGGTAATGCTGGAGACGCTGAGCGAAAGCACAGATACAGCACCACCCTACAGACGTGAGGAAACTAGAGTCTTCAGATTCATAGAGACAGAAAGTAGAACGGAGGTTTCCAGGGGGGGAGTGGGAGGGGCGCCAGGAATTACTGTTTGGTGGGTCCCGAGTTTTAGTTTGGGAAGACGGAAAGGTTCTGGGGGTGGATGGGGAGAGGATGGTCCCGCGACAGCGTGTGTCCCCAATGCCACTAACCCCATTTAATGTTAAAAATGCTTAACGTGGTAAATTTATGTTACGTATAACATGTTATATTATATGGCTAGTATAGGCCCATAATCATAATTAAAAAAAAAAAAAAACATTTCTGGCTTTAGAGTCAGCTGAACCTGATTTCAAATCTCTGTCTACACTGACTGGTGAGATTACCTTGACCCCAATTCTTCAGCTCTGGGTTAGTTTCCCCATTTTTAAAATGGTGATAATCATACTCCCCCTTCCCAGCGTTATTGTAAGGGTAGAACACCCGGCCCCAGACCAAGTGCGTGGAAATGTCCAAAAAGTGTTGATTTTTTAATACTAGCGATGCTCAGACAGGAGAACTGAAACCTGTAAGAGGAACTGGCAGACCCAGGCTGCAAGGCTGTGCTCTGGTTTGACTGTGAGAAATAACCTACTCAGTTATGCAAATGTTCCTTCACAAATGTCTGAGTTATTCTAGGAAGCAGGAGAGAACAATTCCAAATCAGAAAGGGCTGGACACGTGAGCAGGAAACCAGATATAGGGGAAAAAGGGGGGGGGGGGGGCGGGAACATATCTTAAAATACAAATAAACATTACCTGCAATGGTGCAAAGTGAATTTCTAACCATCTCAGGTAAATGGGGGAGAAATCCTGAAAAGCATCTCGCAAGCAGGAGTCGGTACATGACAAAGAACTGTCCAGAGCCTTTGGACATAGGCCCTGTGTAATGTCTCTGGTGGTCTATTTAGTCCTTATGTACTCCGCTGTTTGAGTTTACAACATGTGTGGTTATATCTGTAAGTTCCCACAAGGTTGGCTCCTCTGGTCTGTTTTCTCCCTAAGGCATTAAATGACCCGAACATAGCATTTCTTGCTATTGTGTAAGCCAAGTTTCAGGAAAACTACCTTTTAGTTTTAGGGAGAGAATTCTGTTCTAGTACTGGTTAGTATCTAAGTGGTCGTTTATTCCCACTGAATTTAATTTAACTGCCACAGCTTATACTTGAGTAATAGGGAACTCTGCTTTTTATTTTTTATTTCTATTTTTTTAAAAGATTTATTTATTTATTTGACAGAGAGAGACATAGTGAGAGAGGGAACACAAGCAGGGGGAGTGGGAAAGGGAGAGGCAGGCTCCCCGCTGAGCAGGGATTTCAATGAGGGGCTGGATCCCAGGACCCCAGGATGATGACCTGAGCGGAAGGCAGACACTTACCACCCACGTGCCCGGAATCTGCTTTTTATGTGTAACCACACTTTTGGTGATACCAGCCAATGTCCTGCCTTTGGCCTTTGCCGCTATACTAAGAGCTCTTAGCTCCAGCTTTGGTCTTAAAAAAGCAGCAGACTCCATGTCTGACTGCATACCAAACAGACCATGATTTGAACCAAACCTACCCCCTTTCTGTTCACCTGCCTACCTCCCACGCAGCCTAGGTCTGCACTTTCCAGGTGGGAAACCAGAGCTGCCCCATGGGACTGATGCGAGGAGGGAAACACCCTGCAGAGGGGCCAACGGGGGTGCTGAAATCCAACCTGGCCTACGGGTGACTTTATCCACTTCTCACAAAATCCCAGGTCAGAAAGGCCCTAAAGGACAATTGCAGAATCCTTCACCTATGAAACCTTCTTTCTCTTCTCTTTGTGTCACATCTGATTGGTTGCCAAGTCCTGGAAATTATACCTCCTGGATAACTCCCACATCAATGAAGGGCATTGAAAGCACTTCTGCAGGGTGTGAGTCAATAGACCCAGAATGGGGCCCTGGGCTCTACACGTGGTTCACATGCACAGCTCTGGCTGAAAACTACCGTGTCTAGCTACTGGTCCTTTATTTGTCCCCCACCCCCTCACCATGTTGGACCACTTAAACATCATGGCTCACTTCATCTTCACTGTGGAGCTGACGCTACTCTCTGGACCTTCAGCCTGGAGTTCAGAATCACAGCAATACTGGGGAACCTGGGTGGCTCTGTGGGTTAAGCATCTGACCCTTGATTTTGGCTCAGGTCATGATCTCAAGAGTCGTGAGATTGAGCCCCACGTCAAGCCCCACATCAGGCTTTACGCTCAGCACCAGGTCTGCTGGAGCCTCTCTCCCTCTGCCCCTCCCCCTGCTTGTGCCTGCTATCTCTCACTTTCTCTCAAATTAATAAATAAAATAAAACCAAAAAATCACAACAATATTAAGTCATATACTCTTCCCTCCCAAAGATCACAGAGGATGAGATTAGTGATGCAGTTGGAGAAAGTTTTTTTTTTCTAATACTTTAATTGGGAACGTGGTTGACCTAATCAGTCAGCCAGGCATTTGTTTCCGAAGCTTCTTTTCATCCCCACCATTGTCATCCTCTGTCACTCAGACCCCTGAAATAACCTCTGACAGGTCTCCCTGCCTTCTGTTTTACTTCTTCCAAGCCTTTCTCTGAGCCACAACAAACGAGATCATTCTGGATGTAAATCCTAGCAAGACACAAACCTGTTTAAAACCCTTCACTATTTTCCCAGTACCTTGAGATAAAATCCATAACATGTCCCTCTGAGAGCCAGTCCACACCTCTTGTTAGCCTTTTGCCCTCTTGTCCTATAGGCTCAAGAACTTGATGGAGTTGTTTTAGGCCCTCAAGTGCTTCATGCTTCTTATGTCTGCACTTTTCAACACATCGTTCCTCCACCTAGGACACTCTCTCTGTCCTCCCCAACACTCCCTCCCCCTTCCGATCTGACTTACCACCCCTCAGCTTTCAGGTCTCAACCTTAAACACTCGCCTACCTTAAACACTTGCCCACAAGTCCTTCCCTGACCTTCCTTTAGAAGTAGAACCTTTAGAGCATGGTCGAATGGCATCTCTTTTTGTTATTATATTCATGTCTCCTTCAACGCCTCTCTCCCCCATTGGATGTAAACTCTTGAAGGGAGCATCACCCACAAGTTTATCGTCACGTTATCCCACGACTGAGCCTAGGGTTGGATACATATCTACTAATTTGTGGAAATCAGCAGAGAAGTAAAATATAGTGGTCAGCTCTACCACATGAAACAGTTAAAGGAAGAGTGCTAACAGACCTTGAGACATAAAGATGTGCTAGACGTTTCTCTAGGGCCATAGAAAACAAAAGAACAAGATGACTTCTCTGATCTCTAGGTGCTGACAATTTCATGGAGGAAATCTATAGATGAATGGTAACTATAATCCAATCCTAAGACTGGTTTGGGTAGAGGTTATAAAAGGGCTTATAGTTATATATATTAACTCTGGAAGAAGCAGTGGTCTTAATGTCTAAAACAATGATTCTCAAAGATTGGCCCCAACTATATTCCACAGCCTTTGATTTTTATTCTTAAGGGCTGCCTCAGATCCTCCCCCAGTTCCACTGCTTTTTAGCTGTGTGATGGAGCAAATTACTTGATTTCACTGTGCCTCAAATTTATACTTCCTATTCATACGAGATTAAGAAATTAATGCACTAAAGTATTTAGCTCAGTGCTTTCCACTGGTAAAGTGGAAAAAGCTTGGTAAAGGCTCAAATGTGTAAGTTTCATCATCATTATTACCAAGAACAGCTAATTATAGTAAACCTCTGAGAATTAATAAAAGTCAGTATTTGTAGTGGAAATTATCATATTCTATCACTTACTAAGGACTGTAATTCAGTAGACTAGTTTTGGGGTTTGGGTTTTTTTGTGTTTTTTTTACCTTATTTATTTATTTCACAGGGAGAGATAGCAAGAGAGGGAACACAAGCACAAGTAGGGAGAGTGGGAGAGGGAGAGGGAGAAGCAGGCTTCCCTCTGAGCAGAGAGCCTGATGCAAGGCTCAATCCCAGGACCCTGGAATCATGACCTGAACAAAGGCAGATGATTAACAACTGAGCCACCCAGGCATCCCTGTAGACTAGTTGCTAGGCAGTGCTTGTTACTCAATCAAAATTCCTACTGCCCGTGCACTCCCACAAGTGTGGGATGGGATTCCTGCCGTTCTCCAGAAGCACTTCTTGTCATCAGTGTTATTCTGAGATGCTTAAATTTTCTATTGTGGCTCTTTTTGTTCCTTTAGCCACAAATTCCCATTAGTTTAGCTTCCTTGCTATCCACATAGTTTATAGTTGCTTCTGTAATTAACTCGTGTATTGTTAAGGTGTTGCATCAACATTTTGGGGGCTTATAACTTTCCAGTAATTATACTTCAAGGTAGATAGACAGTACATTTCAAATTTAAATGATTGTACTCCTAATGGAAACATAAATGAGTCAACAATCCTTCCATCTCCCTTTTCCCTGTAAATTTCTTTAATAATAAATTTTCATTCCTATTACTGAAGTAACTATTTTACCAGTACAAAATTGAAGCAGGTGATATAGGTAGCCAAAAGGGTCTCTTGCATTTCCTGAATAGACCTGAGTCAAAAATCCTCAAAATGAGAAACACACGATTACACACACACACATTCACACCCCAAATGCTTAAAACAGTGTCCAGCACATAGAATGCAGTGTGGTGTTATTATTACTGTTACTATTATTATTTGACAAAATATTTTCTGAACTTTTTATTTTAAAAATAATAGTGCCCTTCCAGTGCTGGGCTGAATAATGATCCCAGAGACACCCAGGATTAATCCGTGGAGTCTTTGAATATTATCTTACAAGAAAAGGAGTTTTTGTAGATGGGATTAAAGTAAGGATTTTGTGATGGGGAGAGTATCATGGATTATCCAGGTGGCCCTAAATGCAATCAATCACAAGTGGTCACAGAAGGGAAAGGAGGTGTGAGGAGGACAGAAGCAGAGGGAGGTCTGACGATGCTGAAAGGATGGCTTTGCGGAGAGGGGAAGGGGCTGTGAACCGAGAGATACCGTAGCCACCAGATGGTGGAAAGGTCCAGGAAACAATTTCTCCCCTAGAAGCCCCAGAGGCCCGCGACATTTTCACTTTAGCCCAGAGAAACTGATTTTGAACCTCTGGGCCCCGGAACTGCAAGAGAATCAATGTGTGATGTTCTAAACCACCGAATTTATGGTAAGTGGTTACAGCAGCCAAAGAAAACGAATACGTGGTATTTTCTTTAAGGTAAATCTTGTTAAAATGTTGTACTGTATTTTATTACATCTTACCAGTAACAAGCACAAAACTTGAAAAAATCAACGGAAGCATTATTGAGCTATAAAAAGAAAGTTCAGAACAGATCTCAGGTTGGAAAAAACATCTGCTCTTTTTGTCTGTAAAGATCCTCGAAATCTTGGGGAAATGTCTCAAATTTCAATAAATGCTTTTGGGAGGGGCTGAGGAGAAGGGGAGCAATGCACTCTGGGAAGCTTGCACTTCTGTTTCTGAGATAGGACTGGATACCTAACTAGCAGGAGTTAACGGATTGTAAGGGCTGAGGCGCCTGGGTGGTGTCTGCCTTCAGCTCAGATCATGATGCCAGGGTCCTTGGACTGAATCCCACCTAGGGCTCTCTGCTCAGTGGGGAGTCTGCTTCTCTCCCTCCCCCTGCTGGTGCTCACACACCCTCTCTCTCTCTCAAATAAATAAATAAAATCTTAAAAAAAAAAATAGATTATAAATGCTGTATTTTCTTATCTTATTTTTTTAAATTCCAGCTTTATTGAGGCATAATTGACATTAAGTTTTATAAGACATTTAAAGTGTAAAGTGATGAGCTGATATATGTGTACATCATGAAAGGATTTGTGCCATGCAGTTACTTAACACGTTAATACGCACATCTCCTCACATGCTAAACTTTTTCTTTTCTTGGTGAAAACCTTTAAGTTCTACTCTCTCAGCAAATTTCAATTATACAATAACTATATTATCCAACCATAAATACCATGCTTTGCATTAGACCTTCTTCAGACCTTATTCATCAGATAGCTGAAAGTTTGTCCCCCTTTACAGACTTCTCCCTGTTTCCCCTACCCCCAGTTTCCAGGAACTTCTTTTCTGTTTTATTATATAATCCTCTTAGTCTGTTATAAATGAAAACTATACTCCAAACTACTATTGCATCCTATTCTCTCATTTGAAACACTCAATACTAGGCAGAGCAAATAATATGCCCATTCTACAGATGAGAAACCCATTTTTGCCAAAAGGAAAAAAGGGACGTGATGTGCACCACAGAGCTAGCCAGGAGAGTAGCTGAAAGTCTCCTTCCACTGAAACATTCAGAAAGGACATGCCCAAAAAATGCACGTGTGGCTCCCTCAGCTGAGAATCCTTTCCAGAGAGGAAGGGACACCTGTTCTTACAGAGGACAGGAAGTAGAAGCTCTCAAAGGGGAGTGAGGTGGCAGGGAACAGATTTTTAGTTCCGCGTTTTGAAGGTTGATGCAAATGAGAGGAAGCCTGCAGGGTGCTGGTAAAACAAAAGAGCTGTTCAGCTGGCCACAGAACCTCCCCCACTCCTTGGTCCCTACCCCACTCCGACCTGTGCTGAAAGCTGAACGGGATGTTTGCTTTTCCTTTGTCCTGAAAAGAGACAAGGAACCAACTTTTACTGGCTGCAGCCTTCTGTGTGACACCCAGCATGGGTTTTTTACTTCGTTCTCAAGGACCAGGCCTCATCACAGCAGCTGTTTGAAAATTCATGTGCGGAACTTAAAATATTAGGTTTGACAACCAGTAGCATAGAAGATAAACACAAAGCTGTGAAATCTCTTTTACGGGAGAGAAGCAGGAGACACAGTCTAAAAGTTTAAGAAGATCGCTTTGGGGGCTGTGTGGAAATCAAACTGAAAAGACCTAGAGCAGAAAAGCAGGGAGTTCGGTGCGGAGATGATCGCACTAACTTGGGTGGGAAGCAATGGAGATTAGCCTAGAGCCAGGAGGCAGCCTAGAGGCGGTGAGAGGTGGTTAGAGTCAGGATTTATCTTGAAGGTAGAGAACAGGATTTGCTGACAGACTGGGCAGGAAAGGTGTGAGGAAAGGAAAGACCTGAAAAGTGACTCAAAGGTTTTGCCCTCCGGGATTAGAAGAATAGAGTTGCTGTTGTTCATTGAAATGAGGAGGATAGCAGATTGGGGGAGGAAGGTGGAAGGGGGACCAAAACTCGTGTTGGGTATGGCTCTGGTGAGTTTGAGGAGACCGATGGATAGCCAAGTACAGATGTCAGCTTGTCGTCACAGTCTGGACTTCGGGGCTGAGTTCCAGGCTGAAAAAAGTAATTTCGAAAGGGAAAAATAACACAGGATTCGGAGATAAGGTTGACAAGGAGTGAGGGTAGATAACATTGTAGAGAAGAGAGTTGAAGACGTGCTTTTCAACCTGGGTGGGAGAAGGAAGAAGCCCAAGTGTTACCTGAGGGCCGGGGAGTCCAGGCAGAAGGAGCAGCCTGAGCTCAGGTGTCAAAGCGAATGTGCTTGGCTTGGTGTGACCAACAGATCACCTGGAAAGGATGTAAAATCAGAGGTAGAGACACATCAGGAGTCCAAGTCTTTGCTCAGCCACTTGTTAGGAGTTTGACCTTCAGCAAATCACTTAACCTCCTCTCAGTTACATTGTCTTCATAAATAGAGGTAGTAATGGAACCAACTCACCAAGGAGCTTGAGAGGATGAAATGAGATAATGTTTATAAAGTGTTTACCATAGTGCCTGTGCATAGTTAATATTTACTGGGTGTTTCCTTTTTTTTTTTAGCTTCATACGAGATTTCCTGGAGGTACCTACAGTTGTGGGATGAAGAATATTGTCCACCTGGAAGTTTGGATTTTTTTTTCCTTGTGTTTAACTCCTCAGTCTTGGTTTCACTGGTCTGGCTGCCATGGTGCCTTTCTGGTAGCTTGTCTGTAACAACCACAGCCACATAAGGGCCTGTTAGTGTAGACAGGGAAGTCGGGAAGAGCTGCAGTCATGAGCTTGAATTATAGATTCGTGGCTGGATATTCACCCAAGTCCTCCAACGTCTTAGCGGTCACACCGTTGTCCCTTCCAGAAGGGGCCACAACAGGGTTGGCAACACATCCAGTCAAGTCATCCCACTCCCACAGTGGTTCTCAAGAAGCACTCAGCAAGAAACCCAGTCACCTCTGGCCTCAACTAACAATTCTAGTCTCCACCCAGAATCACAAGCAGAGCAGTGTCCCTGGAAGTTCCTACCCTGAGCCTTTCTTTGGTTCTCCTGAGCTGCTATGGTTAGCAGACAGAGCTCAAAAAGTTTGCGTTTTAGTACACACATCAAATGTAATCGAAAACCTCCAGTTTGGGACTCCTGGGTAGCTCAGCCAGTTAAGAGTCTGTCTTCCGCTCAGGTCATGATCCCAGGGTCCTGTGACGGAGCCCCATGTCAGGCTCCAAGCTCAGCAGGGAACCTGCTTCTCCCTCTGCCTGCTGCTCCCTCTGCTTGAGCAAGCACGTACTCTCTCTCTCTCTCTCTCTCTCTGGTAAATAAATAAATAAAATCTTAAAAAAAAAAAAAAGAAAAGAAACCCCCCCAATATAATATTCTGGGTGTGCCCTGATGTGAAAAGGATAAGCAGAAAGAATAGAAAAGGGGAAGAAAAGGAGAAAGAAAAGAGCCCAGAGAAAATTAGTTTTTATTAAGCCTTACCCAACAGTGGAGTCAATCTTTCAGAAGGAAATCAGATAATATGCTGATGATTATCCCCTAGCCACAGCTCTACACCCATACTCTACCGGGTTTCATTGCGAACCAGGTTCGGTCTTTGTCAGGACAGTCTGACCATGGCACTTCCAGTATAATGGGAAAAAGAAATGAAAATGTGGAAGGAATGAGGACAAGTCAAGAGCATGTAGAGGTCAGGAGAAGCTGAAGGCAAACAAGCTCCGACTCTCAAGGGTAAACAGAGCTGGACTCTCAGAGCAGCAAGGGCAGACGTCATTCAAATAAGGACTGTTGCAACAGAAAAAAAGTCTGGCATTGACTGAACTCAACTTGGCTGAAACAAAAGGCAAGAGACCTTTTAAAGCCTGGGAGGTGGAGAAGCTGAAGAAAAGGTACTGAGCATTGCAACAGGAGTTGGTCCGTGTGACTAGAGCCTCTGGGTTCCTTCAATGGCCCTTACCCAGACAAGAAGCACACCTCTTATAAGTTTATGACAAAAGGCGATGATATAAGTTTGAGCAAGGCGCACACGAGACCACAGCAGAGTGACATTATGCCCCTGAAATGTCTGCATTTCAAACAGCTCTCAGGTCCTCGAAAAGACAGTTCTAGGTGGTAGGTTTACGGCTCAAAGGGTCAGAGAAAGGATTTATATTTTAAAGTTTTCTAAAGTCATTGCTGTATGAGAGAATTCAGTCACCTGTCTGCCTTTTACCAGTTTGGGCTGGAGCAAAGGGTGAATTCTCCTGGTAGCATGGAGCTTTCTCAAGCACGCAGGCATTTGAGGGGAGTTAGAGTGATCCCAGGGATGTGGGCTTAAACTGCTACACGCCAGGCCAGTGTGTGTGTGTGTGTGCGCGCGCGCACACACATGCATGCACATGCACACCCCTGGAAGGCTGGGCACACGTGGGGTGAGAGGAAGTCTCGGTTTTTATAGACCAAGTTTGAAGCTTAGTCCAGAAGTGAGCTCCAAGCACCCTGACCAGAGTTTGTCAAGATCCTTGTTGGGATCCCGCCACAGAGTTTTCGAATGCCTTGATTTTTTTAATCTCCTTGGGCCTATAGTTTTAGCCAATGGTTTTATAGAAGGAGATAAACAGATATTAAGCAGAAGGAAGAGATTCTTCAAAAAGGGGAAAATGAGCTGTGGGAAAAAGAGGAACTAGTAGAATGTTCTTCAGACAACTGGCTGGCTCTGTGATGCGTGTGAGTTTGACTCGGACTAAACGATGACTCTTGATCCGTTCTCGCAGCCCTTTCCAGGTCTGTGACTTGGCAGTAGCTCTTTCGATCTTTCCTTCTACAGGGGAGCAGAGATTCATTCCGGTAGACAGGGCAGTGCCAGTGCCCCTGAGTTGACCCAAACAGTGATCCAAACACCTAGTGGACCCCTTTGGAGGTTCGGCAGTGTTTCTCCTAAACAGTTTTAATGCCTTCTATTGCTCCCTCTACCTCACAGCTAAAAGGACTTGCTGAAGATCAAATTCCCTCCACAGGCTCAAGGACAGTGATACTGCCCAGGCTAAGGCACGGGAAGCCAGGACTGGAGCTGGCCCGGGGCCAAGATTTGGTAAGGAAGAAGTGAGCAAGAACTCCATTGCAAACAAAGTCTGGGTAAAGAAAGCAAAGAAGGAGAATGGACTAGGGAAAAAGGGGAAAAGATCTCGCTGGGGCTATTGTGGTGGAGAAAGAGGCGTCTGATCTATGGAAGAGCCCAAAGGCTGGGAAGACAGCCTTTTAGGTGCCCGTTGGGTTCGTAAAGTCAGTCTTGCATGGATTTTTTTTTTTTTTTACTTAGATTCCAGTTTTTACCCTCATAAAAATATACACAGTGTCAACACAAACCAATCTAGTCCTTTCCGGATCACTGTTTCCCAAAGGGAGTTCCATGGGGTCCGCTGAGTGGAACGCATCAAGGTACTGCAGAATTTTTAAAGATTCCTGTGCATTGCAAATCTCGAGATAGAAGATGGACATGGTCTGCCATCTTTCCAAACTCTTTCTGAGCTGTCCCAGGAACTGTCAACCTAAAGTTGTCAGGAAACAAATATTAAGCAAGAACATTTATTTGAGCTCAAAGAATTGCAAATCAGGGTACATAGATTTGGGTAACAACCTAGATAGTGTTCCATTAAGGTGCAAAATTCAGGGGCTTTTAACGAGAGAGGAAGTGGTTGTATACATTGTTCATGAAGAATTTTTGATTGGTATTGGTGGCAGAAAGCTAATCCTGGTTAAATATAAATACTTGCCAAAGCTATAACTAAGCAAAGTCTCTTACTGTAGCAAGTTGCTGGTGTTCAGGTGGAGTCCTTGGATTATTTGTGTTCTGGCCCGTTCAAAAGTCCATGGTTCTACCAGTGAGAACGTGCATATGGCCCATCTCCATTTTAAACCCCTTGATGTAAGTGACTCCATTTTATTTCACCTTTCATGGAACTACGAACTAAGTACATTAAATAAATATTACAAGGATCATATCTGAAGAAAGTCACCATATAGATGCATGTATGATCCAATGTTATCATCCCGTATTTCCTTCTTTCATTTAAGGCAATGTCCTAATTTACTGCAGTGTGGAGAAGCAGCCTCCTGAGGGAAAGATTGGAAAACACGCTGAGAGACCTTCTGAGAAAAAGATTGTAAAATGTTTTCATCAATAAATTATTCCTTATGTATTAATTAGGATATGGGTTTGTTGCTGTAAGTGAAGCCCGAGTAATAGTCAACAAGTTTGTTTCTCTCTCATGAAACAGTTTAGAGCTGGCCTGGTGGGGGCCCAGGCTATCTTGGTGCTCAGCGATCTCTAGGACATTGCTCACTCATTGTCTGAGATGGACAGCATGTCCACATTCCAGAGATCAGGTTAGAGGAAAGGGGTTTAAGGACACATTCTAGAAGTAGGACTTACTATTTCTCCTAACATCCCATTGGCCATTACTTGGTCTACTGGAGATTCTGTTGCTGTAAAATAAGGGAATATCTCAATTATCTATGGCTATGTAACAAAAAGACTCCAATACTCAGTGGCTTAAGACAACTTTTTTTTTTTTTTTCAATCACTCACAACCCTAAATCAAATGGTGGTTCTTCAGCTGATCTCCCGTGTAGTTGCAGTCAGACAGCGGCTGCAACTGTAACCTCCAAGATGGCGGACTCAACTCTGTGGCTCTCTGGCAGGGATAGCTGGAAGCCTGGCTTCATCTGATAAGCACGGACAGCTGGACATTTCTCTCTCCATGTAGATTCAAGATCTCTCCCTTTCCACAAAGCCTTTCCCTGTGGTCTTTCCAGCAGGGTAGCCCAAACTCCTTAAATGGCCACTCAGGCCTCCCCAAAGTGCAACATTTTAAGCACTAGGCCTTCCCAGGGCTTTGGTCCAGACCTGACCCAGCATCCCTGCAGTGACCTTCTGTGGGTTACAGCCAGCCATGGGCCCAGCACACATTCCAGGGGAGTGGAGTGATAAGGGCATAGATCCTGGGAGACATGGTTCATTGGAGGTCACCACTGGGAGTGATTGAGTGCCTTCACTTGCTAGGGCTCCCATAACAAGGAACCATAAACCCCTTTCCAGAAGAAACAAAAACTTACTGTCTCATAGCTCTGGAGGCTAGAAGTCCAAAATCAAGGTGACAGTCAGTTTGGCTCCTTCCTACAGCTGTGAGGGGAAGCTCTGTTCCAGGCCTCTCTCCCTGACATATAGATAGCTCTCTTCTCTCCATGTCTACACATCATCTTCCTTTTGGCCTGTCTCCATTCCCAAATTTCCCCTTTTCCTAAGAACATCAGTCATATTACGTTAGGACCCATTCTAATGACCTCGTTTAAAATTGATTATCTTGTAAATACCCTATCTCCAAATAAGGTCACATTCTGAGGCACTGGGAAATCAAGACTCCCACATATGAATTTGGGGGAAGACACACTTCAGCCCATAGCACTGAGGAATAACTAATGGTCTTTGCCATATTCTGTAATACATTAATATTCTTCCTCCCTAGCAATCTGTTAATAATTATTTCCTCCCTGCATTGCTCTTTCTATTATTTCTTTAAAAAGAGAAATCAGACATCTTGAATGTCTTTTCTATTTTTTGCAATATATACTATCTTATTATAAATCAAGATCATCACTAGCAACATAAACTCAATGTCACAGGAAAAGGAATGTTCAATTCTTACTTTGCTTCATCTTTTCTGTTAAAGAAAATGATCTTCAGTTTGGAAGGGAGTAAGAGAAATTTTCTTTTTAAGATTTTATTTTTAAGGGGTGCCTGGGTGGCTCAGTCAGTTAAGTCGGGCATCTGTCTTCAGCTTGGGTCATGATCTCGGGGTCCTGGAATTGAGCCCCACACCGGGCTTCCTGCTCAGATGGGGAGTCTGCTTCTCCCTCTCCCTCTACCCCCAACCCTGCTTGTGCTCTCTTTCTGTTAAATAAATGAATAAAATCTTTAAAAAAAGATTTTATTTTTAAGTAATCTCTACACCCAACATAGAGCTCGAACCCACAGTGCCAAGCATGCTCTACCAACAGAGCCAGCCAGGTACCCCAGGAGTAAGAGAAAATTTTAACCCCCCCAAAAAGAAAGAAAAAGTAGGAAATTTAAGAGAAAACCTCTAAATGAATGTCATACCCCCAAGGAATTAAGTTTCATCATTTTGAGAGAACATGCAGAATAAATCATCCTGTTGCTATAGTTACCTGATGACATCAGGTCCACTTGAGCCTGTCTCGGTGGGTGATGTACCCAAAAGCAACATAAATCTGATTCCACAAGTGAAGGTGGTGAACTGATTGGGAGTATATCACTGGCATCAATGCTTTTGAAAGCAAAGGAGCAATAACCTGTTCATTGCTAGAGCATGAACATCCATTAGCTCTTCCGTGATCGATAACCAGGGTAATGATGTCAGCGTGATGACAGGGTTATGTTGGGTCATACACAGTTTTCCCAGGCAAAGAAAGCTAGAAGAGTGGAAACAGCATTAGTAACCTTCTAGAAGAAAGACAAAAGTGCTCAGATCAACCGTTGAGCACAGGCCATAGTCTTTTCAGCCCCATCCAATAAACAAATGATCTCAGTGCCCACATCCTCCCTTCTTGCCTTGAGAGGTACATCCCCATCTTTGCATAGGGCTGGGCTTGTGACAGGTTCTACTTCCTGTGTCTACCGTCAGGGAAGTCCCCTGGCTCAGAGCTTCACTTTGAGGTGCATCATGATAGTGTTTTGGTTCATGTCTAACATCTCCTTTAGGTAGCCTCTAGCCTTGATGACCTACCTTCCTGGGCTGTCCAGGAAAATTGTTCTACGTAGCCAAGGCCAAGCCTATATCATAATAGGCTGAATTTCAGGCCTGGGATGGGTGACTGAAGAAAGTTTTTGTTTTTGTTAGTGCTCTGGTTATAAAGCTGCAGTGATTTTGAGTCATCTGCCCTAGTCCATTTTTTTCTATAAGTACCATTATTTTGGGACCATGATATTTCAGAAAATAAGATTCTTCATGAATGATTATATCTACTACTAGATACCAAAATGGCAATTCTAATAAAATTGTAATTGTATTTTGTATATGACCCAGCATGTCTACTTTTCAGAATCTATCTTTGAAAAATACTCGTATGGATACACAGGAAATATGCATGAAGATGGTCACTGAAGCATCATTTGAAAAGGTAAAAAAATGGGGGGAGCTAACTGTCCAACTCCCACCAGGGAGGTGCTTAAATAAAATGTAATATACCCATACCATGGAATATTATGCAACGATTGATTTTCTTTTTCTTTCTTTCTTTTTTTAAAAAATATTTTAGGGGTGCCTGGGTGGCTCAGTGGATTAAAGCCGCTGCCTTCGGCTCAGGTCATGATCTCAGGGTCCTGGGATCGAGCCCCGCATCGGGCTCTCTGCTCCGCAGGGAGCCTGCTTCCTCCTCTCTCTCTGCCTGCCTCTCTGCCTACTTGTGATCTCTCTCTCTGTCAAATAAATAAATAAAATCTTTAAAAAAAAAATATTTTAAAGTAGACTTTGTGCCCAGCAGGGAGCCCAATACAGGACTTGAACTCACAACCCTGAGATCAAGATCTGAGCTGAGATCAAGAGTAGGATGCCACCCAGGCATCCCGCAACAATTTTGCTTAATGCAGCAGTAATATATGTAGATCTAGAAGGATCTCCAAGATACAGAGCTGAATAATGGGAAATTTAAAAAAATATACACAAACTGTATTATATATTTTCTACAATTGCATATAAACGTATGGATATGGATATGGATATATGTGTGAGTATATATCTGTGGATATTTGTTTATGTATACACACACACACACACACATACACACGTGTACATACAAATATACAGGAGATAAAAGATGTGGAAGAGGGGTTCCTGGGTGGCTCAGTTGGTTAAGCAACTGTCTTCGGCTCAGGTCATGATCCGAGCCCTGTGTCAGGCTTCTTACTCAGCAAGGAGCCTGCTTCTCCCTCTCCCTCTGCCTGCTACTCTGCCTGCTTGTGCTCTCTCTCTCTCTCTCTCTCTTTCAGTCAAATAAATAAATAAAGTAAAATAAAATAAAGATCTGAGAGAATACAATAAGAATAAAAATTTAAAGATGGGGAGTGTTTCAGGAATGATTTGGCTTATTTATAGTCCAATTTCTTTAGTAAGGACACCATACTCTTTTTTATATGTTTAATAAAAATGCAATGTAAAAAAAGGAAAAGAAGACACAGAATACAGTGACTAAAAGCACAAACTCAGGGACCATATTGTGAGTTTGAGGCTCAGATTTGTCCCTTTCTGCCTGTGTGACCTGGAGCTATTTACCTTCTTTGTGCCTTTGTTCCCTCAGTAATAAAGTAGGAAAAGTAACTGTGCCCACCTCATAGGGTTATTATGGGATTAAATTATTTTTAAACTACTTGGAAAATACCTGGTGCACAGTAAACATATTCGATAGTTATTTTTAAATGTTTAAAATAACAAATTTAAATCTTTTTTTTTTTAAATGTAAAGGAATAAGATATATGATCTTGAACGAGAATCACTGGGATACCGCCACCAGGGGAGGGATAGGATATCACCACCCATAGTGGTCTAAAACTCCTGTCATGTTTGACTGTTTATTTCCTCCCTACCCCCTCGTCCTTCCTGAATTTTCCTTCCTGTGCCTTCTCCTATAGAGGGGTTTTATATATTTACTTGACAGAGAGAGAGCTCATGAGCAGAGGGAGCAGGGACTGAGAGGGAGAAGCTGGTTCCCAGAGCAAGCCCAACGTGGGATTCTATCTCAGGACCCCGGGACCATGCCCAAGAGCGGTCCTGGGCTCTTTCGGTTTGACACCTCCACTCAGTGTTGAAAAGACCTGGGAGCAAAGGAACAAGCAAAGGATCGTCTGTAGGATGGAGAGGCAAGGGGTGCTGTTAATGCATTTCCATCTCGTTTTTCACCTTGACACACTGATAATTTTGTCTTTTCCAAGTATGGTTGGGCAGTTGCTTCAGTGCCAAAGGTACCAGAGCTGTTACCGAAGCTTCTGCAGATGCCAGAGGAAGCAATAGAAGTAAGTTTTTCCTAAGGCCTGCTGGCTCTGCTGGTCGAGGTCCCTGGAGTGCACAGAGAAGTGTGGGGGGAAGGATGGCGCGTGCACCTGAGCTCCAAGGCCACACCACAGCCTCAGCCCAGGGAAGACATCATGCCTACAGTCTCGCTCCTTTTCCCTCTCTCTCCTCCTCCCTCCCCCAACCCCCACCCCCACCCTGCGAACTCTCTCTCTACCTTTCCCTCTCTTTCTCTCTCTGTCATCTCCACCAGCCTGGTGGAGGGAGAAGGGGCACCAGGGGGCTTCCTCTGCAGCAGCCATTCATACAGAAGGGGAGGCTCCCTCTCCTGTCCCACCCCGAGCCCATGTACACATGAGGCTCCTCAAAACCCTCCTGCCTGTTGCAAGAGGGTGAATAAGAGAGGCAGGGCAGGAACAAAGAGACAGAGAGAAGACGGGCCAGTTCTCAACCCTGCCTTAAGTTCCAGCCCCTCCAGAGTTGGAACCCAACCTACCAGAAACAAATTAGCCATTGCCAGCAGTGTTCAGAAGCCCTTTCATTTAATCCTTGATAATTTGCTTTCTGAGTTTTAGAGAATAATTTCACATGATTTTATTTTACTACTTTTATATTTATAGGATATTAAACTGATTATGAAGTCAGTATCGAACTGATTATGAACTGATTATGAAGAAAATACTATTAATCTTAAATATTACTTACGGTTTAGCTTATTGGGTAATTATTCTTTAACTTTTGCATGCACTTTGATGATCCTTACCAGCTCATTTAAAAGTTTTGTTATACAAAGAGACACATTAATACTCAAAGGGTCTGTCCAACAAGAAGATCTAACAATTTTAAATATCTATGCCCCTAACGTGGGAGCAGCCAACTATATAAACCAATTAATAACAAAAGTTTTGTTCTATTTTCACGCTGGAAACAGAAAATGTTTTTTTTAGAAAGGAACCGATACTGGTCACCCTCTACACCTGGGGATATACCTTCTCTATACTAGTTGGACTTAAAAGGGCCTTTTCATAATTCAAACCAGATTAGCACGGCCATCTCAAGGAACACCCACCTATAGTTCAATAGGACACACTGAATGCTGTGTTTTGAACCATCCCCGTCAAGCAGGACATGCTCAGACATCTCCAAAGGAGATGCATGGATACCATGCAAATGATGGTGCCCTTTTGTTCTCAAGATCATTCTCCATTTGGAGATTGTTCCTTGTGGCCAGGCCAAGCCTATATCATAACAGGCTGGAGGTCAGCCCTGGAGAAGGCTTGGGCTGAGGAAAGAAATAGGCAGCAACATCAAAACAGAAAAGGGGAAGCGTCCCCGATGATGTGTCTTTTTTTTTTTTTTTTTTGGATGCTGGGTCTTTAGCAGCTCACAGGCTTTTGGGGCCTGCCAAGCCAAAGACCTCACTCTTCAGATTGTCAAAGTGGCCAAGGACCTGGGCTGGCTCTGGAAGAGGCAAGTCCCAGCTCTCTGTAAGGCCCACTACCCCAGCCTTGATTCATTCTTCAGACACATCACAAGGCCGTGGTCCCCCTCCCCTCCTCTCCCCACCCTTCCCCACCCCAGGCCAAAGGGGAAATGAAAGAGGAACCCATGCCCTGATGGAGGGGAGAAGGACCAGAGAGTGCATGCCTGTCCCTAAATATCCACCTACAGATCCCTGCGTGTGCGGGACAGTGACTGGCCTCAGATCCCTGTCCTATAAAACAAAATACCATTTCTCCTCAAGACCCGTCAGTAAATGTACTTCATTCACAAACGGGGTCGCTGCCGTTTCACTGAATTACCATAACAGCTGATATTTTTGAAGACTTTCCTTCATGCCAAGACCGGCATCAGGCTCTCTGCTCAGTGGGAAGCGTGCTTCCCCCGTCTCTCTGCTTGCCTCTGCCTACTTGTGATCTCTCTCTCTGTCAAATAAATAAATAAAATCTTAAAAAAGAGAGCGCGCGAGAGAGATATTGAGTCAATAACTTGGGGAAGCTAGCCCAGCCACTAAGTAGTCTGACTGGGGTGAGAATGCCAGCACTGTAGCTGTAGAACCAAATGCTTTTGATGGTGACATTCTTCCTCCTTTAACTTCTCTTAACTTCAGTGTCTTCAAAATAACAGTAACAGTCTCTGAGTCTAAGGGTGCTGTGAGGATCAGAAAGAGAGAGAAAGGGAAGGAGGGAAGGAGGGAAGGAAGGAAGGAAAGAAGGAAGGAAGGAAGGAAACCCTTGCCTCCTGCCTACAGTGTAAAGGAGTGTTAGTTGCTAGAAACAGTAGATAACTTGCCCAAAGTCAGAGTAAGTGGCTGAGCCATGACCATAGCCAGTGGTCCTTCTCCTGGTGTCCTTTCCTTGCACTGCCTGTCTCACCACTTCCAGTCCGCGATGTCACCGGTGAAGTGCCCAGCACCGTGCCTGGCACAAAATATGCACTTGGGAAATGTCCTTTGTGCTCCTCTCCCCCTTCTCCCTCCTCCCTGAGGGATGAACCACTCTTATTTAAGCTAATGACCCACTTAGAAAGAAGCCTGATTCAAATTCTGCCTCATACTTCCTTGCTCGTGCTCACATAGATGACAGAAAGCAAAGCACCTGGAACAGAAGACACAATTTTTAAAAAATGTGTTGTGTATGTGGCTTCATCCTTCTTTCCTCCTTGCTTCACTTCATTAAAACCAGGATGGAATGTATCCCTCGGTTGTCACAGTGCATCATCTGCCTCGTGTCAAACAGAACACTTTGATTACTCACAGGCTCACAGCTCTGTTAGACACATTGCACATTTCATTGTGAAATGACAACACCTACTGCAAGCATGAGCATTCCAGCTTCGGTTACGAAGGAAGTTAGCAATGACCTAATAAACATTTAGCAATGTAACAGCGCACTTCTAGTTTTCCTCCTTAAGAAATCTCGTACTCGACATATTGCAGAATGCTGTCCCCTGACTCTGTCCTCTGACTTTCTCCATGTGCTGGAGTCAGCTTTAAAATCATGTGGCAATCACTCTGGCCATCTTGGCTTATCTACATGGTGCATCAAACCTCAAATAGATCCACAGAAAATTGTTAGCTGCTCAGAGTCTCCAGGAGAGAAATAGCACATGGCTTCATTCTTCACCAACTCTTGCCTCTTGTCCTCCATTGCCGCTTCCCTAGGTCGGTCGGAAAGCATCTCTGGAGTTGCAATGATCTTCCTGGGGTCCACCAACCCCAGAACTCCTGAACACCCCCTCACCCCTTGCTGCCACATTTTAAGTACATACATCTAACATAAAACCTTTTATCCCATACATCTTAGCACCCAAAGACTTGGTTTCACTCATTGTGCACACATCCCCATACTACATCTTTTTCAGAAGAAGATGCCCTGTCTGCCTTCCAAGTTGTGGGAAGCCGCGGTGGGGCTCAAGACGAGAGCCAAACCAGGCTCGGACTTGTGCCTCCTCCAATGTCTCACTGCCTGATTCAAGGCAGAGGATAACGGAGTTGAGTTGCATTTGAGAAAGAGCCTGTGCCATGCGCTGCTTGCTTGCCTATGTGACTTCTCACATGCCCTCTAGATATTTGACCTTCAGAACAACCCAGATGCACTCGTTAATCTTCTAGTGGTTCTTGCTGTCCTGTTAGAAGCTATGAGATAATCTTTCAATCTTTCAAGTGTGTTTCTAGTGGATGATGTTTACCATCCACCACCTGGCGCTGGTATGTCTGTAGTGAAAAATATTATGAAGCTGGTGTGTGAACCTTTAATCCTGCAGCAACACTTAGATAAGGCACCCTTTCACTTTAAGACTTCTATATACTCTCTTGTTTTTACTAATAAAGCGGCATTTGGTGGAAATCATCCCCGGTGCTCCTCTTGCCCCCATCTCTTTGTCTCTTTGATTTCTCTTCACCATCCTCTTACCCTCGCGGTTCCTGGTCGATTTGTCACGCGGGCCGTGACACCAAGTGGACATTTTTCCTTTTCCTCTTTCCTCTTCCCTACTTCCTCAGTAATTTACTCTGTGGATGGTTTTTGCTTTTGGTCTAGCAAAAAGAAACCTTCCATGGACAGGGAAACGGGATTGACAATGTTAGAATTAGTATTAGGGTCCTGGAACCCTGCTTGCATTCCTAAATGAATTCCATCTCAGTGACAACAATTAAAGAATTTGACCATCAATTCAGTGAGCAGGAGTGGGGAGGGGAACAGAGGTAAATCATTGGTCTTAGAAATTCTCCAGATACCAGTGCTTTTGAAATCCCATCGTATTCTATTTCCCTTTTTTCTACATAATATGGTATCCTCATATATGCATACATGTAGGATACATGTATGTATGATACTGATTCATGTGCACGTGCCATATAAGACAATAAGCTGGTCTTATTGTCTCAACCACCAAAGGTCTCTCATATAAGCATGTTCTTTGAAATCTTGCAGCAATGGAAATTTCATATTATTTGGGCAATTTTAGATACAAGAGAACAAAATCATAGTTAAAGTTAACATGGCCAAAGTTGTACCTTAAATCAAATGTCCTTTCACTGTTCCCATTGGTATGCTTATTCTAACTCCCTCTACTGAACTGAAACTAAAGGTACAGACATTATGTCTTATCTCATACACCTATTATGCTCAATGCCCAATAAATAGTTCTTGAATTCTTAACTATAATTAGCCCTCAGGATTCTGTGTACTATTCTACAGTGTATCTAGCCACTTGAATACTGAATGTACCCTTTTACCCTGTTAATTCATTTTAACATGGATTAACATCTCTTCAGAAATAGAATGCATTGTGTTGGAGAAGGAGGAGAGCATCTCAGCGAAGAGTTACTTATTTTCTTTGTATCACTGGGGAAAAAAATAGGAAAATTAGTCATGGTTTGCTACCTGCATAAACATCTGAAATGTTCGAAAACTGCTTGTCAGGTTGACCAGTTTCCTGGTTGAGGGGAAGTGCTCTGTAGAGCCTAGAAAGGGGCTGTTATTTGGTAGAGCCTTTAAAAACTGCTGGTTTAGGGGCACCTGGGTGGCTCAGTGGGTTAACTGAGCCTTCAGCTTAGGTCATGATCCCGGGGTCCTGATATCGAGCCCCGCATTGGGCTCTCTGCTCAGCAGGGAACCTGTTTCCCTCTCTCTCTCTCTCTCCCTGCGTCTCTGCCTACTTATGATCTCTGTCTGTCAAATAAACAAATAAAATCTTAAAGAAAAATTAAAAAAAAATAAAAATTGCTGGTTTAGTTAATGAACTTCTTTAGTCATGACTACCAAATACCAAATCAAGAAGTCAATTTGGCCAAATGTTTTAAGCCAACTCAATGAAAAACACCAATCAAGTCAGTTATCTGAATCAAGTTGGTGTTAGATTAACAAGAACGAGTTTATCTGTCGAAATAGCTGATCCAGGGGCGCCTGGGTGGCTCAGCGGGTTAAAGCCTCTGCCTTCGGCTCAGGTCATGATCCCAGGGTCCTGGGATCGAGGCCCGCATCGGGCTCTCTGCTTGGCTGGGAGCCTGCTTCCTCCTCTCTCTCTCTCTGCCTGCCTCTCTGCCTACTTGTAATCTCTATCTGTCAAATAAATAAATCTTTAAAAAAAAAAACAAAGATGGGGCACCTGGGTGGCTCAGTGGGTTAAAGCCTCTGCCTTCGGCTCAGGTCATGATCCCAGGGTCCTGGGATCGAGCCCCACATCGGGCTCTCTGCTCAGCAGGGAGCCTGCTTCCTCCTCTCTCTCTGCCTGCCTCTCTGCCTACTTGTGATTTCTCTCTGTCAAATAAATAAAATATTTAAAAAAATAATAATAAAAAATAAATTAAAAAAAAGAAAGAAAAGAAAAGAAATAACTGATCCACATGCAAACTCACAAAGTGTTTGAAAAAGATAATCTCATTCACAGCAAATCTCCTTCCATAAACTGTTGACATATTTTCAGGACAAATATGGGCTTTGGTTAACATGGACACTTTAAGCTCTGTTAAAAGGCAGCTTGGTGCCCAGGTGGCTCAGCGGGTTGGGCCTCTGCCTTTGGCTAGGGTGGTGGTCCTGGAGTCCTGGGATCGAGCCCCGCATGGGCCTCACTGCTCAGCGGGGAGCCTGCTTCCCTCTCTCTCTGCCTGCCTTTCTGCCTACTTGTAATCCCTTTCTCTGTCAAATAAATGAATGAATAAATCTTCCAAAAAAAAAAAAAAAGGAAACCAGATTTACCATTTGAATTATTCATGGGATCTGATTACCAGGATTACATTTCATTGGACCAGTCAAACCTTTAGATTCCTTTGAACGCAATGACATTTTTTCTAAGCCAGGAGACCATATTAGACTGAACTCAGGGCAATTTAAGTTTACGGGATGCTCTAGAGGAAAAACAACTATGACTGATTTAATTAGGAAGAGTAGAATTTACAAAGTTGGTACTGCTCCTTCTTATTCTTTAACAAAGTATGCAAGTATTCCAGTTCTCAAACACTAAAAATGTTGCAAATGATGAAAAATGTCTGCCACAAAATTACATTTGTCAGGGAAAGAAATCTAACTCCACAATTTACACAAGATTTTCCAAATTCACACAACTCAAACTCAACATTCAATTTGCTATAAACTCACAAATTGCCTAGTTGAAACCATTCAAAACAAAGTATTTTCATTATGCTCACATGGTATAAGTCAAATACACTTTTTGTAGGTGCAAAGCAATGCTCTTATCTGTGCTTAATTTAAAGAGTTGGGCATGCCATTGAAATCTGCCCTTGTACAAGGAGACTATTTTAAGATTTTTTTTTTTTTAATTTTATTTATTTGACAGAGAGAGAGATCACAAGTAGGCAGAGCGGCAGGCAGAGAGACCATTTTAAATAGGGGAAGGACCTGGAAGCTTGATCCAGGTTTATTTATTTATTTATTTGACACAGAGAGATCACAAGGAGGCAGAGGCTGGCAGAGAGAGAGAGAGAGGAGGAAGCAGGCTCCCTGCTGAGCAGAGAGCCTGATGTGGAACTCGATCCCAGGATCCCGAGATCATGACCTGAGCCACGAAGGCAGAGGCTCAACCCACTGAGCCACCCAGGCACCCTTGATCCAGGTTTCTTTCCCTTGATTTCACTACCTTTAGCCCTGACTGCCAACTGGCCTATTTTTCTCCCACTACCAGCCGCATCATGGAGCTTTCCAGGGCCCAGAGCCCACTGGAATAGTCAGGTGGGTTACATTTTTTTATTCTCTAGAGTCAAGAATGCATTTCTTAAAAGAAGGTGCACCCCAGGTTTCAGAACTAGCCCTAATTACACCCAGGGAGAGAAAAATTCTCCTCTTTTGAAGCCAATATTTGCATCACTTAAGTCTTGCTAGGGGTCTGAGCTTTTTGGAGAAAACAGGAAATGCTTTTCATGCTGAAAATGGAATCTTTGCTTTATTCGCTATTTTCCTTATAAAACCTCTACTATCTGTCTACCCCTTCCCTAAGAAACAGCCTTAAGATAGTAAATATGTACTTATCACCGTGCACAGTAGTTACAGGGACAGGTTTCAAATCTCTTCAGGAAGTGTCCAAATTCTCAAAAACGATGATAGAACGTATTTTCTTTGTAAATGCAGTATAATACAATTTTAAATTTACCACCCTCGGGGACATACCACAATCTCAATTTTGAGAAGCGAGCACTGAAAATGGAAGGCAATACAGGCTGAGATGTTGGGTTGCCAGTTAGGCTCGTCGCTAGCTAAGAGTTCATTTTCTCTGACACTTGGCTTCAGCGGGAAGACAAATCACCGCTTATCGCTTATCGTGTGCTCTCAGATCAAAACAGTAAACCTTAAATGCCTCAGGAGAAGAATCTGCTGGGTTTGTTGACACAGCTATCAGCCAAAGGAGATTGGGAATTCCAGCAGGGCTGAGTCTGTGTCTTGTTTTCTGCCTGTAGTACTCAGCTTGCCTGAAGGTAAGGCTGCAAAAAATGGATGAATGAGTGAGCATTAACCCTGCTCCAGGGCTAAGAGCTCTTGTTTCCAGCCCTATTCTTTCTGCTCCTACCGTGAGGTGGTCCTCAGTTTTACTTCCAGAAGGCAAACAGACAGGCAAGCAGGCAGGCACCTTGGCGCCCTGAACCCTGAGAGAGGAATAATACCGTCTGTAGAGAGTCCCAAGTCTAGTCTTCTCCAACTACCAGTTTAGCCAGGAGAAAGTTCTGGGCGCTGTGGAGAGATATCACACGTGGCAGATAAATTATTAAATTGGACTGTTCAGGGGCACCTGGGCGGCTCAGTGGGTTAAGCCTCTGCCTTTGGCTCAGGTCATGATCCCAGGATCCTGGGATCAAGCCCCACATCAGGCTCTCTGCTCAGCGGGGAGACTGCTTCCCCCTCTCTGCCTGCTGGTCTGCCTACTTGTGATCTCTCTCTCTCTGTGTCAGATAAATAAATCTTTAAAAAAATAAATTGGACTGTTCAGTTCAAAATGCATTTTTAAAAATACCTGTGTGCCAGGCATTGTGTCAACTGGTTAGGATACAAAAGTCCATGATGATGATGAAGTTCTAGAACCAAGGTGAGGTTGGGTGGGCTGAGGTCCAGAGCCGATGACCAAGAAAGAATTCTTGAGACATCTTTGGTGCAAAATGGCGGTTTATTAAAGCACAGGGACAGGACCCGTGGGCAGAAAGAGCTGCTGCCCCAGGTTGGGAGGCATGGCAGGTTATGTACCCTGCAGTTGAGAAAGGTGAGGGGAAAGGAGGTTTCAAAGGAGTTTTCATATGCTAAAGAGGGCCTACAAGGTGCGGGAGTATCCCAGAGGTCTTCGGGATACCTGGAGGTCTTCTGGATACCTGGAGGTCTTCCAGCTTGATCAATGTTGTCTTTTGGCAAGCTATTAATATCAAGATAGTTGGGAGATTCCTGGTGGGATGTCACAATCCTTCTATTAAGCATCTTTGTTAGTGAGATTTAGGTTCAGAAGAGATTTAACTTTATTTACATTTCCTTCTACCTCAGCCTCTCGTTCAGTTTTGCGTATGGAGGGGAGGGCTTGAGGAACTGAGTTATTTGCCTCTGGAAATTATCAAAGCACAAGATAACTTCTTTGTTTGTAGATTTCTAGGACATTTGTAAACCAAGGGGAACTATTTGTTTATGGCGGTCAGGGGTGCCTGAGGAATGCTACGCATATTACGGAGGGGAGCGGATGGAGAGGGGGTGCAAGGTGCCAGCTTTTGCTTTGTCCTCAGCCAGCCTCCTGCTCCCTCATCAATGAGAGAGGAGAAATTGAGAGAAAGAGAAGGACAGAAAGACAGAGAGAGACAGAGAGAAAGAAAGAGTGATAGTAAGGCGTCAGAGCTGAGGAAACACAGGGATACTTAGCCCATGGATTCCCAGAGGTGACGACTCTTCTGCTGAATGTTGAAAGATGAGGTAGAATTATCAAAGCCAAGTCATGGAGAAAGGAAATTTCCGGCTGGGCAAACAGCTCAGAGTAGAGGCAAAGAATCTGGAGTCAACATGACACAAGTAGATTTCAGCAACCTGCTCCTTATTGCCGGAGCATGTGAGGTGGGAATGTGGGGGACGAGGCTGACAGGGAGATGAGTGCCCTCCTAGACAGACTAGACTGAGACTTCCTTTGGAAAGCTGTGGTGAACCACTAAGGATTCTAAGGGCAATGGCGCTGGTCGCAGTGCCTCTGACTCTCCCTTTGACCTCTCCATTTCCTCATCCTTCACCTCTGTGGATGTCTTATGCGTGCTGGAGTGGACTTCCTACGCTTCAGAAAGAACCATCAGCAGACACTTGGCCAGCTTAGACAATCACATTTTCTCCCCCAGAGCCTTTGTATATCATCTGTATGGAACAAGATCCCTTCCAATGCAATATGGTTCACCGGCTAGACAGAGCTGATAAAATCAAGGACATTCACAGGGAAAATGCCAAAGGCCTCAATCGTTAAATTCAAAAGGTATGCTTAACACTTCACCTAAGTCCATTAAGATTCAAAGAGAAGAAAAGAAAAGACTTTTCACTCAAAAAAAAAAAAAAAAAAAAAAAGGAGACAATGCACTCTTTCAGGACCTTGCTTTATTTTATCAATACTTTGTTGTAGATCATCCTTCTGGAAGCACTGAAATCAGAGGTGGTTTGTGATCATATGTCCCAGCTGACTGTTTGGGGACCAGAGGGGCTGGAGAGGGGGCTGTGGTGCTGATAAAAAACGGAGGTCCCAAGCAGTATCAGCTTCAGAGTTAATGACCTCCTTCCCCCCCCAACAATCCCTTACTCTAGTTCTTACCTCCTCACCTGCTTCTACTGGTGCTCAACGAAGCACAGAGAGGGCTCTTAGAAGTGTGAAAGGCCAGGTTGATTTGAAAATATGTAGATCCTTTGAAACACCAGCTGCTATGGGCTGAACTGTCTCCATCCAAAATTCCTGTGTTGAAGCCCTTATCTCCAGTGTGACTGTGTTTGGAGATAGGCCTTTTAACGAGATAAGTGAAGGAAGAGATAGAAGGTGGGACCCTGATCCGTAGGACTGGTGTCCTTATAAGAGGAGGAAGAGACACGACAGATACCTCTCTACTCATCTACAGAGACCATGTAAGTACATAGTGAGAAGGCGGCTGCCTACAAGACAAGGAGAGAGATTTCAGCAGAAACCAAACCTGCTGATACCCTGATTTGGACTTTCAGCTTCCAAAACCATGATAAAATAAACTTCTGCTGTTGAAGCCACCGAGTCTAGGATATTCGCTACGGCAGCCTGAGGTGACTAATACAGTAGGGTTATCAATGCAATTAATGTAACCTCTGCCTTGCAGAATTCAAAGAGCCTGACCGATGTTGGAGCAGACTGGGAATACACACAGTCAGGTCCTTCTTTCTGACACAAAAAAATAAAAACAAAGAACTTATTTTATTTTATTTTATTTATTTATTTGACAGAGAGACACAGTGAGAGAAGGAACACAAGCAGGAAGAGTGGAAGAGGGAGAAGCAGGCTCCCCGGGGAGCAGGGAGCCCGATGCGGGGCTTGATCTCAGAACCCTGGGACCATGATCTGAGCCGAAAGCAGATGCTTAACAACGGAGCCACCCAGGCACCCCCCAAAAATGTTTTTTAATAATGGTATAAGATGGGGGCACCTGGGTGGCTCAGTGGGTTAAAGCCTCTGCCTTCGGCTCAGGTCATGATCCCAGCGTCCTGGGATCGAGCCCCGCATCAGGCTCTCTGCTCCTCGGGGAGCCTGCTTCCTCCTCTCTCTCTGCCTGCCTCTCTGCCTAGTTGTGATTTCTCTCTGTCAAATAAATAAAATAGTTTTTAAAAATGGTATAAGATGGGGCACCTGGTGGGGCGCCTGAGTGGCTCAGTGGGTTAGGCCTCTGCCTTCGGCTCAGGTCATGATCCCAAGTCCTGGGATCGAGCCCCGCATCGGGCTCTCTGCTCGGCGGGGAGCCTGCTTCCTCCTCTCTCTCTGCCTGCCTTTCTGCCTGTGATCTCTGTCTGTCAGATAAGTAAATAAAATCTTTAAAAAAAAAAAAAAGATGGGGCACCTGGGTGGCTCAGTAGGTTAAACCTCTGCCTTCGGCTCGGGTCATGATCTCAGGGTCCTGGGATCGAGCCCCACATCCGGCTCTCTGCTCAGCGGGGAGCCTGCTTCCCTTCCTCTCTGCCTGCTGCTCTGCCTACTTGTGATCTCTCTCTCTCTCTCTCTCTCTGTATGTTAAATAAATAAATAAAATCTTAAAAAAAAATGGTATAAGAAACACACACAGGCATAGTAAAATGTTCCTATAATGCATATGGGGATTTGAGGACACTGAAATTCTTCTTCTCGTCCCAGACCCTCACTGCTACAGTCCTCCTATCCCAGAGGAAACTACTGACTAAATATAATCACTATTAATAGACTAGAATATAGACAGACGGACAAAGATACCCCTCTTTTTATATAAATTAGTACATTCGACATATACCATCCTGAATCTTGCTTTTTCTTATTTATCGGTATTTCACATAAACTCATTTCAACAAATATTTTATTTTTTTGACAGAGAGGGAGAGAGAAAGAACAGAAGCAGGGGGAGCAGCACAGGCAGAGGGAGAAGCAGGCTACCCACTGAGCAGGAAGCCCTATGCGGGGCTCCATCCCAGGACCCCAGGATCATGACCTGAGCTGAAGGCAGACACTTAATGACTGAGCCACCCAGGCTCACCCTCACATAAACTCATCTCATAGTAGATATACATGTAGAGGGGTGTCATATTTTAACAGTTGTGATTTATACCATTTATAAGATTATAGCACAATTTATATAACTGGTATTCTGTTGAAAGGACATTTAGGGTTTTTCAATCTTTGTGCTTTGATACGAATCGTATCACAGTAAAATAGGTGTACGTTCATCTTTTTATTTATTTATTTATTTTAAAGATTTTATTTATTTATTTGACAGAGAGAGAGATCACAAGTAGGCAGAGAGGCAGGCAGAGAGAGAGGAGGAAGCAGGCTCCCTGCGGAGCAGAGAGCCCGATGCGGGGCTCGATCCCAGGACTCTGAGATCATGACCTGAGCCGAAGGCAGCGGCTTAATCCACTGAGCCACCCAGGCGCCCCTACATTCATCTTTGATACATACATATGTGTAAAACACTTAGAAATGAGATTCTGCTTCAAAAACATTTCCATTTTTAAATAGCTTATATTTATTTTATAAAAATTGCCAAATGCAGACGTTCTGCCAACTTTCAGAGATAGCTGGGGGCATTTAGTTTGGATGACCAGGCTCTACCTCTCCATGATGTTCTTATCAAAGGTCTTTCCTAAACAACCTCCATATACCTGAATGCCATATGACTAACTTCTTCCCGAACTTGAACCTAGGGAATAATCCTGGCATGCTGGGTCTCCAAAGAAGTCACCTGATCTGCTGAGAAAAGAGGCCTTGCCTCTGTTACTATGCATGCCCCTGGGACTCTTGATCTCTTCCAACCTGCTGCCATGGGAAGTGTTGTGACTCAACTTTTCAAATTCTTCTCATTTTCTACCTAGGAAGAGCAGAGAAAAGAAGTATAAATTAAGGGCTGTATTTCACTCCCACACCCTAGGGAAATGTGCTTCATTTTCTTTAATGAGCCTTGTGGAGAGAAGATTATTTTCTTGAGAAAATGTTCAGTGTCTCCATTGGCACTTGGAACAGAGCTGGCCTGCTCCAGCGGATCACACCAGTTTCGCTCACATGAGTCAAAGGTCTTTTAGCTTTTTAGTGTCCATTTCCCTCAGAGGAAGAGGAAAGTGCTAAGAACAATTTGTGCTAATAAACTCTTCTAGACCTGAGAGTATGAGCATTTTCCCAACTCTAGGTATTTTTCCTAGCACAAGTCGATCTCCTGGATAAGTGAGAAATAAACCCTGATCAATTCTTATTAGATTCCTGTGATGTTTTAAAACTTGATTTGGCACTTTGAAGTACAGACGTGTCAGGGCTTTATAGTTTACTAAAATACGACATATTCTAGTCCATTCAACAATCCGTGGTGGTCTTACCTTTGGCTCGGGCCGTGATCCCAGGGTCCTGGGACCGAGTCCTGAATCAGGCTCCCTGCTCAGTAGGAAGCCTGCTTCTCCCGCTCCCACGTCCTCTGATTGTGTTCCCTCTCTCACCGAGTCTCTGTCAAATAAATAAAATCTTTAAAAATAATTATAATAATAGTTTACTCAGTTCCTCCCACGTAGAGTTGTTGTGAGGATTAAATGCAATAATATATATAGCTTTGGCACATAGTTCATGCTCAATTAATACTAACCATATAATACGTAGGACGTGTGCATAAATACCCCCCCCCAACACACACATTGTCTTGCCCCCATGGCATCCCCACATTGAATCCCAGGTACTGTGACAGCAGAGCTCCCACTGTAAGTTTAAGACACAACAGAAAGAAAATGGGGGCCTCTTCCAGTGACACTATATGCCTCAGTGAGAAGACGCCCCCCGCCCCTGCCCTGGCTTTCTCTCTCCCCTCAGTAACACCACCTCCCCAATCATGTTGAAGCAGGTATAACAAGTGGAGTTGTGTTGTGTCTTGTGGTGAGAAGCAGACCCTCGCAGAAGCAGAGAGGGGTCCAAAAATTTCTGTCTTCCCATTCTTTCCCCTCTGCCACTTGAAAACCAGTGAGAAATAAACATTTCCAGCCGACCTGGAAGGGGTTCCTGTGACTGGGAGACGGAAAGTTTCATCAGAAGGATGTGGTGTGGCCGACTCCAGGGCTGGGTGTGGACCCAGCTACACCGGGGAGGTCACCAATGCCAGGGAGACAAGTGGGCTGAGAAAGCCCTGTGGCCATCTGAGGGACTTCCCTGGGAAGAGGAAGAATGTTCAGGTAATGAGCAGCCAGAAAGACAAAGGTTCACCCTGAGTCTCTTTTGCTAGTAACCCCTCAGCAAGGAGGGACATCAATTCCCATAAAAAGTACAATGTTGGCAAAACCACATTTAACGAGAAGAACCTATCCTAACATAGGCTAAGGAGAAAACTACTAAAACGGCATTAAATGCCGATACGTTTAGCTGTCGAATGAGGTTCTAGAAGCCATCCGTTTTCAAAATATGCCAGATTCATCAAAACACTGTGGAGCAGCTGTGCTAGCAGGTGACCCTTCTGCTTAGGAAACACGGTGTCTGCGTTGGCAGCCGAGAAAGAGCTCACCACATGGATTACATAGGAATCCTGGGTCTCTTCTAAAGGGGAAAATTTAGAATCGCTCGCATTGGGGCACCTGGGTGGCTCAGTGGGTTAAGCCGCTGCCTTCGGCTCAGGTCATGATCTCAGGGTCCTGGGATCGAGTCCTGCATCGGGCTCCCCGCTTGGCAGGAAGCCTGCTTCCCTCTCTCTCTGCCTGCCTCTCTATCTACTTGTGATCTCTCTCTGTCAAATAAATAAATAAAATCTTTAAAAAAAAAAAAAAAGAATCGCTCGCATTGGCTGCGTTTCCCTCTTAAGTCTGAGCAAGATGCTGGGGTATTCAACCGAACTTTGCCTCCATTATCACCATCTTCCCAGGCCCTCCTCCACCCATATAGATAGAAGAAGTAAAGCATCAAGAGACCTCTTTCCTCCACTTGCACTCTCTGAGGGAAAGAGGCCGTGATCGCAGTTCTCATCCTTCCTTTAACTCTGCATATGGAACGCGCATCCAAGAAATCTTCCATGGACAGAAGCAAAGCCATATTATCTCAAAATTGCACCTGACCATGGAATCCCACTGTAGCCATAAAAATATTTTTATAGAGTTGACTCAATCCAATGTAATCTCTAATATAGCACTGTTTCATTTAACCACCAACTGGCTGTCTCTGTCTACAATTCTGTGATTTTCTATCGGCACATCTGGGATTGATTTTCTCCTTTCTTTCCAAAGGCTTTTTAATTGAGACTTCGAGTTAAACTCCAAGGGCCAGTTTGTAGACAAGGATGCGTTCCAAAGGTATATATTTTTGTATTTTAGATATATGCCTTCCACTTCAGTATTCTTTAGGTGAGTGAAGGTTGGCTCTGCATAAAGGAAGAAAGAAGGATTATGTTTTAAGGTCTCGTTCGGGGACAGAATGTCTAAGCTTCCAATTTGATTGACTGAATCATTCCCATTAAAAGCAAACTGTAATTTTCATTGGAATAGAAATCAGTGTGATTTAACACATCCCTTTTTATGGAAGATTGCATTTCACAGCCTATAAGAGGATCACAAGTGACAAAAAAAAAATAAAAGGCAAAATTCTCAACAGTACAATTTTATGATGAAAATGCCTGTTTAGGTCTATATTTTATAGAAGAAATCAAAGACATCACTGAAGGGCAATACATTCTGTAAAAAACAAAAACAAAAACAAATCAACCCCCCCCCCCCAACCTCAATGATAAATGCCTAATGAGAGTGTTAAGAGCCCTGGGGACAAATAAAGGGTGAGTTATTTTTTTGCCTTTTCCCCAGTTCTGATAAAGGTAGCTCAACAGCCAACTCTCATGATTATCCTTTAGGACTTAAGTGATCTGAACTATTTCTCCCTTGGTGCAGACAGTAAGCTTTTTTTGTTTTTGTTTTTTTTCTTTTTTCTCTCTTAATGTTTTATACATACAGTTATTCAAAGATTTACCATCTTCAGATTATATCCTGTTTTATGATCTGTAATCTAAAGATCTGAGAGGCTGGAAATTAACAAGTAGAGGAATTTTTTGGTTTTGTTGTTTTTTTTAAAGATTTTATTTATTTATTTGACAGAGATCACGAGTAGGCAGAGAGGCAGGCAGAGAGAGAGAGGAGAAAGCAGGCTCCCTGGCTGAGCAGAGAGCCCGATGTGGGGCTCAATCCCAGGACCCTTTGATCATGACCTGAGCCAAAGGCAGAGGCTTAATGAGTCACCCAGGCACCCTGTAAAGGGTTTAAATATAGTTGATAATGAAGGGAGTTTAGGTGACACATTGTTATTTTGTGTGAGTATTGATACCTAGATATTGCTCTTTCTTTTAAATCATTTAGTCAAGTATATTAAAATGTTTAGAAGATTTGAGATTCAATATAAAACACAGTATTTCTATAGTAAGAATGTTATAGTAAGAATGTTATCAATTCAGTATAATGAAAAGATAGCTGAGTTGTCATATTAAAAAGGAAACTGTACTTATTCCTTCAATTTTTTAAATTAGAGAATCTGTGTAAAATTGACCATTTTCTTTCATAAAAACATCGATGTGTGAATCAAAATACCTTATTTCAAAAAGATCAGAAAAAATGTTAGTTTTTATCCTCACAGGAAAAAAAGTTGTATCCTTCAATTTAAAAAAATAAAAATCTACTTATTAGGTTTATATGCACGAGGTTTTTATGTTCGGAAGAAACACTATTATTACCTTAATATCAATGTACCAATCTACTTTTTCCCTATATTCACATGTTTAAAATATTCAGCTCTAGAAAAAATCACATGTTTAAAAAATTCTGTTGATGGGGTTTTTGCATGTTTTTAACAAGCAAGAAAATGGACAAATTTGTCACCGGCAAAAGAACAGCATGAGGGACACCTGGGTGGCTCAGTCGGTTAAGCCGCTGCCTTTGGCGCAGATCATGATCTCAGGTTCGTTGAGTCCCGGATCCGGCTCCTTGCTTGGCGGGGAGACTGCTTCTCTCCGTCACTTGGCCTGCTTGTGATCTCTCTCTCTCTGTCAGATAAATAAATAAAACCTTAAAAAAAAAAGAGAGAGAGAGGGGCGCCTGGGTGGCTCAGTGGGTTAAAGCCTCTGCCTTCAGCTCAGGTCATGATCTCAGGGTCCTGGGATCGAGTTCCGCATCGGGCTCTCTGCTTGGCAGCGAGCCTGCTTCCCTCTCTCTCTCTCTGCCTGCCTCTCTGTCTGCTTGTGATCTCTCTGTCAAAGAAATAAATAAAATCTTAAAAAAAAAAAAAAAAAAGAGAGAGAGAGAGAGAGAGAACAGCATGAATGTGGGGGAAAAACTTCATCCTTAAAAGAAATGAGATTATTTTAAGATCCTGGATCACTGGAGCCCATAGCTTTAGATCAGATTAAAGAGTGTTTGCCTTTGTTGATATGGCCGATTGGCTTATGCAAAACAGGGGAGCTGTCGGACGTTTCCCAGCTAGTGGAGTATCTGAAGGCCAAGTAATGGGTCAATTTTCAAAATGATGAATTTTTTAAATTAAAAAATGAAATTATAGTGAGACTGTGTGAAGTATCAGTCGCATACAACAAGCATAATACAGAGCTGCCATGTCTTGGTAATCTGACAAAATGGCAGCCAGTCATAGGCTGGGCGATAACCTGGTCCTTGACAAAAAGATAAGGTGAGTCAATCAATTTCCCTTTCATGAATTATAGCTGTGAAATACCTAACATTTTTAGCTCATGGTGGGAGCTAAAGCTTGAAAGCAATGACAAAAGGTGGAACTGGAGAAGCTTTCATGAGTCACACACATGCTTAAGTTATGAGGAACAGAAACTATGGGTAATGAAAGGAAGCTGGTCAGTGGGGGAAAGATACACATGTGTGAAGAAAAGCAGAGATTCTGGGGCGCCTGGGTGGCTAAGTGGGTTAAGCCGCTGCCTTCAGCTCGGGTCATGATCTCGGGGTCCTGGGATTGAGTCCCACATCGGGCTCTCTGCTCAGCGGAGAGCCTGCTTCCCTTCCTCTCTCTCTGCCTGCCTCTCTTGTGATTTCTCTCTGTCAAATAAATAAATCTTTAAAAAAAAAAAAAAAGAAAAGAAAAGCAGAGATTCTGAGAGAGGGAGGGAGAGAACGAGAGAGCAGCTAGTGCAAGAGAGAGGCTGAGAGGCTGGTCCCAGAGCTTCCTGAAGGTTTCTAGTATTACTATAGTCTAAGTGACTCCTTACAAAAAAATTCTTCCTTCCTTCCTTTACCCCTCCCTCTGGTAAATTAAATGATCTTTGACCTTAATTATCAAAAGGGTCAAACCACTAGGTTTTAGCAGAAAACAAAACCGAAGTATGTTATATTTATGCAAACGAAAATTACAATCAAGAGGATTTAGTCAGGGCGCCTGGGTGGCTCAGTGGTTTAGGCCACTGCCTTTGGCTCAGGTCATGATCTCAGGGTCCTGGGATCGAGTCCCGCATCGGGCTCTCTGCTCGGCAGGGAGCCTGCTTCCCTCTCACTCTGCTTGCCTCTCTGCCTACTTGTGATCTCTCTCTGTCAAATAAATAAATAAAATCTTTAAAAAAAAAAAAGGATTTAGTCATTGAAAAACAAATTGTCAATAGTGGGTTGTTTTGTAGACCTCTGTTCTTCGGGCTTGCCCACAATCCTCTCACCTTATTATTATTATTATTTTTTAAGATTTTATTCATTTACTTGACAGACAGAGATCACAAGCAGGCAGAGAGGCAGGCAGAGAGAGAGGAAGGGAAGCAGGCTCCATGTTGAGCAGAGAGCCTGATGCGGGGCTTGATCCCAGGACCCTGGGATCATGACCTGAGCCGAAGGCAGAGGCTTTAACCCACTGAGCCACCCAGGTGCCCCTCACCTTATTTTGATAACAGTTCCTTGATTTTCCTTCGGTGACTATCCCACACCCACTGACCCCTCACTGCTGTCACCACCTTTCCAGGGCAGGCATGTGACTCAGGTCTAGCCATCAGCAGATATGGATTCTGAGACCGCAGTGATATATAACAGCCAGGACAGCCTCATATAATTATGAATCACTTTAATTTTTGAGAAGAATGTGACAAATAATATGTGGATAAAGAAGGAAAAGTGGTCATTAAGATTTGGGGCCATAATAGCCTCCTAAATTAAAAAAAATGAACCTCCAACTCTGCTCTGAATTACCTAAGGGACCTGAATCAAGCCCTTTCCTTTCTCTGAGCTTTAGTTTCCTTGTAAATGAGGAGCTGAATGTAACTGTAATTAGGATCTCTCTTCCTTCCTCAATCTCTAAACCTTTCTGAAATTTGAAATTCGGCAGTCAAGTATGTACCTCCTTGTTGGGCATTTTCAGAGGTGCAGGTGCTACGCCCAGGTTATAACAATGATCTTTTCACAGTCAGCCCTCAGGGACTGACAATGCATGATTTTGAAGTAGGCAAAGCGTCTCCCTTCCTTTTCCTGTGTCTAAGCTCTTGACCTTATCACACCGAACAATTAAAACGTGCCCTCTTGAATGACAGTTCATGAGAAAACGAATCAGTGCGATACCTTGCTTCATATCCATCCCACCACCCACCCTCCCCTGCCCCGTCCACAACTCGCTGTCTTCTCTCCTTTCTTCATTCCAGAAACACAGCATTTGACAGAGATCATATGGTCACAGTTCTTCAATATGGAAGGAAATAATGTTTTATTCATTTTTGATTTCCAGAGCATCTCAGAATTCACAAGGTGGACTGATTCACTGAATAGAGGCTGGGTGGTACTCTTACAGATCCGAGCTATTTTGAAGGCCCTTTCCCTCAGCGTGCACTCTATGTAAGGATGGTCTTGGCTACAGATCGGTTCAGCCACTCAGCGCTGAAAGAACCAAACTGTGAATTCTGTATCATCAATGAGTTCTATTGCTTGCGGAGTAGACATTGTGGTGACTGGTTGATCTGGTTTTTCCAGTTGGATTAGAATTGAGATCCACTGTGAAGGTCTCTTCAGATATCAAAGCTACATAACATCTTGGATCTTTGAAACAGTATCACCCTTCTTTACTCCAACTGGTAACCTAGTGGTAACACTAGAAATTCCAAATGTCCAACGGTAGCTACTGCCCTTCCAGGTTGGACAAGAAAAATATGGGCACTTAAAAAAATGGTTTTGGGGGCTCCTGCGTGGCTTAGTCATTAAGTATCTACCTTCCACTCAGGTCATGATCCCAGGGTCCTGGGATTGAGCCCTGCATGGGGCTCCCTGCTCAGTGGGAGGCCTGCTTCTCCCTCTCCCACTCCCCCTGCGTGTGTTCCTGCTCTCACTGTCTCTCTGTCAAATAAATAAATAAAATCTTAAAAAAAAAATGGTTCCTATCAAAATGTTACCTTCAGGTAGAAAGCTAGAGGAGGAGTTGGTTCTCCCAGGGGAGCATTAGTACTTTCTAACTCTGCTCTGGGAGTCTTCTCTGCTGAGACTAGACCTGAATTTTCTATGGACGTGCCCACTGTTGAAGCTGCTGAAGTTGAGAGGTGAGAGGGGGTGGGTAGAAAAAAGTGCCCAAGACTCCACAGCATTTCCAAAGGTGGGGAAATCCCTAAAAGGCAAAATAAAGACTTATTTTGAGAGGGTTGAGGACAGGGAGGAAAACACATCAGGGTAAAGGTGAAAAGCAGAAAAAGTAGAAACATTGTAGGAATGGCGGGGGGAGGGGGATGGAGTTGAGAACTGCCAAAGACAAATTTACTACCCTCACAATTTTGTTTCAGTTAGATGTGCCCACTAAGCAGTCAGCCCATTGGTTGCTCCAAGGTGGGGGCATCAAAACCCTGTTAGAATTGATTCTATGTGGGGGAGGGGAGGGCAGATGATCTCAGTGAGACACAAAGACTGACATCATTTACCCCTACTTTATCTAGGCATCTGTTACATCCTTTTCTTCTTTAAGTGTTTTGAGATGATCCTTGGGCTTAAAACCAGTGAGAATGAATTGAAAGCTAAAAATACCTATCTCACTGAGGAACTGGTTGGATTAATTAGGTTCTCTTTGTATTATTTCTGGTTCAGGTATATTTGATCGTCTTTTTTTTTTTTTTTTGATCGTCTTTTTTTTTAAACAAAGCTACGCTTTTATTAAAAAGTGGTTATTAAAGTGGTTAGTTCACAGTATGAGACCAGCAAGTTGCCATAAACTCCTTGTAGTTTCTCTGATTCTTTGCAATGCCTTCTGCTACAGGTAATACAATTCATGATAATAATGCAAACCCCGATTTCCTGGGAAGAATGGGCTCTAACTCTTAAAAGAAACTAGAAAATAGCTAAAGACCAACTTTTTGTAAATTTGTTTCTTATTATTAATTTTACATTTTAATCTTCATGAAGGCAAAGATTTTTAAACGGTTTGTTTGCTTGTTTTCCCCAGGGCCTAGAGTATAGTAGGCATTCAATAATTATGTGTTAAATGAATGAGTGAATGAATGAACACATGAATTATAAGTAAGTAGCATTTTGGTACCAATAGATAAAAAATGCTAAACTAAAATCACACTTTAGGATTATGGGAGAGCTACCAAGTCACAACTTTGAGCAGTATGATAAGAATACCCTAAAAGACAATATGAAGGGGGGTGAGTGGGTGGCTCAGTCTGTTAAGCATCTGCCTATGTCTGGGGACATGATCTCAGGGTCCTCTGATCGAGCCCCATAGAGGGCTTTCTGCTGAGCTGGGAGTCTGCTTCTCCTTCTCACTCTCCCTCTGTGCCCACCCCCTTCTCTCTCAAATAAATAAATAAATAAAATAAAATCTTAAAAAAAAAAAAAAAAACAGACAATATGGGACGCCTGGGTGGCTCAGTTTGTTAAGTGTCTGCCTTTGGCTCAGGTCATGATCCAGGATCCTGGGATGGAGTCCCTTGCTCAGTGGGGAGTTTGCTTCTCCCTCTGCCTGCCACTACCCCTGCTTGTATTCTCTCTCTCTCTGACAAAAAAATAAATAAAATCTTCAAAAAAAGAGACAATATGAAGGTACTCAGTGGAGTTTTAAAAATGCTAATTACATAAAATGAAGGAATATTCATGGAAGCCTTCAAAAATATTCAGTTATATAAATATATTATTAAATTTTTACCTATGCATGATTTTCAATCTTAATGTTTATTGCACTTGACTTGCAATAGATTCTCTGACTAAAGGCACTGTGCTATGGCCAAAGATGCCAAATGACATTTTGGAGTCTGTGTTAAATATGTGAAGTTTCCGGGGCGCCTCGGTGGCTCAGTGGGTTAAGCCTCTGCCTTTGGCTCAGGTCATGATCCCAGGGTTCTGGGATCGAGCCCCGCATCGGGCTCTCTGCTCGGCAGGGAGCCTGCCTCCTCCTCTCTCTCTGCCTGCCTCGCTGCCTGCTTGTGATCTCTCTGTCAAATAAATAAATAAAATCTTTAAAAAAAAAGTGAAGTTTCCACAGATACCCAGAGGTCTAAAATGCTTCCTAAGAGGCAGAAGGTTAGTCAATGTGGTAAGGGAAAGAAAGACTTCCATTCCTTGAGAGCTCATGGAGTAGAAACCAACAAGCACAGGGGCAGCCTCATTAAAATGGCTGGGATAGGGACACCTGGGTGGCTCAGTCAGTTAAGCATCTGCCTTTGGCTCAGGTCATGATCTCAGAGTCCTGGGACCCAGTCACCCACTGGACTCCTTGCTTAGCAAGGATCCTGTTCCTCCCTCTGCCTGCTATTCCCCCTGCTTGTGCTCTCTCCCTTTCTCTCTCTGACAAATAAATACAATCTTTTAAAAAATGGCTGGGATGCATTTACTTTGCTATTGAAGGAATTCAGCGGTACAAATGAGAGCTACAGAAGCAAAATTGCTTCAGTCCACACAAAGTCTCATTTGCTTTGAGAATGTTTTTGCTTTGCTTATTTGGAAAGGAAGACGTCTCTAGGACGTCCAGCTTCCACAACAAAGCAGAGCTTGGTGAATTCCCATCATTTGGGAAGTAGAGCCTCTTTCTGCTGATCTGGCTGTCTGCAGATCTCCCAGGTGTAAAAAGAGGTGAAAAAAAGGTCATCAGATACATAGGTAGATCAGCTGTGATCCCCAGAGGCTCTAAGTATTGGGGGAACGAAAACTGTTCAGGGATAAAGCCGGCCTTTGTGTGTCTCTGATTTCAATGATTTATAAAATTTTTTTCTATTAAGTGTGAATAAATCCTTGAATTCTGCTGTGCCGGGTCCTCAGAGCTCCAAATGCCTGATATAGGAACAGCTGTAGTGTGAATTAGTTGGCCTAAGCTCTTGGGCTGCTTCCAACTTCGCTATTGCTCATGCCCCACACACAGGTCAAGGAAAGAAGTGATGTAATGCACTTAGCTGTGCTACTTTAATTACAATGCAATGGAGAGGGGGAGGGGTTATAGGCGGTGACAAGTTTAGCGCATGACTTGCCCTAGGGATGCAGGAAACAAAAACACGGCCAACCATTGGCTGCGTCCACTTCCGACCGGGTATCTAGCTCCTAGTCTGGAACCTTGAAACACTAATTTCCTGGGAAGAGGGGTGGCGCTAGCCTACAGACCGTCAACCATAAACACGCAGCGCGCGCACACTCACACACATACACACACACACACACCCGCGGAGGCTGGCAGCGTCCTCCTTGCTGAAATGGGCGTGGGGCCGAGCGCTTGGCCCACGGTCCCCAGAAGGTTGCCCCAAAGTCGGCCGCAGAGTCTAGGCTCGGCGCTCGGAACCCGCGGAGGCCCTGAGTCCGCGGAAACTGGTGTCACCCGGGCCGGGTCCCAGTGAGCCGCGCTCGCGTCATTCATTCGCCGCGTCCGGAGCGTTCTTCCAGCAGCGAACTGGGCTTCGCTGCGCGTGCCAGTGGCCCCGACGCGGAGTGTTAGCGCGCGGTGACCTCGACTGCACGGAGCGGCCAGAGACGGAGGCGGCCCGGATCTCGGCTAGGTGCTGCGGGAGCAGCCGCGCCGCAGCCCGGCTCGGCCCTCGCCGCGGGGCTGTGTGCGCCCCTGTCGCCCGAAGCCCTGCCCGTCGCGGGCCCGGATCCCGGGACTGAGCGCCACCACTTCCTCCTCCTGCGGCTCCCCTTCCTCCTCCTCCCGCTCCTCGCGCCGCCGCGGGCTGGAGTCGGGCTGCGGGGCTGCGGGCCTGGGCGTCTGCGGCCGCGGGCTCGCGGGGGGCGGCGCCGCCGCGGGGAGGATGCTGCTCGCCGCGCCCGCGTCCTCGCCGTCCTCCCCGGCCTCCCGCGGGGGCTTTGTTGTGGCCCGGGCGCCGCGGGCGGCCGGCTGGTGAAGTCGCTCTCCGCCGCCGCACCTAGCGGGCGAGAGGGCGCGCGTGTACCCGGGAGTGCGCGCTTGTGCGCGCCGGTGTGTGCAGGACCCGACCCGCGGCCCCATTGTGTGTGTCCGCCCACGGCGCCCGGGAACATGTGGGTGAACCCCGAAGAGGTGCTGCTGGCTAACGCGCTGTGGATCACCGAGAGGGCCAACCCCTACTTCATCCTGCAGCGGAGGAAGGGGCACGCGGGCGATGGAGGCGGCGGCGGCGGACTCGCGGGTAAGGACCCGCGGCCAGTCGGTGCGGGAGGGGGCCCCCGAGCGCTGCGGCGCCGCCCGCGGCCCTCGGCTGCGGGCACCCGGGACGCCGCCCGGTCCCCTGAGGCTGGGCGGCCCACCCCACTTGGGTGCGTGGAAGGCATCAGGAGTCGTGATTTTTCAGTCTGTGAGAGAGTGATTCTTCTCTTACCTTGTCAGGGCGCCCCTAAGTGGGTGATGTTGCTGAGAATGGAGATTGGGGGGGAGGGAGCAGCCCTTAAGAATTGAATGCAGTACACCTCCCTACCCGCCCCCCACCCCTGCCTATTTCCCCTAAAAAATGCCGCTTTGTATATGGGCAGGAGAGGTAGAGGACGATTAATTTTTCCTGCCTTCTCTTTGCTGATCATGGCAGGATCAGGTATAAAATTACTCTTTTGTTTCCGAGGAAGCAATCAGTACGAGGCTGGTGTGGTCATTTCGCGTATTAGTTATGACTGAAGAGAATGGAAAAGGATTTTTGTTGTTGTTGTTGTACCTAATTCGACATAATAAAGCAAGTTAGCTGGTTGTAAAAAGAATTACCGGTATATCTGCATTTTAATTATTTTAACTCAATCACTTAGCCGAACCCCCTCACAAGTTATTATTAGTACTGTAACTGCTACTAAAACCCCCTGCCCTATCGTTTCGGGATTGTAAAGTCAGACCCATGTCCCAAGTGGTGCCATATTAGAAAAGCCTTCGTTATTAACTAATTAGTTTGCTTGTTTCGGAGGTTACAAATAATCTTGAACTTATACCATATTGGAGAAATTGGACCTTCCCCCTCTCCATGGTGGTCAGCAAAAAGAGAACTGGGATACTTTTCACCATGAAGTTAGCAGAAGAAATAGGGGAGGTTTAACTAGGGAAGAGACTGCAGAAAAGAGATAAACTTCCACCGCTTAGGAGTCCAAAATATATCACCCCCTGGGAGCTTGCCTGCTAGCTAAATTTTTGCTTTCAAAGTGTTGTGCTATGAACTAAAAATTTTTGATATGGTTCTGCCATAAAAGAGAAGGCAGTATGCTGAACTCCAGACCCTATTCTGGAAATTCTGATTAGTGGGGTAGAATCAGAATTTTCCAGTTCATTTTGTAGAAGTTGTCTAACTATATACACTAGTATGTAGCTTTCATATTTCATACTGGGATCAGCCCAGATTGTCCTTCTTTGAGCCTAAAACAACAACTAAAGTAGGTAGTTTATTGTATTACCAAAGAAAATTTCCTGCCTGGAGTTAACGATCCTACACTGTAACTACTAAGTAGTATTTTTTTTTCTAGAGTCATATGCCATAGGTTATGAAAAATTCAGAAATGTTGAGCCTTCTTTTCCTAGTTAATATTTTTATTATGTTCTTCCCGACTCAGAACTGTAACTAACCACAGTCCACCTGGAATCTCATTATTGATAACTTACTTCAGAAAGATAAAGTTACATCTTTTTACAGCTATTGCACTCATTGCTAGAATGATTGAAATTATTATCACGAGTAAAAATATTCCTGCCAACCAAGGCTCTTTTTCAACTACAGGAGGAAAAATGTCTGCTCAGATAGATTGGTGCCACATTAAATGTAGCAGAAACATTTTAGAAATCCTTGAACTATGTATAGCATATTTCGAGCCTAACGTGAGTTCCTTCATGCATTCATCAACTTACTAAATCATTTAACAAATATTTGTTGGCAGTGTCTGAAGCGCCAGTGTCGTGAAGCTCACAGCCTTGTGGAGAAGACAAGTGTTGATAAAATAATCACATAAATTAATATAAATTAATATAAATTTGCCACTCCCCAGGGTCCCAGCAGAAAACAGAACCAAACCTAGTCCAAATAGAATAGGTGAAAAGACAACTTAGAAAGATGGAGGCAGGATTACCAGAACCAGAGAAAGGCCTGGGGCGGGGGGAGTGGGGGCTGTTACCCCCCCCCCCCCAGGTGGCAGGAATGATGTTACTGGAAGCCTTGTGCACTGAACCCAGGCAGGAGGAGTTTGGGCCTCCTAAGAAGTAGACTGTGCTAGAAAGAAACACAGAGCATAGCAAAAAGGAAGTGGAGAGGACATGCCCGACTTCTCTTCTCATACTGTGTTAGCTTCTGCCACTGTCTTTCATGTGTGGCACCCAAGAAAGCCAGCTATACAGGATGTTCTGGTGATCTAGTCCCTAGGGATCAGCCTCTGAGGGATGGATCTGGAACAAACTGAGAATGACTGGTCCTGATCAAAAAGAGAGGAACATGTGTTGGTTACCCTACTCGGAGAAAGGGGGTGGGCATGGGGGCAAGGAACATTTCCCTGAAGAAATGACACTTGAGCTGAGAACTGAAGGAAGGAAAAGTTCACCCTGTGAGGAGAGGAGGGAAGAGCCAGTGTTGGGTGTCAGTTATTGGAGATTTTTCTGGAAGATCTCTGGACCTTTACATAATGTGCATTGTCTGTACCAGCGCACTCATTAGGATGATGATGATGAGATGATGAATGGGAACTGGCCTGCTCAGTGGGAACTGGCCAGGAGTGCTCAGTGGTCCATAGTGCTTGGGGAGATGTTAGTTCAAAAGCTTTAAAAAATAATGGGTTGCAGTGAAGACCCTTGCTTTTTGTTTTGTTTTGTTTTATTTTTTAAATTAAGCTATTCCCTTCCCCATCCCAGGCAATATACATAGATATTGAGGCAATGAAGTTTTTTTTTGCTTTTTTTTTTTTAAATGGAGATGCATTAGATTTATTTACTTAACCTCCTTTAACTGAGATTTCAGACTGTACAGAAAAGTACACAAAATAAGGATTCACAGCACAGTGATTTATCACAGAGTGACACCTTACAACTAATACCAGGATAATAAATAGAACGTTGCCCCCAAAGTTCCTCCTTGTAACCCTCTCGCAGTCGTTATTCACCCTGTTCCAAAGGTTAAAAACAAAACAAAACAATAAACAACAACAACAACAAAAAACTAACAACTATCCTTGTGTTTTTTTGTTAACAGTTTGCTACTTTTCTTTATAATTTTTTGGTTTTGTTTTTGACAGCATATCTCTAAACATGTTTTGGTTTTGCCTGTTTTTTGAACGAGGAATGAATGTAATCAGAGTATGCATTCATGTGTTTGGATTCTTTGCTCAGCATTGTGGTTGTGCTATTTATGAATGTTTTTGCTTATGGCTCTAGTTTATTTTTCTGTGCTGTATGGAATGCTATTACATGAGTATACCACAGTCATTTGTTCATATTTATCCATTGTATTGTTGGTGGATCTTTGAATGATTTGTTTGGGGGCATTAAATGCAAGGTAGCTATGATTTTTCTTGTGTGTGTTTCTGGTGCCTGTGGGTATACAATTCTATTTGGTCTGTACCCAGGAGAGGAATTACTAGCTCATAGGTTATGTGTATCATCAACTTCAGCAGATAATACCAAACTGTTTTCCAGAGTGGTTGTACCAGTATACTCCTAACAGCAGAGGGTATTTGGGAATTTGCCTTGCTTCATATCCTTACCAATATCCTTAACAATATCATCAGTCTTTGTAATTTTCACCATTCACGTGGTTTTATAGTAATACCACATTGTGGAGTTCATTTGCTTTTTCCTAACTAATGAGGTTGAGCACCTTTTCATGTTAATTGGTCATCTGAAATATTCTGACATGATTGAGTCTTTTGCCCACTTTTCAGTTGGATTGTTTGTCTTTTTCTTACTGATTATCAGTATTTTTTTAAAATATTTTATTTATTTATTTGACAGACAGAGATCACAAGTAGGCAGAGAGGCAGGCAGCGAGAGAGAGAGAGGAGGAAGCAGGCTTCCTGCTAAGCAGAGAGCCCGATGTGGGACTCGATTCCTGGACCCTGGGATCATGACCTGAGCCGAAAGCAGAGGCTTTAACCCACTGAGCCAGCCAGGTGCCCCTGATTATCAGTATTTTTAAAAATATATTCTGGTGATGAGTTCATAGTTGTTTCTACGAATGGCAAAATTGTCATTCTGTTCCTTGCCTGCCTATTCACTCTCTTTTTTTTTTTTTTTTTTTAAAGATTTTATTTATTTATTTGACAGAGAGATCACAAGTAGGCAGAGAGGCAGGCAGCCCGATGTGGGGCTCAATCCCAGGACCCTGATCATGACCTGAGCCGAAGGCAGTGGCTTAATCCACTGAGCCACCCAGGCGCCCTGCCTATTCACTCTCTTAAGGAGAGAGTGATTTCTCGCTTAATTTTAATGTCCAAATTCTTTAAAGCTTCCATTTCCTTTATGGTTGGTGTTTTATTATGTCCTGTTCAAGAAGTCTTTTTCTAGATTGAGGTTGTAAATGTTATCTTCTAGGAACTTTTCAGTTTTAACATCTAAATTTATATTTACAGTTAACTGGGAATTAATTTTTGCATATTGTGTGAGATAGGTCTAGTTTTATTTTTAAAAAATTTGTGTGGACATCCAGTTGTCCCAGCATGAATATTGGTAAATCTGTTGTTACTGTTCTGTAGGGCTGCCTTGGACATAAGTCAAGTGACCAAATATATGAGAATTGACTTGTTTGAGGACTCTTGCCTCTTCCTTTTATTTATTAAAATATTCTTGCTCCAGGATCACACTGTAGTTTTATAGTAAGAGTTTACATTCATTTGATCAAGTATTCTTTTTTTTTTTTTTTTTTAAAGATTTTATTTATTTGACAGAGATCACAAATAGGCAGAGAGGCAGGCAGGGAGAGAGGAGGAAGCAGGCTCCCTGCTGAGCAGAGAGCCCCATGCAGAGAGTCCCATGCGGGGCTCAGTCCCAGGACCCTGAGACCCTTGACCTGAGCTGAAGGCAGGGGCTTTAACCCACTGAGCCACCCAGGCGCCCCAATTTGATGAAGTATTCTTATCTTGTTTTTTTGTTAAGAGTTTCTCAACTCTCTTTGTCTTTTACATTTACACAGCATTTTAGAATCAAAGTATTAAAGTTCCACCGAAACAAAACAAAACCACAGCAGCAATAAAGACTTAAACTGTTGTTATTTTGATTGCAATTGCATTGAGTCTATAAATAAATTTGGAGAAAAATGATATTTTTATAGTATCAAAAGTCTTCTGATCCATGAACATGGTATGTTCCTCTCTTTAGATCTGTTACAATTTCTCTCAGTGATGTTTCATAGTTCTCTGTGAGAGGGTTTACACAATTTTATTAGATTTATTCCTAGATATTTCATATTTTTTCACTCTACTGTATATTTTATCTTTTTAAAATTTCATTTTCTAGGGTGCCTGGGGGTGTCTGGGTGGCTCAGTCGGTTGAGCATTAACTCTTAGTGTCAGCTCAGGTCATGATTTCTGCATCATGGGATCCAGCCCCGAATCAGGCTCTATGCTCAGTGCCAAGTCTGCTTGTCCCTCTCCCTCTGCTCTTTCCCCCACTCTCTTTCAAATAAATAAATAAATAAATAAAACCCTTTAAAAAAGGAAGTAAGTATCTAGGATTCCTGGGCAGCTTAGTTGGTTGGGCTTCTGATTCTTAATCTTAGCTCAGGTCTTGATCTCAGGGGTGTGAGTTCCAGCTCCATGTTGGGCTCCACGCTGGCTGTGGAGCTTACTTTAAAAAAAAAATTCTCTCTAAAATTTTATTTTCTAATCATTTCTTTGTTGACCTCTAGACATTGTTGTTATTTTTTATATTGACCTTATATCCAGGCTCCCCCACTTGGCTAATCTCTTATTTAAGAATTTTGCATCCTTATAAATTAGTAGGAGTGGATTGTACTTTTTCTTTTTTTTTTAAAGATTTTATTTATTTATTTGACAGAGAGAGATACAAGTAGGCAGAGAGGCAGGCAGAGAGAGTGAGAGGGAAGCAGGCTCCCTGCCGAGCAGAGAGCCCGATGCGGGACTCGATCCCAGGACCCTGAGATCATGACCTGAGCCGAAGGCAGCGGCTTAAACCACTGAGCCACCCAGGCGCCCGGATTGTACTTTTTCTTAACATCATTGTGAAATGTGGTATCAAGATTATACTGGCCTTAAAAATTAAGTTGGAGAGGGGCACCTAGGTGGCGCAGTTGGTTAAGCATCTATCTGACTCTTGGTTTCAGCTCAGGTCGTGACCCCTAGTAGTGAGATCCAGCCCTTCCTGGGGCTTCACACTGAACAGAGTCATCTTGAGACTGTCTCCCTCTGCCCTTCCCCCTGTGCTCTTCTCTCTCAAATAAATAAATAAATCTTAAAAAAAAAAGTAAGTTGGAGAGAGCTCACTATGTTCAATTTTTTAGAAGAGTTTGTGTGATAGCAATATTATTTCATCCTGACATGTTTGGCAAAATTCACTGGTGAAGAAGTCTAGCCTTGAACTTTTATACATGGATTTGTTGAATGGTATGACAACTATTCAAATAATTTAAAATTTTCTTTTATTGTCAGTTTTATAAGCTATTTCTTAGATTTATCTTTTTCACCTTGAAGATTTTCAAATATTTTGGCATAAATTTGTTAATCTCATTTTTATAATCTGATTTTTAATATCTGTAGGATGTACAGTGATATTTTAAGTGTCTTTTGTACATAAGAGTTGTTTTTTTCCCTAATCCAGTTAAATTTTTGCCTCCTAATTTGATTATTTAGTCAGTGTACATGTGACTTTCGTTTAACTGTACTATCTTATTAAGTGCTTTCTCTGCTCTATTTTTTATTTTTCTTACCTTTTGGTAGGCTATGGGATTTTTTTTAATGATTACATTTTCAAGCCTCTATTAGCTAGAAATTTTATATTCATTTCACTATTCTTTTAGTGGTTACTCTGGAGATTATAATGCATTCCTAATTTATAAAGTATATTGTTCATTGGTACTTTCATTTTATTTAATTTTTTAAAACTGGTACTTATTATTTTTTCTCAGATAACACAAGAATGTTGGAATACTTTTAACTCCATTTACCAGCCCCCCATTCCCAAGTTGTATACCATTGTTTTAGTGTGTTTTAATTCTTACATATTTTTAAGATGAAAACAAATAATTACTACTATTTTTAAGTCTGTATTCAGTTACATTTTCATATATGTTTATAGTTTTTGTTGTATGTTCTTCTTCCATTTCTGTGCTTTTTTTTGGAATCATTTTTCTATTGTCTGAAGGAAAAAAAAAAAAACCTTTTCTGTTTCTCTTAGTGAGAGACTGCTGCTAAAGAATTTTGTTTTTTATGTTTGAAAATGTATTCTTTCTCCTTTCATTCTTGAAGGATATTGTTGATTTGAATGGTTGGCAGTTAATTTTTTTGTAAGTATGGTTAATATATTGTTCTGTTGTCTAATGATTTCCTTTTTTTCTTTCTTTCTTTCTTTCTTTTTTTTTTTTTTAGGAGTAAATTGTCACTCTGAATTAATATTCCTTTGTAGATAACATGCCTTTTTCTCCAGCTGCCTTTAAGGTTTTCTCTTTGATTTTGGCTTTCTGCAGTTTTTAAAAATGTTATTTTACTTAAATTCAATTAGTCAACATCTAGTGTATTATTAGTTTCAGAGGTAGAGTTTAGTGATTCATCAGTTGCCTATAACACCCAGTGCTTATTACATCACATGCCTTCCTTAATGCCCATCACCTAGGTACCCTATTCTCCACCCTCCCCCCACCTCCTGCCACCCTCTGGGTTTCTGCAGTTTTATTATGACCCAGCTGTTTGTGGAGTTTTAAAAGTCCTGCTTCATGTAGTCGCACTTCTTTCATTAGTTTTGTAAACTTCTCATCCACTGTCTCTTTAAATCATTCTTTCTATCTTTCTGGCATACCCATTTTGTGTATATTAGATCTTTTCATGTATCTTCTATGTCTGTTACTTTCTGATTTTTACTTGCTTCATCTTGGTTACTTTCTTTTGGTATATGTTTTAATTTACCATCTCTTTAACTGTATATAGTCTTTTAAGCCTACCCATTCTGAATTACTTTTTAAATTTGAAAATTCCCATTTGGCTCATTTTTATAAATTCCAGTTATCTATCAGAATTCTTAATATTCAAAAAAAATCTATCTTGGGGGCACCTGGGTGGCTCAGTTGGTTGAGTGTCTGACTTGGTTTTGGCTCAGATCATGATCTCAGGGTTGTGAAATCAAGCCCTGTGTTGAGCTCTGTCTGTGCTCAGCGGGGATTCTGCTTGAGAGTCTCTCCCTCTCCTTCTGCTCCTTTCCCTGCTCTCTCTCTCTCTCTCTTTCTAAAACAAATAAATCTTAAAAAAAAAAATCTGTCGGGGCACCTGGGTGGCTCAGTGGGTTAAAGCCTCTGCCTTCGGCTCAGGTCATGATCCCAGGGTCCTGGGATCGAGCCCGCATCAGGCTCTCTGCTCAGCAGGGAGCCTGCTTCCTCCTCTCTCTCTGCCTGCCTCTCTGCCGATTGTGATCTCTGTCTGTCAAATAAATAAATAAAAAATCTTAAAAAAAAAAAATCTGTCTAAACATAGTTGTTTTAAAGTCTCTGTTCTCTCCCATATCCCAAAGCCCACGTGGGTTTGTTCTGTTTTTTTTCTTGTTCCTCCAGTTTTCATTGATGCTGTTATGTTTTCCTGTATGCCTGGCTACTTTTGATTATGTGCTGGACATTATACTTCTACTTTGCAGAAGTAATCTGAAGTAAAAGATGATCGATATGAGAGAATTTTTTTCTTGCAGTTGCAAACCAAAATCACGTTAGTTTTAGGTATTGATGTATTTCAAAACTGAGCTCTAACCACGGTGATTTTTGCCTACTTAAGATTCACACTTGTGATTAGGTTGTAGGTCTTGCAGATCCCAAATAAAGAGAGGGAAGCATCACTGGTTTCTCTACCTCTTTGGTGGCACTGATTCCTATCCTTTTCTTCCCAATCTCTGATTCTGCTAATCTGTTAATCTGTTAAAAGCACATCCAGACTTTCAGCCACTCAACAGTGCCTTCTAGAAGAGTCAGAGGCTTCCCCAAATAATAGCTATCCCATATGTAAGGCTCTTCTCTTTGAGCTGCTCTCTTTCCTAAGTGAAGTAATTTCTCTTTTTTAAAATTTTTTGATATTTTAAGGTATATTTTATTTCTTTTATATAGTTGTCCTTAGTAGCAAGTTACCTTGTATGCCATTATAAGGTGACTGCTATTATTATTTCCATTTTCTAAAAAGAAAATAAGGTGTCAGAAAGATGGTATGACTTGCCATGGTCATGGCTAGTAGGTTAAAGGCCTATTAGATTTTGTATTTATTTATTTTTCTTTACAAAACTAATTATAATGGTGTGGACTAATCTTACTTTCTTTACTATCCTCCTTGAGAACCTAGTAAATATTAAACTGTTGATGCTATCTCCAGAAAAATGAAAACACCCCCAAAATTTACATGCAATTTCAGGAGTTCTGTGGATCCCAAGTGAATTAGTACATAAATGCTTCAAGTTAGAGGATGTCACCAAAGGATCAAGACAGTTTCTCATTACGGAAATCAAAAGTGTAATATCGGCTGTAGGCAGTTCTGTCAGAAATGTGTTTGAGTACCAGCTATTATGAGTGCTGAACTTGATAAAGATATACAAGGAAGGCAAAGGCAAGATTCTCTTGCTGAGCTATTCATTACTAACCTAGTATCAAACCTGTATCAATAAATTTGGGAGAAGTAAGAACAGTTGTATGGAGATAATGTTACTAGTGAAGACTAAGTTTCTCAGGTTGTTTCCATTGGAGATTCAGCACTGGACTGCCCAGGAATTGGATTTTTTAATCACAGGGAGACCTTTGCAACTAGAGAAATACTCCATTTCCTTACTGATGAAGAAAACCAGGCTGTCCCCTAAAAACATGTCTCTCTGACACAGGAATTATTTTGAGCTGAAAGCAATTAAGAAGCAATAGACATGGAAAAAGCTCTCATTTCACTTTAAGGCAGGAAATAAATTCCCCTTTTCCTGGAGGCAGACTCCTATTAGCCCAGAGAGGCACCACAGGAATTTGTAAACAAACCTTGTTAAAAGAACCCTTACCTTCCTAGTTAAGGAAGATGAGAACTGTCTAGCTCTAGTTGGATTACTCCTAGCCCAAACCCTCTTTTCTGTCAGTCTTTCACAAAGTATAGTTTCTTTGACTAAAAGGTATAAAAGCTTCCTGCTCTGGCCACTTCTTTCTTTCTTTAATCTCCTGTGAAGGCTTCCATGTACATATAAAAATTCAGTAAAATTTGTATTTTTTTTCCCTGTTATCTTTGTCAGTTGAATCTTCAGACCCAGCCAGGGATCCGAGTCAAGGAAAATTTTTCCTCCCCTGCATGAAGAACTCCCAGTGGTGAGATAAATAATAAAACAATGCTCTTAAAGCCCTCACTGGTTAACAGGTGCCTGCTTTTAGGGTAAATGCTTTCATGTTGCTAATTCATAAGTACCATTATCAGCAAAGTTGGCTCTAGTTGCATTTAGCAGTAAAAGTTTTTCTTTGTAGATTAATTTATATATAAAAGCAAGTAAAATTTATGTTAGTTCCTGATGAAGTCTAATGTCACAACTGGTGATTCTGCATTGGGATGGTCTGTCCTCTACAGCTGGGTATGGAGTTGGCTCATAATACAAATAAACAAGCATTACTAGCAAGGAGCATGATTAGGTAAAAGCAGGTGTTGCTTGCTTGTCCATGAATTTCTCCCCGCTCTGCTTGTTAGGATGAGTTTTAAAAGAATTTTGTCCTCAGAATGCTTTAATCATCCATTCCAATTTGTCTTGAGACTTTACCTTATTCTACAAAGAAGCTGAAGGGTGAATGCATATAATTTGTGTAGGATTTGAGATGACTTTTGACATCTTCGGGTTTGTGTAAACTGATCTCAAAAAGTAGGGGGTGGTGGGGGCTGCTCAGTCAGAAGAGTGTTTGACTCGTGATCTCGGGGTGTGAGTTTGAGTTCCACACTGGGGGTAGAGCTTACTTAAATAAATAAATAAATAAATTTTTTAAAAAGGAGGGAGGGGAATATTTACTTCAGGGTTTCCTTCATAAATTTGAGGGGTTGGTGCTGACCTCTTCTAGGGACACTGTGTTTTTACATTCTGCTTTGCCATCATGCATAGGGATCCCACCTTATGAAGCGATCAGGTTCTCAACTGTGGGATGGTTCCCACACCTGCACAAAAGCCTACACAAAGCCTGTTTTGTAGTTGTGTACAAATCAGGACTTTGTCATTCGGAACTGGGTAGCTTATGCCAGTCGCTCTGGTAGGTACCACCTTGAGTTCTGGGTGTCAGGGGCCAAAGCCCACGCATGCTCCAGGGCACAGCAGAGTGTAGGGAATGCCACAGGAAAATTGGAAAACCACCAGGATTGCTCTTTGCACAACTTCATGGTCACTACCTGCGTCGCAGGGCTCTGGTCTTTTCCAGTCCATCCCTTGGTAAGCAGACCTTGGGATTCAAATCCCAGCCCCATCTATTACCAAAGAGATAGCATTTGGGAAGTTTCTCTTCCTTTCTGAGCTTGATTTTTTTATGTAAAATGGCTTAATAATCCTTAGGAGCCTGTTGTGAAGATTCTATTTAAGCTAAGACATATAAAGTACAGGAAGCATAAAGAGCCATTCACAGATGATGGCCCATCATTGTACTACCCTGCAGAGGATCTAGGGAAGGTGTGAGGAAGCAGCTGACCCCTAACTAATTCACACCAGTGTGTGAGTCCCGGAAAAGTCCGCAGTTTACAGAGACATTGCGTTTTTCAAAGGACGCTGATATTTATTCAGCTTAAAAAAGCAAAGTCATATTCAGGCTTTTTGGAAGATGGAAATTTTTTTTAAATGTGATTTTTGATCAACAACTTTAAATTGTTTCTACATACCTCCCTTTTTTCCCTCCCTCCTTCTCCCCCTTCCCTTCCAGGACAGGCACTTCTTGAAAATTGTCAGGAAACCTAGTACTCTCTCCCACTGTCCTGCCTCTTTCCCCTGTCCTTCTTTCCTCTCCCCTCTCCTTGCACAAATGATTTCTGACTTCAGCAAGTGGGACTTCTAAGGAGAAGACTGGGTAGGAGGCAGGGGGGTAGGAGGCAGAGAGGGGCTACCTTTTCTCTCTATATGGATAAGTGGTTAATTAGTCAGTCAGGAGTTTGTAATTTAGAAACATGGATTCTGATAGTTAAACTGGAGAATGACAGAGAAGTCCTTCACCCACTTTCCCCATTTCTTTGTTTCCCTTTCCTGTCAGATGTATGTGCTAGACAGCTCAGAGGATAGGCCACTCATTTTTTTAAAAGATTTTTATTTATTTAACACAGAGAGAGAGATCACAAGTAGGAAGAGCAGCAGGCAGAGAGAGAGGGGGAAGCAGGCTCCCTGCTGAGCAAAGAGCCAGATGTGGGGCTGGATCCCAGGACCCTGGGATTATGACCTGAGCCAAAGGCAGAGGCTTAACCTACTGAGCCACCCAGGCGCCCAAGACCACTCATTTTTAAAAGTGTTCTAAAGTTGCCGCCAGCTTCTAGCTTTCTTCAATCTCCCTTCACACTTTTGCTTTTAGGTTATTCATGTGTCCTTTCAAGAGAGCTGGGATCCATTCTAGAGTTCCATTTAGGTTCTTCTAACTCCTCTGGAGATCTGGACTAGGGACTGGCATTTAGATGAATCAACTCTTAACTTTCTGTGTGGGTCCTAGGAGCACAAAGCTGGACAGGTAACTGTCTAGTCCAAGAGGTGAGGTCTGTGAAACACCCCCTCTCACCTGCATTATTCTAAGAGTTAAAGACTCATTTCTGTTTACACTCTGAACAACAAAAAAAGTGAACGCTTGTTGATCTCGTTTAGTTTTTTCCTAAATTGCCTGCGTGTAATATTTCTTAATAAGGAAAACTATTTCCATTTCAGTAGTACCAGTTAGTCTTTTTAATCTCTTTAACTTAGGAACCAAGGTAGTCCTTAATGAAACTGAGCAAGACTTAACAGACCTGTATTTGGACTTTTTTCATTAAAGCATAAAAAGAAGAAATCATTGATTCATTTACTATCTCTCACCCCACTGGCATTTTATAACATTTACATATCTATTGCTATAGTAAATAATTGAAAATACAGTGTTTTTAAAAACGTCTTTGTAATAAAATTTCATATCTATGGTCGAAAGCTAAATTTCAAAGCGTTGTTATTATGACCGTATTTTTAAAATTTATTAACATATAATGTATTATTTGTTTCAGGGGTACAGGTCTCTGATTCATCGTCTTACACAATTCACAGCACTCACCCTAGCACATACCCTCCCCAACGCCACCCCATCCCTCCTACCCCACTCCATTCCACAAACCTTCAGTTCGTTTTGGAGATTAAGAGTCTCTTATGGTTTGTCTCCTTCTCTGGTTTCATCTTGTTTCATTTTTCCTTCCCTCCCCCTATGATCCTCTGTCTTTTTTCTGAAATTCCTCATATCAGTGAGATCATATAATTGTCTTTCTCTGATTGACTTATTTTGCTTAGCATAATACCCTCTTGTTTTTTCCATGTCTTGCAAATGGCAAGATTTCGGGGTTTTGATGGATGCATAATATTCCGTTGTATATATGTATACCACATCTTTGTCTATTCATCACTTGATGGACATCTAGACTTTTCCCATAGTTTGGCTATTGTGGACATTGCTGGTGTAAACATTGTGGTGCACGTGCTCCTTCAGATCACTGCGTTTGTATCTTGGAGTAAATACCCAGTAGTGCAATTTCTGGGTCGTAGGGTAACTCTATTTTCAACTTTTTGAGGATCCTCCATACTATTTTCCAGAGTGGCTGCACTAGCCTGCATTCCCACCAACAGTGTAAGAGGGTTCTTCTTTCTCAGCATCCTTGCCAACACCTGTCGTTTTCTGACTTGTTAATTTTAGCCATTCTGACTGGTGTGAGGTGGTATCTCACTGTGTTTTGATTTGTATTTCCCTGATGCCAAGTGATGTTGAGCACTTTTTCATGTGTCTGTTGGCCATTTGGGTGTCTTCTTTGCAGAAATGTCTGTTCATGTCTTCTGCCCATTTCTTGATTGGATGTTTATTCTTTGGGTGTTGACTTTGATAAATTCCTTATAGATTTTGTATATTAGCCCTTTATCTGATGTCATTTAAAATATCTTCTCCCATTCTGTCAGTTGTCTTTTGGATTTGTTGACTGTTTGCTTTGCTGTGCAGGAGCTTTTTATCTTAAGGAAGTCCCAATAGTTCATTTTGGCGTTTGTTTCCCTTGCCTTTGGAGATGTGTCTAGTAAGAAGTTGCTACAGCTAAGGTCACAGATGTTGCTGTTTGTATTCTCTAGGATTTTGATGGATTCCTGTCTCAAATTGAGGTCTTTCATACATTTTGAGTCTATTTTTGTATATGGTTTAAGGAAATGGTCTAGTTTCATTCTTCTGCATGTGGCTGTCCACTTTTGAAGAGGCTGTCTTTTTTCCACTGGACATTCTTTCCTGCTTTGTCAAAGATTAGTTGACCATAGAGTTGAGGGTCTATTTCTGGGCTCTCTATTTTGTTGCATTGATCTATGTGTCTGTTTTTGTGCCAGTACCATACTGTCTTTGATGATTATAGCTCTGTAATAGAGCTTGAAGTCTGGAATTGTGATACTACCAGCTTTGGTTTTGTTTTTCAGTATTCTTCTGGCTATTCAGGGTCTTTTCTGGTTCCATACAAATTTTAGGATTATTTGTTCCATTTCTTTGAAAAAAGTTGATAGTATTTTGATAGGGATTGCATTAAATGTGTAGATTGCTCTAGGTAGCGTAGACATTTTCACAATATTTGTTCTTCTAGTCCCTGAGCATGGAACTTTCTTCCATTTCTTTGTATCATCCTCAGTTTCTTTCGTGAGTACTCTGTAGTTTTCTGTGTATAGATTCTTTGCCTCTTTGGTTAGGTTTATTCCTAGGTATCTTATGGTTTTGGGTACAACTGTAAATGGGATCGACTCCTTACCTTAATTTCTCTTTCTTCTGTCTTGTTGTTGGTGTAAAGAAATGCAACTGATTCCTGTGCATTGATTTTATATCCTGACACTTCACTGAATTCCTGTACAAGTTCTAGCAGTTTTGGAGTGGATTCTTAAAGGACCATATTATCTGCAAAGAGTGAGAGTTTGACTTCTTTGCCAATCTGCGTACCTTTCATTCCTTTTTGTTGTCTGATTGCTGAGGCTAGGACTTCTAGTATTACGTGGAATAGCAGTGGTGATAGTTGACATCCCTGCCGTGTTCCTGATGTTAGGAGAAAAGCTCTGAGTTTTTTGGTCATATTTTTAAATTAACACTTGATTATGTATTTTTTTAATTAATTTTACAAATACCATAAAGTATAAAGGCAGAGGAGCTAACATTTGCTGAAACCCTTGTGTGGTTCAGGCATTCTGCTGAGAACTCATCGTATGTCACAAATCTGATTTTCAGAACAACCCTGTAGGTTAGATGTTCCCTCTGTTACAGATGAAGAAACTGAATGCTTCAAGAAGTAAGATCCTTGAGGAGCCCTTGCTACTAACAGGTTGGATTTGTACTTGAGTTTGATTGAATTTGGGAAGGGAGAAGGAAGATAAAAAAGGAGAGAGGAGGAAGCACTTGGAAAGCTAATGGAAACTGGAGCAAAGTGAGCCCCAGTCTTAGAAATGCAGGCCTGAGTGTGGAAATGAAAGGAACAGGAGGAGCAAGGCTGCCCCTTTTCCTGGGCTGTGATGTCACTGACTAGCGGCTGTCATGGGCGACACTTTACATGACTCCTGTACACCAGGGTGGAAATCCAGACACCATCTCTGGATTTTCCTAAAAGGGTTTCCAAACTTTTCCCATTTCCAGTTTTCTAGCAAGCGGTCTTTGGGACCACAGTATGGAGCCATTCCAGTTAAGAAGCATTGACACTCTGGGTGGACAGACAAGGGCAAGGTCTGTTTGTATGAATATTCCACAAAGAAAACCAGTATCCATGCATATCAGGAATGAGGTCAATCTCAAAGAATGCATGGCCGCCAAGGAGGTAAAATGTAAACTTGACAGACAGTCTTGATTTTTGAGTAATGTAATTTATGTCAAATGTCATAAAGATTTTCTCTACTTAGTATCTGCTTTTCTCTGTGGGTATAAAAATATTGAGTTTTCAGTGGGATCATACTTCTCAGACCTTTTTTCCTTTTAGAAATACTTAAGCTGGTGGGGATTTGAGCAGGTCCTTGAATGACCTGAAATCGTACGTAATTCATTAGGAGTGTGTATTTTTCTAGAGCCACTTCATGAGCTGCTTAAAGTGGACTGTGAATCAAATAAAGGAAGAGCCCATACCCTCCAGTCTTACCTTTCTCAGTGCTGAATTTCCCACCACAGCAGTTGTCAGAAATTTTTTTTTTTTAAGATTTTATTTATTTATCTGACAGACAGAGATCACAAGTAGACAGAGAGGCAGGCAGAGAGAGAGAGGGAAGCAGACTCGCTGCTGAGCAGAGAGCCCGATGCAGGACTCGATCCCAGGACCCTGAGATCATGACCTGAGCCGAAGGCAGTGGCCTAACCCACTGAGCCACCCAGGCGCCCCAGAAATTTTTTTTTTTTAAGATTTTATTTATTTATTTGACAGACAGAGATCACAAGTAGACAGAGAGGCAGGCAGAGAGAGAGAGGGAAGCAGACTCGCTGCTGAGCAGAGAGCCCGATGCGGGGCTTGATCCCAGGACCCTGAGATCGTGACCTGAGCCGAAGGCAGCGGCCCAACCCACTGAGCCACCCAGGCGCCCAGTTGTCAGAAATGTATTGCTATTGCTTGTACCAGGATTACTATGCATTGTAAGAAGTCTTATCCATTTTGAGGTAATTCTGTGCCTGTATAGCGTTTAAACAATGGTAATACATCCATGTCCTTGAATACAGTGAAAAAAATGCTCTTGCTTCTTTTACTTTTATCCTGATACCCAGATGTGGGACTGTTCAACTACAATTCTCAGTTTGTTTTGGTGGAGGACCCTGGGGACGGTGTGTGTGTATGTAGGGGAAGAGGAATGGGTCCAGAGAGGGAGGGAGCTGCCTTTTCCCTTCCTTCTAGATGCCCTTTGCAGGCAGCCCTCCCTGGGATGCTCTGTAATGTAGAGCTCACAGCTCTAACAGGTAACTCCCCTGTTTATCCCTTATCATTTCTCTTCTTCTGTGTGCGAGGGCAGAGAGGAATGGAGTCTAAATAAAGAATAGTGAGTTGACATTTCCCTTTTGCCGGCTTCAGGTCTGCTATCAGACCAGGTTTGTGGCAGTTCTAAGCAGATGGCCTGGCTAATCATTACAGAGCCTGCCGCCCCACCCCCTCCCTTAACTGCGGGAAGCTAATCCTCAGAATCTAAGAACTGCAAACTCCTCTTTCTTCCTGTTCTCTGTGTTTCAGCTGGGTCACCTCTTGTCTCTTAGTTCTGGCCCGAGGTTACTGCCGGAGTGTAACCTGGGATCTTGAGGACAGGGTGTCATCTGCTCTGTGAGTTTAACCATTTGCCTGTTCTTATCTGCATATCTGAGAGCCCACTGTCCTCTTCTTCCTTGCACACTCCCCGGTAAGAGCCAGTTTTCCCCTCTTCTGACAACCCCATCTTCATGGCAGATTCCATAAAGGCCTCATGTCATTTTGTTTTTGAAAAGATTCATAAACGTATGGGCTGTTCTGTTTTGGGGTTCTGCTAATTTTGTCCTTATGATGCCAACTTCAGGGATGTGTTTGACCTCACAAACACCCTAGAACTTTTTCACAACTTAAATAACTTCACTTGTTTCCTGGGTAGAGAAATACGTAGAATGTGTTTTGATCTGTCTCCCCTTCCTTAGTGCCAATAGAAACTTCGGGCTGCAGAGGACACCTCCTTGCTCTTTTGCCTTCTTCGGACATTTCAGTTTGTTACTGGGACTGTATACAATGGGAGGTCACAGCTGTACCAAACTTTAGCATGTGTGCTTTTAAAGGCCTCTTGCAGCTTTCTATTTCTCTTATGCTTATAACCCACATTTTTTTTTTTTAAGATTTTTTTATGGACAGACAGCAAGAGAGAGAGAGAACACAAGCAGGGGGAGTGGAGAGGGAGAATAACGGACATTTTTAAAGCTTAGAAGAGCACACAGATTTTTAATGTCCTTAGCTCAGCACTTTCTTTTCCTTGTTCCTATTTACCAGCTTGAACTTTGTCCTAATGCTTAAACAGAGGGAGAGAGAGTATTTTCAAAAAGGTTTTTGGTCAGTGGGCATAGTCATCTCTGAAGGGGCCTTGGAGATGCTCTTCAAATAGAATGTAAATGTCACAGAAAATATTTGTTGTAGTTTGAGATTGTTTGTGGCAGAGAGAAAGAGTTTGTTAAGAAACTATGTTTTTGTCTTTCATTGTAAATTATACTCACAGTAAAAGAGCTTAAATATTCTTGGTGGTTGCTATCTTTTCTTTTTTTTTAAAGATTTCATTTACTTATTTGACAGAGAGAGAGATCACAAGTAGGCAGAGAGGCAGGGGGAAGCAGGCCCCCCGCTGAGCTGCGAGCCTGATGCGGGGATCCCAGAACCCTGAGATCATGACCTGAGCCTAAGGCAGCGGCTTAATCCACCGAGCCAGGCGCCCCTTGGTGGTTGCTATCTTAAAGGGATTTCTAGAATGGAAGGAGACCCAGCCATGCCAGCTCTTTTTCTTTTTTTTTTTTTTAAGGTTTTTCTAAAAATTTAAAAAATTTTTTAAAAGATTTTATTTATTTATTTGACAGACAAAAATCCCAAGTAGGCAGAGAGGCAGGCAGAGAAAGAGGAGGAAGCAGGCTCCCTGCTCAGCAGGGAGCCTGATGCAGGCTGATCCCAGGACTCTGGGATCATGACCTGAGCCAAAGTCAGAGGCTTTAACCCACTGAACCACCCAGGCGTCCCCATGCTAGTTTTTAAATGTGTGACCATGATTCTTAACTTCCTTGGGACTATTTTCCTTCTGAAAAGGAGAGTGGTTCCCCCCAGCCACCTGACATCTTCATTGTGGGTATCAAATGAGCTACTGAAAGTGCTTGGGAAGCTGAAAGCATCTGTCAGGTTTCATATGGGGTCCAGATTTTGTATTTCCAAAGAATCCTCCATCCCTTCTGCCAAATCAGGAACAGCTGCAGTGACAGTGTCCTGAACCCACTGGGCAGCCCTCAGCTTGGTGACAGCAAGCACCAAGTGGAAATAGTGCGTACACAAAACAGACTTGCCCACAGGAGCAGACAGAAGTTCCTTAGAAAGAAGGAAGGAAGGAAAGGAAGGGGAGGAAAGAAGAGAAAAGAAAGGAAAAGAAAAGAAAAATGTTTGGTTTCAGTAACTGTCTGGAGTGGCCAATTGTCAGGTCCTGTATTTTTTAAGTCTAAGTGAAATTGACGGACTATTCCTCATTTCTTCGGGAGTTAGATCACGCATGATTTTTACGTCCCACACAGTCAGACAGTTCCATGTACCTTGTTATGATTTCATTCGGGGACAATCAAAGCAGGAAATGGGGTGGAAGCCTGCCTCCCTGTTCTTGGGCGGCCCTTTGTCCAGCTTCCCAGGCTCCCAGGGATAATCGGGAAGAAATGAGTGTAAACACACACACTAAGAATTTAGTGTTATATAGTTTGAAGTTGTTGGGTTGTTTGCTAAAATTTAACAGGGAAAATGAAGCTCCAGGCATTAAGAAGGACTTACAGTCCCTCCCTCCCCCAAACCCCTGAAGGATCTAGGAAACGACTCTCAGAATGAGAAATTTCGGTGCGCCTGGGTGGCTCAGTGGGTTAAAACCCCTGCCTTTGGCTCAAGTCATGATCCCAGGGCCCTGGGATTGAGAGCCCCACATAGGGCTCTCTGCTCAGCAGGGAGCCTGTTTCCCCCTCTTCCTCTGCCTGCCTCTCTGCCTACTTGTGATCTCTGTCTGTCAAATAAATAAATAAAATTTTTAAAAAAGAGAAATTTCTCTGGGAAGACTGTTTCTTATTTTCCCTAGGGCAAGTCTGATCTTGACACCAGCTAAATAAAGGAGGGATTAGTAACTGATGTTTAATAACTCCTGGCATTTTAAACTCAAATAATGATTTTTGAAGGGGACTGAGGAAGGAGGGAGTAGAGGGAAGAGGGATATTGTCTATATAGGAAAGGTCAGTTTTTTAAAATGTTAAACACTTAGGAATATTCTTTATTGCACAAAGAAATACCTTTTCCCAAATATTTTGAAACATTCAGGCCTCTTGACCTGTTTTTGTTTTTTTCTCTTTCTTTGTTTTTCCAGCTTTAATAGAGATGGAGTTTATGGTTATAGAGATAACATTTCATTACTATGAACAATAACTGTAGTTTTTTTGAGTGCAAGGTGCTAAGTGGAAGCTGGTCTTCATCCCGGCGTCAGGAAGACAGTCAGGAGTGATGGGTCCAGGGCAGAGTGTTGAACCCATGCCTTATGGAGCCGGCTAGTCTCAGGCTGTTACTTACACTGGCATTGTACAGTTTCACCATGAGGCCCATTATGACAGTTTTCAAATAGATGCTGTTGGTCGGAATGTATCAGTAGGAATGTTGATTCCCTGCTATTTATTCAACAGCTTTGAAATTAGCCCCAAAGGGTTACTGATTCTAATAATCACACTTTAAATAGAAAACCTGGTCTCCTGATAACAGTGAAGGAATTCTGGGGCTCGGTGGAGTGTTACATCCTGTAGTACAAACAGCTCTGGAAAGACTTGAGTTGGGTATCGAAACCGGTTTTAGCTGGTGGTGGTGTGGCTGAAGCAAGCTGACCAAGACCAGATTTTATTTCAGTTAATGAAATAACACTTAATGAGATGAGATGGGAACTGAGCAATGGTTTGTTTGAGAACTTGAATGAAGAAACAATGAGAGTGTCCTAATTGGGAAAGGTGTTCTGATTTCCCAAAGGTCTTTGTGTATTTGAGACTTACAGGAGTATCTCCCTATTAGGGCAGAACACATTTGCATAATGGAATATATCTGTTGTGTACAAAGGTACCGGTTAGTGTGTGGTTTTCTTTCCAAACAAGGCCTGTGGCAGGTGTCTGACAAGGATAAGCAACTGTCCATGGAGACTTGCTGTCCTGGAAGTTAGCCAGGGGAAGATTAAGGTATATATGATCTAGCCCCTGCCTCTAAATCCCACTCCCCTTTAATGACTCAGAATCCATTACTTCTTAATGCATTATTCATACACACATCAGTGCTCTTTTGAGTTTGTGTTTTCATCGGGTACTCCCCATAGGGACGGTGGTGTAGTGTTTAAGAGTATAGACTTGTGTTTAAGAGCATGGCTTTGAAGCTGCTCCCTGAGCAGGTCAAGGTATCCCTTCTGAGCCCTGTGGCTGGGAAAGCACAGCCCCTCCCCCAACCACCCTAGATGGAGCTGAGGCTACATTTCAGCACCACTTACCACCCATCCCTCTTACCCAGGTACCTTTTTGCAATGCAGACATTGCTCTGAGACCTGAAAGAGCCCTGTGCTTTGAAATCTACTCACTTCCAAGCTGGTGTGATTTGAGACAAATTGCATTTCCCTGCCTCAGTCTTCTCGTCTTTAAAAGAAGGGTCCAAGTACCCTTGTACTGGAGTTGTTTACAATGACAAATGGCAAGCATTGAGGACAGCACTTGGAGGTAGCAAGAGCTCAGTAAATCATGGCTCTCATGAAGAGGAGTTCCAGAACGGGCAGTGAGAGTGGGGAGGTTCACCCCATGGAACTCAGCTCCTTTGGTCAGTAGACGGGTTCCATTATCAGAAAGCAGTAGGGGCCCCAAGAAGCCTTGCTTCTGACTGGATTCAGCCTCGAGTTCCAAAGCACCAGTTAGGAATCATTTTCGCTTCCTGATGTAGTGGAAGAAGAGGATTTGGAGTAAGAAAGAAATTGGGCTCTGAGCCCCAGTGCTACCAGTTCTGGGTTTTTTTTTTTCCTACAGGTGTAAGGTGAGAAAGATAACTGCTCCTTGGGATTTTCACTAAGATTGGACGTATTAGGAGTCTGGATGCACTGAGGTGCTTTGCCAGCGTTTAGCTTAGTATTGTTTTCCTGTGAGCTAGTACCCGGGTTTTAGACCTGGTATTCTGTCATGAAACAGGCACCAGCTGGCATACTATCTACCCTTTGGTGAATCAGTCATTCTGGTGATTTCAAAGGCTTGTGGTTTTTTTTTTTTTTTTAATGGGCTGGTCAGAGGACAGTTTCTAGGTTTGGGCAGTGAGACTCCTCATAATAATTAGTGATCTTTTTTTTTTTTAAGATTTTATTTATTTATTTGACAGACAGAGATCAGAAGTAGGCAGAGAGGCAGGCAGAGAGAGAGGAGGAAGCAGGCTCCCTGCTGAGCAGAGAGCCAGATGCGGTGCTCGATCCCAGGACCCTGGGATCATGACCTGAGCCGAATGCAGAGGCTTTAACCCACTGAGCCACCCAGGCGCCCCATAATTAGTGATCTTAATAATAATATGTAATACCAGTTGAATACTTATTGAGAGTCTGGTGTGCTCCTTTGACCATCAGAACAACCCCCAAAAGTAGCACTTACCATTATTCCCGCTTTTTGGCAGAGGAGATTGAGCCCAAAGTCACTCAGCCAGTAAGGGCGTGAGCTAGCAGTGTGTAAACCCCAGCAGTCTGCCTTGACCCCACCTGCTGAAACACTATGCAGCCTGCCTCCTGTCCCCCTTGCATTTCTGGAAGCAAGTTTAAATGGCCCCATGGTCAGGGTACCAATGTGTTGACCATCTTTGGGTAATGGATAGGTATCATTTAAAACTTGAATTTGTTGAAGACTGGTAAGTAGTGTTTGACTATTATATTTTTTTAAAGGTTCTCTTTATTCATTTGAGAAAGAGAGATGGAGAGAACACAAGCAGAGGGGAGAGGCAGAGGGAGAGGGAGAGAGAGAAACAGACTCCCTACTGAGTCAAAAGCCTGATGTAGGGCTCGATCCTAGGATCTAGAGGTCTAGACCTGAGCTGAAGGCAGATGTCTGGCCATATGAGCCACCCACATGCCCATGACTGATTGTTTAGAATAGCAGTTCAAAGTCTCTTGAGGGTGGGCAGTGATTGTTCCAGCAGTAAAAAGCCCTATCTACAGTGTTCTCCATTTTAGGGTGGAGAGGACCCATCATTCGTATTTGCCACCTGTGGTGCTCAGCTCCTTGCCATTATGTGTTGGTGGCTTTGGTGTGCAAGCAAATGCGTGTTCTATTTCTTGTAGCTGTCTCAGGTAGACACTGCCATCTGATCTGTCATTTATCAGAGTATCTGATGTTTGATTTCCCCTGATTCCAACAGCTTAGACCAGAGGCCTTCTTCCTGGCCAGGTGCCCTTGTCCTCAGAGTGGCCCGCTTGCACACACCAGGCTGTTGGAGAGGTGTTAATTGTCAAAGTGGTCTGATGAGGGAGAGCTGCTCATTGATCTACCCAAGCAACCTTGCTAATCATATCAAAGGCTGAACACTCAGACATAAGCTTTTAGTGTCTCCAGGAAGAGTGGGACTAAAGGGTGAAGCTCTATGAAGTTATGGGAAGAGACCAAGCAGGTGAAAGTATTTTCTGTCTAAAGTAGCCAGGAGTGTCTGTGGGGGAAGACATAATATCTACCACTCACTAACATTGAGATTTTTGGCCCCATAGAGGTCATGACAAAAATGTCTGGGAAAGTCAGTGATGATATGCCTCCAAAATAGAGTGCTTGCTCAAATCCCAAATGAAATAATTGCCTAAAAGGGAGATTTTTTACAAAGGAACACTGTAAGGGAGAAAATCCTGTTGCATCATTGTTTTTTATTCTACTTTGAAAACCAGGAGGAAGGAAGGTAGAGCTTCTTTCATAGAAGGGAAGTGACCACCTTCCCTAGTGCCTTCAGTGGGCTCTTGGCTGTTGTAAAGGACAAGTTGAACTTGGGGAATATGGTTGCATGCAGCCTCATGTCCACATCATCAGAGTCTTCTAGTGGTAGTTAAATCACCTTAAAACTGGGATTTGTGGGGCACCTGGGTGGCTCAGTGGGTTAAATTTCTGCCTTCGGCTTGGGTGGGGATCTCAGGGTCCTGGGAATGAGCCCTACATCGGGCTCTCTGCTCGGTGTGGAGCCTGCTTTCCCCTCTCTCTCTGCCTGCCTCTCTGCTTACTTGTGATCTATGTCTGTCAAATAAATAAATAAAATCTTAAAACAAAAAACAGAACAAAACAAAACTGGGATTTGTTTAAACCACATGTGTCCCTAACATCTTAGGGAAAGCAGATTCACTAATGTACACCCTTACCCCATTACTTGTATGAGGGCTTCGCATTCTGAGATTCACTGAGATGGTTTCACTGTGTTACCATGTGAAACCCAAAATGTCAACAGAGAAATGGGGCAACTGGTTAATGGCACTTGCACAGCAATGGTGAATGAGGACTGTGACACAGAGAAAACCCAAAAAGGAGAAAGATTCAAAGGGGAACAAAGCAATGCCTGAAGAATCTGGAATGGACCCCAGAATGGCAGTAAATACCCCCATTTATTTGTATTACATATGCTTACATTTTCATCAAAGGAAGTAGATTTCTACCTTTTCTTAAAGTGGCTAACTTAATTGAAAGCTTTGGCAGAACCGTTAATTCTCTACCATTTGAAGTAAAATAAATAAGAAAATGCAGACCTTCATGTAGCTCAGGGGCTGTTTGAACTTGAGAGAAAATTGTTTCCTTTCCTCCTTGGATTGGACTGTGGCCAACATTCCTGACTGATGTTGAACGTGGTATCAAAAGAATGTGCCTGAAGTATGTAGCCAGTGACCTTTATAATCACAGTACCATTTGATGGAGGAGTGTTTACCACATTACATTCTTTATTAACTGAAGTCCAGTAGATTCTACTTGTTTTATCTTTAGTCTTGGTGAGGGCCAAATGTCAGATTGCTGTCTCTAATATACCTGCAAATGCTTCACAACACGAAAACTCTAAAAAGCATAGTCTGTCAGAAAAATAGGATAAAGAACATTAGAAGTGGAGAAAGATTTTAATTAGAAAACGGTAATACTGCTTCTGTGTAATCAAAGAGGTATTGGAGCCATAAAGGAGAGGCCAGCTCATGTCTCAAGTGGAGTCTACCAGCATGCGATGGAGTTGGAGGAGTTGTTTTTGGCCTTTTCCCTATTTCTACTCTCTGCTAATTCATCACTCGCTCATTCAATTATTCATCCATTGACTCACTCATCCATCAAACAGATTTAGGTGTTTACCACCTGTTAGGCACTGAAGATGCAAAAATGTATGACATCACCCCTACCCTAGAGAGACTGGATTCAGCAAGAATCTGCACAGATGTTTTATGCTGCAATTAGTTTCTTGGTTTTGTTAAGACTTAATGAGAAAGACGTTGAAATGCAGATTGAAATGCATGTGCCCTCTGTGGAGATTTGTTATTTGTACTAAATGGGGACTATGTCATCATGGATTGTCCATACTCTCGTCCTATCCCATACGTGTAGTTCCAGACTCTGCCCCAGGCTGGGGTTTGAAGGCCTGGGAGTGGGCACTGCAATGGGACCAGGCTCATTCCACAGCTGTGGGCAGTGACACAAAGAGGGCATCGAAGGTGAAACCCGACCCAGGGGCCAGAGTTGACCCCGCAGAGGCCTGAAAACCAGGGCAGAGTCTTCGGCTGGGGCAATGAATAGAGGCAGCATCTCACAAACACAGTAACTGATTACTTTTGTGTTTTGCGTCCTAGGGTCTGGGTTCACTCTCAGCCTGAGTTCTGGTCATAATTTTTAAATTTGGTATTTTCATTTGCAGCATTAGTTTTACAGTAAGTGTTTGAAAACACCATAAATGTCTCTTCATAGGGGAAAGGTTAAATACATGATAGAATTGCCATATAATGAAATGAGAGACAGAAAAAACAAAAGAATGGTGACATTTTTTTTTAAGATTTTATTTATTTATCTGTCAGAGAGAGAGAGAGAGAGAGAGAAAGAGCACAGGGAGGCGGATTGTCAGGCAGAGGGAGAAGTAGGCTCCCTGCTGCGCAAGGAGTGGGATGTGGGACTTGATCCCAGGATGGTGGGATCATGATCTGAGCAGAAGGCAGACACTTAACCATAGAATGATGATGTTCTATGTCCTGATATAGAAAGACACACTGATGTTAAAAATTAGTGATGTGAAGAAAATAATCTTTTTTTTTTAAAGATTTTATTTATTTATTTGACAGAGAGAGAGATCACAACTAGGCAGAGAGGCAGGCAGAGAGAGAGGAGGAAGCAGGCTCCCTGCAGAGCAGAGAGCCCGATGTGGGGCTCGATCCCAGGACCCTGAGATCATGACCCGAGCCGAAGGCAGCGGCTTAATCCACTGAGCCACCCAGGCGCCCCTGAATAAAATAATCTTAATACAACTTGATCCCAGGTTATTGGAATGACCACCTTATGAACGATGCCAATTTCAGTACTCAAGGAGCACTTGGATTTATGTCTGGTACTTCTGTATCAGCTGTTTCAGCCACTGAAAAAGTGACAAAGGAGTTGAATACCTCAAAGGCATATTTGGGGGGCACCTGGGTGGCTCAGTGGGCTAAGCCTCTGCCTTCGGCTCAGGTCATGATCTCAGGGTCCTGGAATCAAGTCCCACATCGGGCTCTCTGCTCAGCGAGGAGCCTGCTTCCTCCTCGCTCTCTGCCTGCCTCTCTGCCTACTTGTGATCTCTGTCAAATAAATAAATAAAATCTTAAAAAAAAAGGTATATTTGGTCAGAGGAAGATAGGATGATTTCTCAACACACTATACACACAAAGGTTTCCTAAATGTGAGTAGAGTACCATGGTGGTAGAGTCCACCATATGCGGTAGGCTGAATCCCAGAGAGCCTACACAGGATTCTTGCTGCAAGGGACCCTGTAGTTCACACAACTCAACCTCATCTTTCAGTTACACTGTGGTTATTTTAGATATTTCTTGGTTCTATAATTTTGCTGAATTTAATTTGAAAATACATTTTGGTTTGAGAATAGCAAATGAGTTTTGAGCCTAAGAAGTTTATACTAGGTTCTGAGCTTGTGTGTATGTAAGTAATGCCATTTTAAGGAAAGGTACTACTAGGGGTGGGAGTTGTGAGAAGGTCCATAATTCATGTTTGGGAAGCATACAAGACAAGGAGAGACTGCAAGTGATGACCCTTAGCAGTTTTCCCTTAGGTATCCTCTAATTCTTGAGGTTAATGATTTATTAATATTCTCAGCAAAGAATGTCTTTAACAGTCAAGAAGACACTTCTTAAAATTTAAATGTTTCGAATAATAATACATTTCTATGAGTCAAAGACCCATAGATATTAGAAGGTGTACATGGCACTATCGCTCAGCCCCATTCCTCCCTCTAGGTGGCCCCTATTTTTTTTGTGTATCTTCCCCAAATTCTTTTTTGCATATACAAGCCAACACCAGTATATGGCTTTAGCCCACCTTGTGGGCTCAACTCCTGGTACAGAAAGTCTTTTCTGCGCCTTACACGTTTTCAGTGAACAGTATCTCTTCCTCTCTCAGGACATAGAATGCTGCCAATTTTCTTTTTTTAGGGCTGCCTGTTATTCCATCGTATGACAGAACCATCATTTAGTTAACTTCTCCCCTTTGTTGTTTTCAAACATTTAACATCAAACTAATGCTGCTGTAAATGTTATTTGGCCAAGTGAAACAGACCTGTAGAAAAATACCAAGAAGTGAAATTTCAGGGCTGTGGGATACTTGGCATTTGGAATGTCCATACTTGTTGTTAAGTCACCCTTCCTTGGGGTTTTACCGAGTTCCTCTCTCCCAGGCAATATGTGAGGACTGCCTTTTCCCCCCCAGTCTCGTTATAAAGAGAATGTGTTACCAAACTTTGGATTCTTCCCATTCTGATAAGTGAAAATGGTATCTCAGTATGGTTTTTTTTTGTTTGTTTGTTTTTTAATTTTTTAAATATTTTATTTATTTGACAGAGAGAAATCACAGCTAGGCGGAGAGGCAGGCAGAGAGGAAGCAGGCTCCCTGTGGAGCAGAGAGCCCTATGTGGGGCTCGATCCCAGGACCCTGGGATCATGACCTGAGCCAAAGGCAGAGGCTTTAACCCACTGAGCCACCCAGGCACCCCTCTCAGTATGTTTTTAATTTACATTTCTCCTATAAGTGATGTTGAACATTTTTCATGTATTTATAAATGATTTCTCCTTCCTCTTCAGTAAATTGTCTGTTATTGTTCTTTGCTCACTTTCTATTGGGTGGCTGCTCTTTTCCTTACCAGCATTTAGAAACTATTTCTATATTAAGGACGTGAGTCTTTTTGTCTGTGATCTGAGTTGCATCTTTTTTCCCCGTCTGTCTTTTGACTTAACTTAGGGTATTTTTGGCATGTAGAGATTTGGGGGTTTAAAAAAAGCGGTTTCTGAATTATGAATCATAGAAAGCCTTCCTACTCCGGATTCAAAGGGAATTTTGAAAAAGCCTTCAAAAACATGTAGCTGGCAGTGCTGATGAGGTTGCCCTTCTAGGCTACATCATAGCCTTGTGACGTTGGAGCTCCTGTGGTACTTCCTACATTGTTCTTACCCGCTGCGCTCCACGGAGCTGAAGCTGGACAAGGGTGTTTTAGGTGCCTATCGAACCACTAATAGACCAACTCTGGCCTTAGCCTGTATCCGGTTTCTTTTCCTTAGCACTTTTTTTTTTTTTTAAGATTTTATTTATTTTTCAGCACACAAGCAGGCAGAGAGGCAGAGGCGGAGAGAGAAGCAGGCTCCCTGCCGAGCAAGGAGCCGGACGCGGGACTCGATCCCACGATGCTGGGTTCATGACCTGAGCCGAAGGCAGAGGCTTAACCCACTGAGCCACCCAGGCATCCCATCCTTAGCACTTTTTGAGGGACTGGTAAGAGAGAAGGGTAGAGCAGAAATGGCCAGCTGACCCTGGAAACTGCCCAGTGACCTTGCATTAATCAGGCCCATTTGGTCTCATTTCACAAATGTACCATCACTTGCTATCTTTGTGGTTTTGATTATCCTAAATTTATTCAGAAAGTAATGCTACCTATGTAATTGAAAAGCAGCATTTTTTTTTTTTTCTTAATGTGGGAGAGGAACAGTGGGAACAAGAGAATCCTAAGCAGGCTCTATGACCAGCATGGAGCCTGACGCAGGGCTGGATCTCACGACCCTGAGATCCTGGCCTGAGCCGAAATCGAGTTCGATGCTCAACCAGCTGAGCCACCCAGGCACCCCTGAAAAGCAGCATTTTTGATCGTTAAATTTGACATTTTTATGGAACCTGTATGTTGAAATATTCTCATTTCAGTAATTCTAAATGCCTATCCAGATCGGAAGGAAGCTGTCTGAGACTGGGAAGTCGTGATAAAAATCGGTTAGTTTGAGACTGGGTCTGTTGGTGATGCCTTCTTCATAGTAAGTCCTTGAAGGAAGGCCGTAATGATTAAGTTGTGGTGTGTGGACACCTTTTACTTATGTCCGCCTCCCAGGGTCTTGAGAAGAGAAGCTGAGAGTGAGTGCACAGCGTATAAGGGGGTAATTACTAGGAGTTATTAGAGTTTGGAATTCAAGATGCCATAATCACTCAGACATAGTAAGGCCTTTCTCATTTGAAAGGACTCTAGTGAGTAGATACTGTGCTTGCCAGCATGCAGTAGAATTTGATGGTCTAAGAAAAAATGAAAAGCTCACCTACTCCCAAAGGAAGTTTAAAGAAATGAAGAAGAGGGAGAAAAGCAGGGATGAGGGCAGGCATGAAAGATGATAAGAGAAAGCTTAAAGGGTAATTAGTCATAATTCACTGGACAGGAAGGAGAATTACTGGCAAAATCCAATGTTCTGAGAAAGAAAGAAGGGGGGGAATCAGAGACGCACCTTGGAGGGGATGAGAGTGACATTTCAGACAAAATGGTGATGAGAATCTTTTCAAAGTAATATGGAAAAAACACCAAATAAGTAACAGTAGCATGAAGCAGAAAATAGTGGTTTAATTGTTTTAATAATAGCTGAAGAGTGAAAGGTTGAAAATGGTATTACTTTTTTTTTTGGGGGGGGGACATTTTTTTGGAAAGATTTTATTTGACAGGGAGGAAGCAAGAGAGCACAACCAGGGGAGGGGCAGAGAGAGAGGGAGAGGCAGGCTCTCCGCTGAGCAGGGAACCTGATGTGGTACTTGAGCCCAGGACCCTAAGATGATGACCTGAGTCAAAGGCAGACGCTTAACCAACTGAGCACCCAGGCGCCCCAGAATGGTATTACTTTTGAGAATTAACTTTAGACTAGAATCATAGTGTGATCTATCTTACATTATTTACTAAATTAGTTAGTCCCCACTAACCTTGGGTTTTGTTAAGATCAACATAGCATTGCCATGACTCGGCCCCATACTAGACATCTGGTGAGTCACTGTGTAAATGTTTGCTGGATGAATGAATGATTCAATTGATAAACGAATGATCGGTTTGGGGCATGTTTGGATCTCTAACCTAAGTTCAGACTGAGTAAAAATATGTGTGGCCTTGGCTTTATCATGACAGTGACTTACGTCTTTGTAGAACCAGGTGGAAAGGTTCATGGGAAAGATTTCAGTAAACACACTTGGTGCACTATGCATGGTCACTGTTCCTTCCAGATTTCTTTTTTTTTTAAAGATTTTATTTATTTATTTGACAGAGAGAGAGAGAGAGAGAGAGATCACAAGTAGGCAGAGAGGCAGGCAGAGAGAGGTGGGGGTTGGGGAAGTAGGCTCCCTGCTGAGCCCGATGTGTGGGGCCCGATCCCAGGACCCTGAGATCATGACCTGAGCCAAAGGCAGAGGCTTAACCCACTGAGCCACCCAGGTGCCCCTCCTTCCAGATTTCTGAGGGCTTGTGTTTTTTATGGGAAATGAGTGGAGGTGAATGATCAGTGATCAGTGGAACTTCTCAAATGACCAAATACCTGTTTCATCATGGCAAATGTGGTGATCACTTCAGCAAACAATAATTGGCTCATATGCCCAGGTAATATCATAACACTTTGATTTCGTGTCACTTGAAGCTTGGCTTGAGTAAACTTTTTCTCATCCTCCAAAGGCCCTTGCTCCTATGGATTCGGCATGAGTTATTAATTCCATTGATTGAAAAACAGGCTCCAGGCCTTGTGGGAATCCAGACAGGGGAGGGCTAAATCCTGGGTTGGTGGTGGGACAGGCTGGTCCTGGGAGAATGGAGGTAGACATTTAGACCCCCCGAGGCGAGGCATGTTTCTGGAAACATCTCAGCAAAAGGCAGTTGGTTAAGATATAGGCAGAGATGAACAGGTGTTAGCAAGTAGGAAGACTATGTGCTAAGGGAATGGGGATGCTGGGCAAGACACCAAGACAGCCATTCAGCCACTGGAGAATGATTCTAGACACTGGGTCAAAATGACCTTGTTATCCCCAGCAGGAAGATGGGTGTTCTCAAGTACTCTTTCTCTTTGTCGCAAAACATGGCTGATAGCGAAGTACCAATGCTCCCCCTCCTGCTACTTTAGGATTTAGGAAGATGAAGAGAGAGAGATGAAGGACCACTGTAGGCTTATAGGCAGAAAACTAAATCAGCTAACCAGGGGCGCCTGGGTGGCTCAGTGTATTAAAGCCTCTGCCTTTGGCTCGGGTGATGGTCCCAGGGTCCTTGGATCGAGCCCGGCATCGGGCTCTCTGCTCGGCAGGGAGCCTGCTTCCTCCTCTCTCTCTGCCTGTTTCTCTGCCTACTTGTGATCTCTATCTGTCAAATAAATAAATAAAATCTTCAAAAAAATAAAATAAGTAAATAAATCAGGCTAACCAGTATTCAAAAGCTGACTCACAGTTTCTAAGAGAATGCCTATTGTATTTCCTCTTGACTGTGAATCATCGTTACATAGGAGAATTTCTGACAGTTCCACAAGTGTGGGTTGAGGAGAATACCACAGTTTTTATAGATTGTCAGTTTAAAAAATGATCGAAATGATAAGATCTTAAGTCCATAAGGACTGAAATAAGGTTGAATTTTCTGGAAACTAGAGAAGGTTCTGATGGTTACTCTTTTTATTTGTACTACTTCCTTCTGAGTACCTCCACTCCCTTAAGGAAATGATTCTAGAAGCTGATACAGTGAACTGTCACAGGTTTTAGAATCCTCCTGTCTTGGGCCTGGTGACTGGAGTTGCCATCTAAGCCACATGCCCACCGGGCAAGTTTCTCTACTTCTCTGAGCACCAGCAAACATCAAATCGGGATGATATATATATATATATATATATATATATATATATATATATATATATATTTAGCATAGGACGTTGTGAGGATTAAATTAGAAAGTGCATATAAAGTGATAAAGACAGCAGCTGGCATGTGATCACCGCTGTTAGCTATTATTGGTGTTAATCTGGTGGTGGTTTCAGGGGTCCATTGGAATAATATGCCTGCTTGGCATGTATAGCGATTTTCACTTCATTTCTCTAACCAGAGTATAAACAGGCTTCTAGTGGAAAGTGGGTTCTATTTCCCAGACCCTAAGGATCTCCCTTTGGGTCTAGTTAGCTGTTGGTAGGTGCCAGGGTAATTCTGGAAACTTCCTTTGAAGTCTGGCTGAGCTGCAGTGAGGACATTTATCCCAGACAGAAAAGCACCTTCTAGAAACCAGGAAAGCAGCTGTGTTTGCTGCTGGGGCCACAGTGGCTCCCCTCTGGATGCACACACGAGGAGCTGGTCTGTGGGTCCAGCTACAAGGGTTCATTTTCCCTTTTGAAGAGTAAGCTGGAAATACCAAACTTGTGAGGGCCGAACTTGCCATTAGTGGTAGAAGCTTATGGGTCACCTTAGAAACCAGATCTTCGAAGGCTAGCTCTTACCCCCCAACCCTCCACACCTGGAAAGAATGGATTAAGAAGATTTGGCCCCGATGGAAATAAAAACAGCAGAGAATTTTCCACCTTCCCTGCAGTGGCCAGTATTACCGTCCAAGTAATGAAGCAGATTCGGTTTCCCTGGCGGCAGCTGGTGGTCAGTGGCCCTTATCAGCCTGTACAGGGGAAGCACCACCATGGACTCATGTGGACAGTTAACAGATCTTGGCTTCATCTCTTAATCTCTCTGGGCCTCTATTGCCTCATCTGTGAAATGGGGTAAGAACTTGTTGTGGATTCACAAGGATTAAAGAGGTGGTTCCGTGTAAGGAAAGTTCTTAGTATAAAAGGAGGGGCTCGATGAATCTCCTCCTCATAAAAAAATTCCCAATTTGCCTTCTGGCTTCCGTTCCCCCTTTCCCAACTACTGCAAATTGCCACCGGGAGGGATTTCTGAACAGCATATGTAGCTCCAGCCCAAAAGCTGTCATGGGTAGGATAAAATCCAGTCAGTGTAGCACAGGGCTGCCCAGCCACAATCTGGTCTCTATGCCCCATACCTTCCCTCTTGGCTGGGCTCTGCCGCCACACTTCAGCAACCACAGTAGGTCTTGTTATTGAACACTTACAAAGTGCCCGGCGCTGTTTACATGTTTCTGATGCATCACATCCTTTAGTCCTCACTACAACACTGTCTAGGTGAAGAAGTTGGTTTTTTTTTTTTTTTTTTTTTTTTTTGAAGAAGTTGGGTTTTTATAAATTATATGTCTTGTTCCTTCCTGACCCTAGGATGTAGTCAGACTGGGATTCCACTCAGGTTCTCCATGCTAGCTATTTATGTATTTATGAATGTATGTGTTTACTTATGTATTTGAGGTATAATCGACATACAACATTATATTAGTTTCGGCTGTACAACATAATGATCTGATATTTGTAATTATTGCAAAGTGATCGCTGCAGAGAGTCAGGTCTTTACCATACATAGTTACGAGAACGTTTTTTTTTCTTGTGGTGTGAACTTTTAAGATCTTGACTTTCTTGGCAAGTTTTATTTCAGTGCTTTTAAGTGTTCCCTTCTACCAAAGCCCAACTCCAGGACACTGTTTAAAACTGTCTCTTGCATGAGCTCCCAAGCCCTGGGCAGTTGTCCCCATACCATCTCTTAATATGCGTCCTTGAACTAAAGGAACAAATGGTCATTTTAGTAGTTCTTGTCTGCACGGGCTACCTCTGTCTTCCCAGCCAGATCCTGCTTTCCTCCAAGGGGGCAGAGATAGATGAAATCTCCGGGGCCCAACAAAGTGTCCTCTTCCCAGGTGCTCAGTTTCTGTTTGATGAGGATAAGGATAAAAACACACATCTCCAAGACTGAGACCATATTTATTTCTCCACCTGTTCTAGACGGTAATAACCATGGTGACTACTTAGTAAGATTCAAAACATAACCTTGGCAAGCACTTTGTCATCTAATGTTCAGTCTCCTTCTCTGTAATACGGGAAGATGGAAATGTATGACCTAAAGCTTCTCTCTCTCTCTCTCTCTTTTTAAAAGATTTTATTTATTTATTTGACAGTCAGAGATCACAAGGAGGCAGAGAGGCAGGCAGAGGGAGAGCAGGAGAAGCAGACTCCCTGGTCACAATGCGGGGCTCAATCCCAGGACCCTGGCATCATGACCAGAGCCGAAGACAGAGGCTTTAATCCACTGAGCCACCGAGGTGCTCCCTAAAGCTTCTCTCGCTCTAAAATTAAACATTATTTCAAAAATGTCTAGATATATTACACAGGCAAGATATTCTACATGTTGCCAGACTTACCAGCAACCCTGGAAGACAGGCAGAGAAGATAAATTATTCCCGACTTAGTGGCAGGAAACTATGGCCCAGAAAGGCTGAATGACTTGCCTGAAGCCACACAGCTTCTGAATGGGGAAGTAGGAACCTAATCCACTGCCTGTGATCACTTTGCGGGACAGGGCATGGGCCCTGCCATGTTAGAAATGTTCCTGTTCCATCAAGGAAGTAGGCCAGTACAAACATCTAAATGTTTCCCTTGGATTCCTGGGTATTCTCCCAGATATAAGTTAAAAGAGCTGAGGTTTTCTAAGGGGTTCTCCTGGTGATCTTTTTGAAAATGGTCTGAAGTAATCCTATTAGGAATTTCCTAATCATTTGGCTTGTTCAGGTGAAGGTGAATCAGTCACAGTGGTTGTTCATTGGAGACTCTGGTTGGGGGGCTGGAGGCCTGAGACCTGGGCACTGCTTATATGGTCCTGGGTCACTTCCTCAGGGTCCCTTCAGAAGACTGAAGAAAAGAGTCTTGAGATTGCAACACTTTAGGGGAGACAGTTTTAATCTTAATAAAAATTTCCCAAGAACTAGCATAAAGAGAAGTAAAGATCAGGCAAATGTCACATGAGTCACCTCCCATTTTACAAATTTAGGTGTATTTTTTTCTCTCTAAAAACTTTTATTTATTTATTTGAGAAAGAGAGCATGAGCAGGGGAAGGAGCAGAAGAAAAGGGAGAAAATCTCAAGAGACTCCCCACTGAGGGCAGAGCCTGACGTGGGGCTTGATCTAACGACCCTGAGATCATGACCTGAGCGGAAACCAAGAGCGGGACTCTTAACCGACTGGGACACCCAGGCGTCCCTATTTTTCTTTCTTACAAAAGAACAGTGCACCTATGGTAGGTAAGTAAATGGAAGCACATTTAGTACAGCTTTATACACAAACTATGGGACAGCTACGGATTGTTACCTGAAAGATGTCCAGGTGCGCTGTATTCAACGTATAGAAATTTTTAGTGCTGCAACCTGAAGGCTTGTTGTGCTTTATTTTATCGAACACAGAGCTTCCCACCTATTTTCACATTCCCACACGCTTGGCAAATAGTAGTATGAGCAGGACACATCCAGTCAGCTCTACCAATGGCTGAGGAACCCAGGGGTCTCTCCAATGCTGAAGGTGTATTTCAAAACTAGACTTGAGGGTGCCTGGGTGGCTCAGTCGGTTAAGGACTGACCCTGGGATCGAGTCCCACATTGGGCTCTCTGCTCAGCGGAGAGCCTGCTTCTCCCTCTCCCTCTGTCTGCTGCTCTGCCTGCTTGTGCTCGTTATCTCTCTCTCAAATAAAAAAATAAATAATCTTTAAAAAAACAAAACAAAACTAGATTTGAGTGGCATGGTTTGTCTTCCACAAAAACCCTTGAGAATGGCCTGTTTATTCAATAAAGCTCTGAAAATGCAGAAGCGTAAATGATACTTGTCACCATCTCATGGCCTAGCAGACAGAATTCAGGGGTGGGCACCTGGGAACCCAGGGCCTGGCTTTCCTGTCACCCGTAGATTGTACTGGATTGCTCCCAGTGGAAATTGTGAGTGCCGGAAACTCATGCCTCTCCCGAGGGCATGACCTACACCATGTGACTGAGCTGTGGGAAGAATCTGTTTTCCTAATCCATGCTCTAGATTTCAGAGGCCCTGGCCCTGGAGCCATGAAGGACAAGTGTTTTGAAGCCCGGGAGTGCTGGGATGTGATGACCCACTGTGCCTGAGCCTTTCTCAGCAAAGCATTTGCTGCAGCTTTCTGTGCCCAGGATGGTCCCCGCCCCTGCCATCAGTGGGTCCAGTGGACACGCTGCTGGAAAATGAACTTGACAGCCATCAACTGTCCTAACGGACATGGGGGAGGCATGTCTAAAAGAATAAGGGATCGTGAATTCGCTGTCAGAGAACAATTGCTGGCATTCTTGAATCACTGATGTAGTAGCTAGGACAGGACGGCTGGTACTGTCTGAAGAAGAATCTTAAATATTATTAGTTTAGAGGTGCCTGGGTGTCTCAGTTGGTTTAGTGTCTGACGCTTGATTTCAGCTCAGGTTATGATCTCAGAGTTGTGAGATCGAGCCCCACGTCGGGCTCCGTGCTCAGCAGGAGTCTGCATTGGATTTTCTGCCTCTCCCTCTCCTACCCCTTTCCCCACTTGTGCTCTCTCTCTCTCTCAAGTAAAACATTTTTAAATACTGTTATTTTGTAACTGATAATTGTAACTGATAAAAAAAACTGATTAAAAAAAAACAGGCCTTTTCTCTATCCCTCTCTATTTCTGTTTCTCTCTCTGTCTCTCTCAAACAAATGACAGAAAGGAAAGTTGGGGCAAAAATCTTTTTTATTAACATATAATGTATTATTTGTTTCAGGGGTACAGGTCTGTGAATCACCAGTCTTACACAATTCACAGTGCTCACCATAGCACATACCCTCCCCAGTGTCCATCACCTCACCAACCCATTCCTCCCGTTCCCCTCCCCTCCAGTAGCCCTCAGTTTGTTTCCTGAGATTAAGAGTCTCTGATGGTTTGTTTCCCTTCCCAGTCCAATCTTGTTTCATTTTTCCCTCCCCTCCCCCCTGTACTGCCCTGTCTCTCACATTCCTCATATCAGAGAGATCATATGATAATTGTCTTTCTCTGATTGACTTATTTCACTTATCATAATACCCTCTAGTTCCATCCACGTCATTGCAAAGGGCAAGATTTCATTTCTTTTGATGGCTACGTAGTATTCCATTGTGTATATATATATATATATATATATATATATATATATATATACACACACACCACATCTTCTGTATCCATTCATCTGTTGATGGACATCTAGGCTAAAGATACAAATGTAGTGATCCGAAGGGGCAGGTGCACCTGTGTGTTTATAGCAGCCATGTCCACAATAGCCAAACCGTGGAAAGAGCCTAAAAATCTTCTGTCTATATCTTCTCCATTCAGGGAATATAAGGCAATTCTCAACAAAATCATGTTTAGGGTGGCGGTAACAGTCTGAGGGAAAGAGTGAAATTTTTGTTTATTTGGAGAGTATATTGGTTAAGAGACACTGGCATGAAAGGAATTCTTGCATGTGATTGTCTTTTTTAAAAGTTTGAAAGTGTTTATTTTGATGTAACCTTATTCTTTCCTTGAATCATTGTGTTTCATTAAATCCAAAGATGGAAACCAGACTTCTAGGGATCTTTAGAGCCCACAGTAGTCTAAACTCAGTTGAAATGAGAATACCTTCAATAAGCATATTGTATTATAGTATGTGTGTGTGCGCATATATGTCTGTATACTATGTATGTATGATGTATATACATATATGTGGACGTATGTCACTTGCTTACCAATTAAGGAGCTAGGTATAATAGATATAATTCAGAGGGGGAAGAAACATAACAAGACCTTTATTCCTTTAATTGCCCCATCATTAGTAAAACAATAATGAAAAATCCATTTCCAGGGCACCTGGGTGGCTCAGTAGGTTAAGCCTCTGCCTTCAGCTCAGGTCGTGATCCCAGGGTCCTGGGCTGGAGCCCCACATTGGGCTCCCCGCTCGGCGAGGAGTCTGCTTCTCCCTCTCCCTCTGCCTTACAGCTCAACCTGTTTGTGTGCACTCTTGCTCTTTCTGTCAAATAAATAAATCTTAAAAAAAAAAAAAAAAAGAAAGAAAGAAAGAAAAGAAAAGTAAATTCGCTTGCCTTTCATCTTTGTTCTTCAGTCCCTAATTAATTGAGGGTGACATTGCCGGTATCATACTGTTGGTGGTCATATGGCTGTGTCTCTTGTGTCATGACCTTGTTTATAACATGAGAAACAGTTTCTTGGAAATGACTTTAAAATCACTTTGCAACGGAATGCTCCCCCACCTCCGCATACTGCCTTTGTCATTGTCATTGATTCCTTTTTCCATCCATTTTTTTCCAAACAGTTCATAGGCTGTTTCTAGGCCACACCTGAACTATTAGGACATCTCAGCTGGATCTCTTGTATTCCATAAGGGACTCATCTGCATATATAGGTCATTTGTATATATGGAAAAATGTATAATATTATAATGAACAACTTGACAAAATAAGGCCCTTACTTGCGGCTATCCACCTGGCTTTGCAAAGTGAAACCATATTTGGTAACATCTTTGTTTAGTTTCTCCAGTCATTGGTGCCACGACAGCCTCTTTATTTTCAGGTCTTCCCTGCTCATTTTTCTCTTTGAAGCTTTATCTGGAACTTAGGTGAGGGTTGTTCTCACTTGACGTATCACAAGCTGTATGTGTTCTGTGAAATATCCCCTTAACCTTATCCAGGTGCATTAAGGCTGAGCTAGACCTGGAGTTCTTCTATCTAGATACCAATCTGTTTCTTTGAGAGAGAGTGCATGTGCTAGCAGGGGAGAGGGGCAGAGAGAGAATCCTCAAGCCAACTCCCCACTGAGCGGAGAGCCTGCAGACAAAGACGCGGGGCTCCATCCCAGAACCCTGAGGTCATAACAGGTGCTGAAACCAAGAGTCGGCCACCCAACCGACTGAGCCATCGAGGCATCCCAGACCAGAACTCTTCTGAAGAGGGAATGCAAGGGGAAGCGCATGCCTTCCAGGTGATCAGAGTCAGACAGAATTCCCAGTGATCAAACTGGCCTGCTCCTTATCTCTCCCTTGTAAATAGCATGTTTATTTTAATTACAGTTCTGTAGCTGCTATTTTTGTCTGTTCTAGAATATTGGGATGCAGGGCTGGAAAGCATATTATTAAATTGCTGTTAATGCCTTGATACTTGGTTATACAACACTAGTCTTCCTGCCATACAGAAGGGAATGTTTGCTTAGTTCATCTTAGATGAGCCAAAGGGGTTAGTTAAGGTTTTCGTTGGGCGCTTTGGGCTGCAAGAAACTCAGGCCTGTGGTACCTGGTGTGGGCAGCCAAGATGCGCGGAAACTGGAACCAGGCTTGGAAAGCTGACAGGAAGCCAGGCAGCTGTGGGGAAGGGGCTTCTCTCCTCCTTCCTCTCCTCCCAGCTCCTGGGGGTTGCGGGCATGCTTGTCTGCCCTCTTCATTTCTGTCCCCCTCTCTTTTTGCCCACGGGGGCTTTCTTGACCTCTGCTTTCTATCTTTCCTTGACCTCGGTGTTTCTGCTTCCCTGTCATCTGTCTTGTGTGCTACGTGCCTTTGCCTTGAAATCCTTTACTCTTCTGCTTCTGTAGCTACTTGACTTTTCTCTTAGCGTTTCTCAGCTCAAATTCCCTGGAAGCGGATGTGACTGGTCTGCCTCATCTTTCCCTGCAGGCCACCTCTGAGCCCTGTGTGTTGGCCTCGACCGTAGTCCCTGGCGAAAGGCAGCCTTGTCTGGTCCAGCGTGACAGTCTTGCTCTCTGTCCCCAGTCACGGTGTGCCGAGGGTGGGTGCCATGTTTCTAGAAGACCAGCACAGAGAGTACCAGGAGCTGATTGGTTACAGAGTGTCATCTTTTATAACGTTTTAGAGCAGGATATTCATTGTGGTATTTTTTTCCCTTTAATAGTTCTTGTGTTACTACTTTATTATAACACAGGTTCAAGAGTCTGGTTTTGCATCGTTCTAACGGCATTAAAAATTACTTTTAAAAATACAGTTCTAATAGTCAGAAGAATCTGATTTCTTCCCAGTGGGGTGTCTCCCTGTATCAATGTCATTTCCCAGAAGTAACCGTTATTAGCTGTTTAATGTACATCTTACCTGGACATTTCCTACATAGATACAAGCACACATAGCCTCTTTCTTTGCCTCACTTACATACGGCCAAAGGCAGTACCGTGGGTATTTACCATTATAACAAAGACTCCGTATTGAAAGTAGCAAAACTAATTTCATCCATTTAATGCTTGTAGTTTGTGTATTTATTTATTTTTAAAGAATTTATTTATTTGAGAGAGAGAGGGAGAGAGCACAAGCCGGGGGAGCAGCAGAGGCAGAGGGAGAAGCAGACTCCCCAGTGAACAAGGAACCCGACTCCGGGCTCGATCCCAGGACCCTGGGATCATGACATGAGCGGAAGGCAGACACTTAACCACCTTAGCCCCCCAGCTGCCCCAATGTTTGTAGTTTTTATTTGGGGAATATTTCCTGACTTAAGCTGGTTGTTTAAATATGTAGTCCCTATCATTGAGTTAAATAATTTGGTACTTTGTGATTGAAGATGTATAAGCTTATGGTATTGATGCACTTTGTATACAAGAGGGAAAAAACAAACTTTAAACAAATTTCTAAAGCATAAAGCCAGGCCCCTCTCCATCAGAGTGTAATTTTGAGGATGCCACTCTTGTAGATATTGACCCCCTACCTGTGGGATTTCATTCTAGCAACAAGATGACTAACCTGGACCATCTTGAAGCAATTAGCAGCTTTATTATAAACATGGTGACCACTTATTTGCTTAAGACTATTAACTCTCTTATTAAAAAAGCCTAAAATAGAAGGTTGGAAGTAATGGAGATAAGAATTTTTTTGTATCATAAAAGTATTGAATGTACATTTGAAAAAGTTTTGGAAACACAGAACAGTACAGGAAAAAGATTTTTTTTTACCTACCAATAATTTTATAGTCTTTAAAAATAATGCATGTATTCCTACATCAGAAAGGATGAATACCCAACTTTTGTATCAGCATGGACTGGACTGGAGGGGATTATGCTGAGTGAAATAAGTCAAGCAGAGACAGTCAATTATCATATATTTTCACTTACTTGTGGAGCATAAGGAATAACATGGAGGACATTGGGAATTGGAGAGGAGTAGTGGGTTGGGGGAAATCAGAGAGGGAGACAAACCATGAGAGACTGAGAACTCTGAGAAACAAACTGAGGGTTTTGGAGGGGAGGGGGATGGGGGGTTGGGTGAGCCTGGTGGTGGGTATTATGGAGGGCACGTATTGCATGGAGCACTGGGTGTGGTGCATAAACAATGAATCTTGGAACACTGAAAAAATAAAGTTTAAAAGATAATGCATGTATTATAGCTTATAATATAGTACTATTATACTTCTGTTTTGATTGGAATCATATGGAACAAAAATTTTAGTTTTGCTTCACATGCTGTACTAGATATGCTTCACCATGTCATTGGATAATCATTTGAGGGCATGATTTTATTTTTTATTTTTTAAATTTTTTATTTATTTAAGAGAGAGCACGAGTTAGGAGCAGGGGGAAAGGGAGAAGCAGACTCCCTGCTGAGCAGGGATCCAGGTGCAGGTCTGGATCCCAGGACCCTGAGATCATGACCTGGGCTGAAGTCCAACGCTTAACTCACTGAGCCCCCCAGGCTCCCCAAGGGCATGATTTTAAATGTCTATCAAATACAATTATTTGGACATACTAGGTCATTACCTAAATGTAATTTAAATTCATAATTGCTTCTATATCATGATATTAATTCATTGTGGAGAAGGGGTTACATGAATCAAGAGGGTTGGCAATGATCTTGGGACTGAGTGAGTGGTACCTATGAATGTGGCCCATCTGGGAGAAGGTAGATGGGGGGCATCGTGCTCAGGCTTCCCTGCGGTGGTGGATGTGGCTTGCCTCTTAGAAACGATGGGCTTCGCAGTGAACAACTCCACCCAGCACCAGAAAGACCCCTCTGTCTTTGCTCTGCAGGCTAACCTTGGCCAGCCCTGAAACATCAGTTTCAAGTTTTCATACCTGCCTCTACAGTCAAGATTAGCACCAGGACACCTTCCTGCTGTGTATATGGAAGGAGCTGGCAATGTAACAAAAGTGAATCTACCTTCCTCTTGGGTTGAGGGCTTGTTTGCGGAATTGGAACACACAGGTGCCCACAACGTTTTCTGAATGAGTTCAGTTCATTGTACGCCTTGGTCTATATCATAGCAAACTTGAATCCCTGATGAAAGGCTGAGAACAAGCTTGTCTGTGGGGATGAAATCACCGCGGCAGTGCTGGGGTCAGGGCTGGCCTCCTGGGAATGTGGCCTTGTGCTGTGTAGCCCAGGAACCCCCATTTCAAAGGGCTCTGATGTTGGTTGAATGTTCTACTAGTGGTCTTGAAATTCTTCAGAATTTTTTTTTTAAAGATTTTTTATTTATTTGACAGAGAGATCACAAGTAGACAGAGAGGCAGGCAGAGAGAGAGGGGGAAACAGGCTCCCTGCTGAGCAGAGAGCCCCATGCGGGGCTCGATCTCAGAACCCTGAAATCATGACCTGAGCTGAAAGCAGAGGCTCAACCCACTGAGCCACCCAGGCGCCCTGAAATTCTTCAGAATTTTGAGCAAGGGGACTTGCATTTTCTTTTTGCCAGGAGCCCTGCAAATTATGTAGCTCGTCCTAAACAGGGTGTTAGGGAAGGTACTGAAATATCTTGGTGATTCCTTCTCAGACACGGCCCCAAAGAGAAGGAAAAGTCCATTCCAACAGTCCTCTGTTGTTTTTGTTTTTGTTTTTATTTATTTGACAGAGAGAAATCACAAGTAGGCAGAGAGGCAGGCAGAGAGAGAGGAGGAAGCAGGCTCCCCACAGAGCAGAGAGCCCGACGCGGGGCTCGATCCCAGGAACCTGAGATCACGACCCGAGCCAAAGGCTGAGGCTTAACCCACTGAGCCACCCAGGCGCCCCCAGTCCTCTGTTTTTGTAGGAGGAGGTATGTGTGGCCTGCAGGGTGGCTGTGTGACGAAGGCTCTGCTGAGGAAATGCTCTTCCGATTCTAGTTTTCTGCAGTTGCTTTAGGTATAAGCCCGCTGGTGTGCTTTCTCTTCTGTGGTGGAAAGTAGGAAAGTCAACGGCTGTTTTTTGTCCATTCAAACCCTTACTTCCTGTGGGCAGTACCTTCCCATATCTGTGGGGGATACAGTCTAAGGTCCCCTGTGGATGCCTGGTGCTGTGGCTGACCCTGAACCCCAGGTACACACTGGTTTTTTCCTGGACATACATACCTGTGATTAAGTCAGTTTATGAATTAGGCACAGAAAGAGCCTAGCAACAATTACTGCTAACAGAATAGGACAATTATAAGAATACACATGTCCCACACTTGACATAGCATCTCGTTCAGTGCTCACTCACCTCCTCCCTGTGATAACGTGAGATGAGAGGAGGTCTGCATGGCGAGATGAAGTGAAACGGATGACATACACGTTGTGCCATAGCGTGAGGCTACTGTCGACCTTCTGACCGCAGATCAGAAGGCAGGTCGTCTGTTTCTGATGGCAGTTGACTGAGGAGAAAATGAAACCATGGATAGGGAACTACCATACTCATAGAAGCAAGCCTGAATTTCAAAGACCCTGCAATCCAGAATTAGTCTGAAATACTACAGAGGGGGTAGTCTGCCTCTCCAAGCTTCGTCTTTCTGCCCCAGAGCCTGCCCCTCTGTTGGTAAGAAATGCATCAGGGGTCTCCCAGGCTCAGCTAATGCAGGATTGTAGATTTTCCACACTTCTAAACCAGTGCCCTTGGGATAAATACACAACAAAAACCTCATGCCTCCCCCATTCCTGTCTTCTTGCCTTCAGTTAAGAAATGATTCATTTTAGTTTGCAGTGGGTAGACAATTGTTTTAATTTCCCAAGTAAATAATGTGTATTACAGATTGAATGTGATCTTTAAAACTATGCATACGATTTTAATAAACACAGTCCTAAGAAAATTACTGCCCTCCAGCATTCTCTTCCTTAACTTAATGCTATTTAAAGTACTGGTTTGCAACCCGTGTGTTACCACTGCCTTAAGCTAAAGAACAGAAATTGAGATTAAGCATTTAGAAACCTAGAGCAATTTGTTGAATTAAATAATAAAAAAAACTGGAGACTTCTTTTTGTCTTTTTTTCATATTCTGGAGATACAGTATTTCACATGTACCGTATTTGACAGAAGTATCGGTCTGTAACAGATTGGAAACCAAACCCAAACTGATTCTTTTTTTTTTTTTAATTTTTTAATTTTTTATTTGACAGACAGAGATCTCAAGTAGGCAGAGAGACAGGCAGAGAGAGAGGAGGAAGCAGGCTCCCTGCTGAGCAGAGAGCCCGATGCGGGGCTCGATCCCAGGACCCTGGGACCATGACCTGAGCCGAAGGCAGAGGCTTAATCCACTGAGCCACCCAGGCGCCCCCCAAACTGATTTTTGATCAGAAACAGTTTGAGGAGTCCTCTCCTAATTGACAGAGCTGGCAGTGTATTTCCTACACTACCAGACTGCTCATTGGTTCATCTTTCCATAAATGGCGACAAATCCCTCTGTGTGTGTGTGTGTGTGTGTGTGTGTGTGTGTGTGTGTGTATAAGATGGGCTCTCTCCCCTCTCTCCTCAAGAGAGGCATTGTATTGTGAGGCGGCCATGACATGTGTGCCTGGGACGGTGTCGTGACAGACAGCTATTGAGGTTGAGAGGAGAGAGTTGTGGATGGCCTGTTGAAGCAGCAACAGTGGTTTGAACTGTGTTGAAAAACCGTCTTTACCTAAACCCGCTAGTGGGGGTAGAAAGTATGCAACATTTGAAATAAAAACATGCCGCGACAGTTCTACACTGAAGGTAGAATTCCAGTACTGGGACTGGTCTCTCCCTCTTAGCCAGTACTTGAGAAAGGCTATTAGATTCTTTGAGGTTGTGAAGCTGAGGAAACTCACGGCCCCCATCTCCAGCCCCAGCCATCTCTCCCAACAAACCTACATTCCTCAGCTCCTTACCCAGAGAACAGACATGTTCAGGAACATACAGTCAGGAACACTGTAGCTGGTCTGAGCACTTTACATTGTTCATGGTGGTACCATGAACTCGGGTACGTTTAGAGCTCTGGAGCTGACCCCTCACCTGGCAATTCCAGCATACCCCCTCTTCCTCACTGCTGTGTACGCAGGATGGTTTTCCTGATCTCTCATCTGGCCCCCTAGCCAGTGTGGAAGGCAAAACAAATTTTTTACCAGTCTGTGTGTGGGTGCGGGAGTTTCAACTGGTTCAACTTTGCAGTACTTTTATGGTTTTTTGGCAACAACTGCCAATCTCTGGACTTGTTTCCGAAAGTAGGAGAATAGAAAGACTTGTGCTTTCCCTAAAGATCTCTGCTTTTGATCCGCCTTAATTCCAGATAAGTCTCAGTATTTTTTTTTTTAACTTGTGATGTTTGTTTTTTATTTATTTATTTATTTATTTTTATTTGCTTATTTACAGCATAAACAGTGTTCATTGTTTTGGCATCACACCCAGTGCTCCATGCAGTACGTGCCCTCCCTATTACCCACCACCTGGTCCCTCAACCTCCCACCCCCCCCACCCCCCTGCCGCCCCTTCATAACCCTCTGGTTGTTTTTCAGAGTCCATAGTCTCTCATGGTTCATCTCCCCTTCCAGTTTCCCTCAACTCCCTCTCCTCTCCATCTCCCCATGTCCTCCATGTTCTTTGTTATGCTCCACAAATAAGTGAGATATGTCTCAATATTCATTAAAAAGTGACAGATTACTTCCGAAATTAGAGAATTTGATCTCCCATGGTACAAAGTTTAGATGTGAGTTTGAGCTGTATTACCTCATACTCTCCGAGGTGGGATTTTCCAGCCTTTTCTCAAGTGGTGGTCTCCATTCATTGAATGATGCTTAGACAATTTTAATTATTTAAGGTCACTTTGCTAGAACTTACTAGGTACTATGGTAGCTGAATAAGGTTGGAAAATAATTCTTGGTTTCTCCCAGTGTCCATCAAAGTGAAAACTCTGTGGCCCAATTTATAAATACTCAGCATAACTTGAGGGACTTAAACTGGAGGCTTTGGGAATTCCAAGGTAAACAAGGCTGGGCCTGCTCTCCAGGAGCTCACAAACTGGTGGGAGGAAACTACAAACAAGATTCTTTAAGAGAAGTGAAAAAATTATGGTGTGGCTGGAGGTTATAATTCTGTCAGCCGCTGCTTCTGGGTGTTATGTGTAATAACTTTCTGCCTAAGAGCAGGTAACCCTATGTCAGTGCTAGGACCACAGGGGTTGTATCAATGACACCTTGGGAGCAGCAGGTTGGAGAAGGTGGGAGCCTGTGATCTGCAGAAACTTTCCATGGAGTGATGCAGAGGGGTTTGCAAATACTGATCCTCGTGGGAGCCTCTGAACTCTGACTCTCTGAACTGGATCTTCAGCACAAATCAGTTCCGTGGGAAGGGCAAATAGCTCACAGGATAGGAAACCAGAATAGCCAATAAACAGGAAGAGGTACTCAAACTCCTTAATAATCAGAAAAATGCAAATTTAAACAACAAATGAAGGGGCCCCTGGCTGGCTTTCTTTGTGGAGCATTCAATGCTTGATCTCAGAGTTGTGAGTTCAAGCCCCCAATGTTGCGGGTAGAGCTTACTTAAAAATCAAAAACAACAAATGGATACCATTTCTCATCCTGGAGAAGACTGGTGAAAATTAAAACAAACAAACAATCAAAAAACAAAAAAAAACCCCAGAACACTGGTAATACTAAGTGTTGGGACCATTGTGGAGAAACATATTGTCTAGCTTTCCTGGTAAAATTGGCACAGTCACTTTGGAGAGCAATTTCGTAATGTCTGATAAGGTTTCAAGACATACCCTGTGGGGCGCCTGGGTGGCTCAGTGGATTAAGCCGCTGCCTTCGGCTCAAGTCATGATCTCAGGGTCCTGGGATCGAGCCCCGCATCGGGTTCTCTGCTCCGCAGGGACCCTGCTTCCTCCTCTCTCTCTCTGCCTGCCTCTCTGCCTACTTGTGATCTCTCTGTGTCAAATAAATAAATAAAATCTTTAAAAAAAAAAAAAAAAAAGACATACCCTGTGACCCAACAATTGCATTCTAAAATGTCTTCACCTGCTTAAAACATCATATGCAAAGAAAATGATCGTAGTGCCTATTACAGGGAAAAAATTGGAGGTAAACCCAAGTGTCCTTTATTAGGAAAAAGAGTAACTTACATTTATACCGTGGATATTATACATCATTTAAAACGAGTGAATCAAATTTACAAGTCTAACCTGGGTAAATTTTATAATCATTTTATTGGGTAAAAAGGAAAACAGGTTGCCAGACAATATCTACTCTTCTCATTGCTGTAAATTTTAAAGTGCACAGCAGTGTCAAGTGTGCATTCACGTACATACACATCGGGCAATAAAAGTATGAGGACCTGGATGGGGAGAATACGAAACAGCCTGACAGTGGTGAATGGAGAGAGGGAAATAGGATCGTGGAGGCATTAAAGGGACCTTTGCTATGTGTGTTACATTTTCTTTATTTAAAAACAAAACAAAAAAAACATATAAGGCCAGATGTTAAAAGAGTAGTGGTGCATGTATTTGTAATTTCATATACTCTTCTGTGGTTTTGAGATACGTTGTTGAACAATAGTGCTTAGGGGTCCCTGGCACTCTCTGCGGAGGGGCTATGATTGCCTGTGCCCTTGACCTTTCTGCTGCCATTTTCATTGTAGACCTCTGACTGGTTGCATGGCTGAGGGGGTAGAGGAAGGCCGAATGAGCTTTCGTATCTCGTCCACTTTGACATTGAGTTATTTCAAGATCGTCAGGAGATGGTCGATCACTGTCACGGGCACGCTCCTACATGTCCAGCACACTCCTGATGCGGGAGCAGAGCAAGCGAGGCCTCCGTGTGTATTACACACCCTCCAGTGCCCGCAGGCAGATGGGAAACCTAAATGTACCAATTTTGTAGTGTTTTCTGAGTCTCCTTGAAAACAGCATTTTTATGTTACAAGATGCCCCCGAACTAATACGGTAGGTAGATGTGGGGAAGAGTTATTTTGAGAGCCATAATTTGACTCAGTTATCCCAGGCAATCAAAGATTGTTTAACACCAGAAATAGCTGACTAGAGCAGCTGCTAAAACAGCGCTTCGTGTGGGAAATGATAAAAGGTTCAGTATTTTGACAACCATTTCAGAGGAATGAGTAATAAAACTTCTAAGAAAATCTTGATTGCTGGGTTGGTTTTTTGGGGGGTGGTGTGGGGGGGGGATTGGATTCTCTGGCTCAGATGTCCCATCTTCCAGGATTCTGTATGGACAGGGGCTATGGGAGGAATATTTCCCCTCTCCCAGAGTCGTGGGTCTTTGTATCCATAGCGCTTGGGCAGCCGAGTGATGACTTCTGCAGGTTTTCGAAAACTAGCAAACTCATTCATGGATCAAACGTGTGTTCAGGGCTTACTGCGTGTGCTCCAAGCAAAGTCCAGGACCCAGGAGTCAGAGTCACCGTCCACCCTAAGAGGTCCTGTGGAAGGAGGCAAGATGTACAAGCAATTTTAAATAAATTCAGTAGGTACCTGCAGAAGCAGAACTTGGAGGGGAGGAGGGATAGAAGGCGAGTTATTAAATAAATGGAGTTTGTCATTTCAGGCGGTAGGAAGTGAGAATTGACCGATAAGCACGACATTCCGAATAGAGGGAAAATTCTGGTCAGTGTTACAGAGGGAAAGGGCACATCTGGGTTAATGTGGAAGAAAACCATACGAACTGATTCGGCAGGCCAACTGTGTACCTCGATTCAGAGTACTACTTTCTGTCTGAAAATCTAATACCTTAAGTTTTCAAAGAATTTTCACAACAGTTTTCTAATTGTGCGTTCTCCTCACGCAAGTGTTATAATATCATACTGTCTGTGGTTTAAAATATTTTCAGCATGGACCCTCTGGTTGGTATGAAAAACTGTTCGTTTTCATCTAAATCTTAGTGGAAACTGGTGGTGCCAGTTGTAAATTCACACTCAGTGTTGATGAGCTGGTGTCCCATCAGAAGCCCCTCACTCTGGGGGTCTTCTTTAAACAGCTCAGTTTTCTTTGTCCCTGGGTGACCCTGGAGATTTTGTTACGTAGGATAATGAGTATTGGAGATGGTTTTCAGTTGCGGACCTCTGTGGTGGTTAAGATGAGTGGATCAGGTTGAACCTTTCCAGAGTCTCTCCCTACTGTGTCTTACAGAGTATAGAAATCTAGGGAGACATGAAGCGTGGGGAAACTGAGGCTCAGGGAGGCTGGGTGTGAGAGTGGGGTGGTGGCATGAAGAATTCCAGAACTGGGACCGCTTCTGTTGGCTGCTCTGCCCAGTGAGCTGTGGTTGCCCTCGAAAGAAGCTTTATCTGTGATGACGCTCTTCTAGAGGCTCATTGAACCATGTGGGCTGATCCTTGACTGAATTCCCTAAGCCCGGAATGAAGTATGTGTTCTTAGAACCAACGTAAGTTACCTTTCTAGTATTGTGGGGATTTCGTGTCTTCTTCTGATTCAAGAACAGTGAAGTATTACAAACACTCAGTTACGAATGTATACTTGTATTTCTAGTTAACGTCAGAGGGAATGCAGCTTAGCCGGCGCTCTTTTCTGCTTTTCCTGTTAATGTACTCTTCTATCTGCAGATAACTGAAAAGTAAGTAGGGGTCTTTGCAGTAAATCCACGCCACCGTAGAGAAAACAAAAATGCATACATGTGTGGCATTGTGTGGAAATTTACCCCTCGGAAGACTACAGGCCATACTGTATTTCGTACAGGCCAGATCTAACAAATGAATTAATTTCCACTTCAGTGAAAGTTTGTTTTTCCTGGTGTGTTCAGATCGGCTGTGGTCACTGTGGTTTGGAGTAAACCCACATGGGTTCCTGTCCTTGGACAAAGACCAAGGACAACTGTGGGACTTGCCCGTGGTTAAACCTTCTGTAGGGCTTCTTGATGAATAACGCTGGTTCAGGAAGGCGAGTGCTATGACGATCCCTTTACAGCTGAGCCAGTCAAAGCAACAAGAAGTGAAGTGGCGTGTCCACACCACAGAACTGGTTACGACAGAGTCAGAGCCAGAACTGAGCTCGCCTGAGCTCAGCAATCTAGTTCTTTCCATGACCCCATGCTGCCAGGGCAGAAGGAAGTGAATTTCACTGGTATCGCACACATCAAGGTATTCGATATGGTGATATGGTGGGACACAACCCGCAAGATATTGTTACAAGATAACAACACTTCAAGAGATACTCGTGGTGACAGTTTCAGAAGAACTTACGGTTCAGATTTGGTAGAGCTTCATGAAAATCCTGCTGTGAGCCAGGCGCTGGGCTCTATACTTCCCAGTATGCGGCTTATTTTCAGCAGGAGCCGAGCAAGGGAGCCTGGGGACAGTTAGCCTCCCCTCTCAGCCTCAAGCACTATCAGCAGTATCCCAAAGCCATTTTTAATAAACATGCCATCTAAGTAGAAGTCAAATTAAATAAAGGAGTGTCTTGGCAAGTTCCAGACAGGTTTCTTAACCCCTTTTTCCACTCAGTCTCTTGCCCTTAAATCCTATTATATTCAGTCTTATTACAAGAACAATCTTGTAACTGTGATATTGTCTGTATTTTATCCTTGAGAAAACCAAGGCATTGAAAATAAGATGTCTTGCTCTGAGATGAAAACTAGCCAGAGTTCCTAATTGGTTCTTCTGAGTCCACATCCCGCTCTGTGCCGATTTCTGTCTGACTTTGGAATAATTATGGGCATTTACTTTATGGGAATCTTTTGAATTCATCCTGCCAAGTAAGGGATCTAGTTTATTTGAGTTTGTAGAATTTGTGGGTGTGTCTGTTTTATTTTAGAATAGCAGAGAAAACCTTTGGTGCCTAATCCCAGTTTTGGGTAGATAAAGAGGCACACTTTCGGGGGTGGGGGGCACTGGGAGGAATGGTGGTTATAAGATAGATTTGCACTCCTGGAAACAGAAGACACTGCCTCTCCTTAAGTGAGCACTGATGTACTGACTATTGCATTTCTCACAAACAAGTAGGTAAATTTATTTGCTCACGGTTCAGGCTTCCTGGACTTGGATGACGTGGCGAGTTTCTTTCCCTCAGGGTCTGGACACATCAGTGAGGTTCCTGACCTGCGGAATGCCACCATATGCTACCCCAAAGCCTTTCCTGACCCTCAACCTAATTTCTGCATCCTTGCAGAGGGTAGTCATCCGCAGCCGTCTCTGGTTTTAATGATGGCTGTGATAAATGCCAAAGGACTCTGCCACGGAGATGCGAAAATGCTTGTTTCGCAGCCCTTGTTCACTCCTAAACAAGTGTTAGATCACTCCCCTACTAGATTATAAATACCTTAAGGACCTGTCTTACTGTGTTTTGTGCCCACGGGGTTTGCCTTGCACATAGTAGGTACTCACTTGATGTTTGCTGAGCTGACCTATACTTTTTCAATACAAAGAAAAGTGGGACAGTTTAAAATAATATGTAGGCCAGCCTGGCACACTGACTCAGATAGACATGACTGCTTCCCAGCCTTGGCAAGTTACTCAAAAGAAGGATTTATTTCTTTGGTGAAAGGGGGAGGAAATAATGCATATTGGGCTTAATGTAGATAAAGCAGAGACACCAACACATAAGTGCTTAATACCCTCCCTATTTTTATTTTCAGTAGGCATTTGTAAATACTAGCATCTGCCAGGGACTGGGCTCCCAGCTTTGCCAGCCTCCCATTAGTTTTGACACCAACAGACTGCCTTCCAACTTAGGCAGTTTCTTTTGGAGGTTCTTGGAACAAGAAATGTAGAGCCAACATCAGCCTGTTGAAGATGAAGACTTTATCAGGGTGGAGTGCAACAGGAGAGGGGCCGTCGAGAAGGGTTGTAGGGGAAGACCGTTGGGAGATCCAACAGAAAGGGTGTGTTGATACTGCTTCTGGGAATGTGGGGGAAGCATGGGGAAACCCTTAAGCATTCTCCTCCCTTCTCCGCCCTCAGGCCTTCTCGTGGGTACCCTTGATGTCGTGCTGGACTCCAGTGCCCGGGTGGCTCCTTACCGAATCCTGTACCAGACTCCAGACTCGTTGGTCTATTGGACCATCGCCTGTGGTAAGTAGCCATATTCAGAAATATGGAGAAACCGTATGATTAACAACTTTCTGCCAGAAGGGAAGGAATCTTTGTTTGGGAATACAGTTGCTTAGTATTTTAGGATAATTAAACATAGCCACTTCAGCAGGTGAACTCCAAATCTTAATGGCTTAACATGGTGAAGTTTTTTTTCTGGCAGAGTCTCCTTTGGGTCCTGTGGTCTTCTCTATCTATCATGAGACAAAGCCTCTATGGGAGGACAACTTAGGAGAAGTAGGAGATAGAGACACACCCATGTTTTTTTCCCAGAATGTTCTAATTTAAAAAAAAATTATTAACATATAATGTATTATTTCAGGGGTACAGGTCTATGAATCATCAGTCTTTTTTTTTTTCCTTAAAGATTTTATTTATTTACTTGAGAGAGAGAGAGTGAGAGAGAGAGCCTAAGAGGGGAGAAGGTCAGAGGGAGAAGCAGAATCCCTGCTGAGCAGGGAACCTGATGCAGGACTGGATCCTGGGACTCCAAGATCATGACCTGAGCTGAAGGCAGTCGCTTAACCAGCTGAGCCACCCAGGCACCCATGAATCATCAGTCTTAAACAATTGATAGCACTCACCATAGCACATACCCTGTCCAATGTCCATCACCCTGCTACCCTAACCCTCCTCCCAACTCCCTCCAGCAGCCCTCAGTTTGTTTACTGAGATTAAGAGTCTCTTATGCCTTGTCTCCCTCCCGGGTTCCATCTTCTTTCATTTTTCCCTCCCTTTTTCCCCCATGAGTCCCCACCCTGCCTCAAATTCCTCATATCAGATCATATGATAATTTGTCTTTCTCTGATTGACTTATTTCGCTCAGCATAATGCCCTCTAGTTCAATCCATGTTGTTGCAAATGGCAAGATTTCATCTTTTGATGGCTGCATAGTATTCCACTGTATCTATATACCACATTTGCTTTATCCATTCATGTGTTGATGGACATCTAAGTTCTTTCCATAGTTTAGCTATTGTGGACATTGCTGCTCTAAACATTGGGGGAGGCACACCCACATTTAACTCCCTAGACCCAGACGTGTCACATACCACTCATACTATGTTGACGAGAACCAGTCACATGACCCCAACTTAACTCCATGGGCAGTTGGGAAATGAAGAGGAACATGGGGACTATTTGGGTGTCTTCAGTAATACTTACATATCCAAGCACAGTACTTCCTACTTGAGTAGGGATCTTTTTTTTTCTCTGATCATAATCTATAATAATGTCCTGTGTTTAAAATGGTGGTCAGGGGCACCTGGGTGGCTCAGTGGGTTAAAGCCTCTGCCTTCAGCTTGGGTCATAATCTCAGGGTCCTGGGATTGAGCCCCCCTCTCTACCTACTTGTGATCTCTGTCTGTCAAATAAATAAATTAAAAAAAATAAAATAAAATAAAATGGTGGTCAGCAGCCCTTCCATTCATTATTGAATCTCTCACAAGGATTTTTAATTCAAAGTGGCCAAGATTTTTTTAGTTATTTGTTTTTAGTTATTTAGCTTTGTATATAACCATAGAAAAAGCAAGGGCACCAAGCACTTAATTTTTTACATTTTTTCACGTCCACTTGATTTTTATTATTATTATTATTAATAGACTTTATTTTTTAGAACAGTCTTAGATTTATAGAAAAGTTAGGCAGATAGTCCAGAGACCTCCCATCTACCCTCCACATACAGTTTCCCTTATTATTAACATCTTAATATGTTTTAGTTAATGAACCCATATTAATACACTATTACTTTTTTTAAAAAAATATTTCATTTATTTGACAGAGAGAGAGGGAACACAAGCAGGGGTAACAGCAGGCAGAGGGAGAGGGAGAAGCAGGCTCCCTGCTGAGTAAGGAACCTGATATGGGAGTAGATCCCAGGACTCTGGGATCATGACCTGAACTGAAGGCAGACGCTTAACTGACTGAGCCACCCAGGCTCCCCTTGATATACTATTATTAAACAAAAGCATAGTTTATTTAAATTTCACCTAATGTCCTTTTTCTGTTCCAAGATCCTATCCAGGATACAATATTATATTTAGTTGTCATGTCTCTTTAGGCTCTTCTTGGCCGTGGAAGTTTCTCAGGCTTTCCTTGTCTTGGATGACCCTGCCAGGTTTGAGGAAGTTACTAGTCAGGTATATTGTAGAGTGTCCCTCTCTTGGAATTTGATGTTTTTCTCATGATTAGGCGAAGATTTTTCTTGAAGGAGATCACAGAGATAAAGTGCTATTTTTATCAAATTGTGTCAAGCAAGGGTACATATTGTTAATTTATGTCTAACGAGGTTTTCCTCAATCACAAGCTGAAGTAGTATTTTTTGGGTTCCTCCACTGTATGTAACTATTTTCTTCCCCTTTCCATGCTGTTACTCTCCGGAAGTCACTATGGCACAGCCCACCCTTAAGGAGTGAGGATTTTTAATTTATTCAAATCTTTTTATCACTATGGAATCATGCATATTGATTTTATACTATGGAGGAGTCAAATGCTACTTTATTTTGTTGCTCAAATCTTTCCAGCTTTGGCCATTGGGAGCTCTTTCAGTTGACTTTGCTCGGTCTTTAAATTGATCTCTGCTCGGTGGGAAGCGCTGTGCTAGGATCTAAAGATATAACGATAATTAGATCCGGTCTCTGCTCTTGAGAACATAAGTAAATATTCAATTACAGCCCAGTGTGAACCAGTACCATGCAGTGCCAGCTGATCCCAGGGTGCCCAGCTAAATGCAAGAATCTCAGCTGGCCTTTCACGTAGGTAGGAGAGGTTATCTGGGTGTGATTTCCAGCTGCCAGAAGGTCCTGGTGCCTTAGGAGTGCGCCCCCAAGGATTTAATGGTACCTGAAATTCTGACATTGTAGTGTTGTATCCCTTTCAAGTTATTCTGGTTAAGATGCAAACAGCCCCATAAGAAATGATGGAATATATGTATCAGTCATTTTTGCAATCTGACGAATGAAGGAATGCATCAGGGTGCAGAGCATGGAGAAAACCACCTAGGCGTGAAGGGTGGGGATTGGAGCAAGACAAAGGAGATCAAGGTTAAAGGAAGAGGAAAGCTGGAACTCTGAAGAAGACAGGCTTACCGAGCCACCCAGGCTCCTCTAAGCCAGCACTCCATGGCCATTCACAGGAGAAGGACTCAATAGCTACCTTAGAGGGAGAAGTACCCTGGGGTGGTTGGTGGGGAAAGGGTCACACTTAGTCTGTGAACATTCTAGAATGTGTAAAAATAGACATTGTAGCCAGCAAGTGAAGAAGTAAAAAGAAAGGGAATTAGAAATCAGGCAGAGCCCCTTAACCACTTGACTTAACATGGGTATGACTAGACACTCTGACACATTCTGTCTCACCTTCCAGCCTGTCTGCTACTTGTGTCCAGAGGGTTTTGAGATCTTTGGAGCCTAGAGCTCCTTAAAGCTCTCTTCTCTCTCCTTATAGCAATTCTAGGAGTGTGACCTTGCCAGTCGGCGTGCGTTTGCACTGAGGGGAGCTGCTGGTGTGTCACTGTGACTTCTTCTTCTTTTTCTTCTTCTTCTTCTTTTTTTTTTTTTTTTAAAGATTTTATTTATTTATTTGACAGAGATCACAAGTAGGCAGAGGGGCAGGCAGAGAGAGAGGGGGAAGCAGGCTCCCTGAGCAGAGAGCCTGAGCTCGATCCCAGGACCTTGAGACCATGACCTGAGCCAAAGGCGGAGGCTTTAACCCACCGAGCCACCCAGGTGCTCCTGGGTGTCACTGTGACTTCTATTCCTCCTCCCTCGGCCCTAACCTTTCTTTCTTTCCCTGTGACCTGACATCACTACTCCTCAGTTAGTTTCTGGGGCATTGCCATTCTCTGATGCAGATGCTCCTGTGAACACTAGTGTGGGAAAGAGCCCAGAGTTACAAAGCTGAATTATTCTTGAATTATTTGCCAAGCCAAGGCTAAAAAACACGAGGCAGGACATGCTGATGGCATAATTTATACCAGAAAGAGGTGTACTTTCATTTTCCCAGTAAATAATGCCTGTCACAATGGCATGAGCTCATTATAATAAGCCCAGAACAGTTTTAGCTTTTGTATATATTGATTACCCATAGAGTAACCTCCAAAATTTCCTTGTGGAAGACTCCACGGAAGTGACAACCAGCGCGAAAGTCCCATTCACCCATTAGTCCTTCTTATCGATTTCCATTTAAAACCTAAATTGCTGGCTCCCTTTCAGGGGAGGATTTTAAGAGCGGAAGCTGCCAGCTTTCAGATTTCTCTGATATGCTGACCTTTCCGTTTGTAATTTTAATTTTTTTTTTTTTGTAAACTACAAAGTTGGTATTTGGTGGCAGTGTGTCAAGAGCTTTCTAATTTGCTTGACTTTCATGAATCTTTGCCGTAGAGAATTGTCAGCAGAAAACCGGGTGAGTCTAACTCACTGCCTTGTGGAAGTTACAGGATTGCAAAATACTGGTGTGCATGATGCTATGAATCCGCACCCGGTCAGCTGGATTCAACGGAGCACTTTCCAGCAGTGTCTGCACGTAGACCACTTTCTGTAGAAGAGCAGTGGTGAATCCTCGTTGTTTGACTTGGCTTAGCCTTGAGCCACAAAGAGCCAGGCAGAAGGGGTCTTCTTCATCGAGTCTTACTTCCTCCCAATATAGTGGTCAGTCACCCAGCCCTTGGCAATCATGTGATCCATGCAGAAAGAAGACTGGGAAAAAAAAGCAAGAGTTATTTGGTGAAACATTATTAACGTTGTTTTCATATGCTGCTTCTAATCTAATGGCTGTATCCAGATTGGTTTGATTTTTTTTTTTTTTTTTAAACTTCTCCTTGGCATTGAGTCCTTTCATTGGGAAAGGGAACCAAAAACATTCCCAAGTAATGACTGTTTCTTTTCACTACTACCCAAAACGAAGCCATGATTTTCCTTGCCTTTTATTTTTATTTTTATTTTATTTATTTATTTATTTATTTGACAGAGATCACAAGTAGGGAGAGAGGCAGGCATAGAGAGAGAGAGAGAGGAGGAAGCAGGCTCCCTGCCAAGCAGAGAACCCAATGCGGGGCTCGATCCCAGGACCCTAGGATCATGACCTGAGCGAAAGGCAGAGGCTTTAACCCACTGAGCCACCCAGGCGCCCCGCCTTTTTTTTTTTTTTTAATTTTTTTTAGAGTTTATTTATTTATTTGTCTGAGAGAGGAAGAGAGAGAGTATGTGTGAGCACAAGTAGGGGGAACAGCAGGCAAAGGGAGAAGCAGGCTTCCCGCTGAGCAGGGAGCCCAGTGAGGACCTCAATCCCAGGACCCTGGGATCATGACCTGAGCTGAAGGTGGATGCTGAACCGACTGAGCCATCCAGGCGTCCGGACTATCTTTCTCTTTGGTTGATATCCCTTTATGCCGTCAGTTCAAGCCTGCTGAATTGCATTTTGCTCAGTGCTTTATGCAGTGAATTATACCTTTTGCTGTCTCTAAGAACATAAAGGAAGCAGTACCGTAGGAATTTGTCTGCCAGCTTTGCTGAGCTCATTTATTCGTTCAGACATCTCCCGTTCTCCCCTACGAGTCAGTTCACTGACTATTTTGCATCCGAGCCTCTCATTAGGGAGCTAAACAGAGGCAGGTCATCCCTTACCACCTGCTGTTTTGGACTTGGTGCCCCAGAGGCAGGAGAGAGCCCAGTCTTCTGCTCTCCTTGGCCTTCAGTGGATTTCAACAGAAGGCAGCCCGTTTGGCTCTCCCAGTAGAAGAACTAGAAGGTTCCAACAGTAAGAAGGGTTATACAGCTTCAGTGACAATACAGATAAAATGCTGGTAACGCCAAGGACGTTGTCTACAGAGCAGCTCTGGGACCACCGAGAAGAGGGACAAACAGACAGAAAGAAGAAGCTGATGACCATTCCCTCTAGATACATGTGACTTTCCAGCAGGACTGATAGGGGAATGTGTGTTTGATGGGCACTTCACTGAGGACACAGCCCGGCGAGGTGCCGTGGTTTGTCTGCCTGTTGGTTTAGTTTCTCTTTTCTTTACCATCCCAGAATTTCATCTGGGCCTAGATGGTCATTCATTTTCAGACCCACAAGCTATGTTAGCCGCCATTTTTTTAAAAAATATTTTATTTATTTATTTGACAGAGAGGGAGGTCACAAGTAGGCAGAGAGGCAGGCAGAGAGAGAGGGAGAAACAGGCTCCCCACTGAGCAGAGAGCCTGATGCGGGGCTCGATCCCGGGACCCTGAGATCATGACCCGAGCCGAAGGCAGAGGCTTAATCCACTGAGCCACCCAGGTGCCCCTGTTAGCCGCCATCTTGCCTCACAGTTTTATTTTACTGGGATGCAAAGACAAGGTGAATCATTCAAGTTCACAATGCGAGTTGTAGCTAGTTAGTGCAGAGGGGAAACCTAACTCTTAGGTCTCCCCCTTCCTAACCCAGTACTTTCTGAGCAGCGCCATACTGGCTTTCATGATTAAGCCTTCTTTTAGTCAGCAGCTGGGAAGACCCAGAGTTTCATTAAAGATTGCTAGCTGGTTCTGCTTCTGCCACTTCTCTACAAGGGAGAGAGAAGATGTGGAGTAATTTAGTTGCCATCCACATGAAATGCGTGTAATGCGGAAGCTGGCATTTTATAATCCTTCCTTGTTCTGGATATCTACAAGACCTGTTCTTGTATCTTTGGAAACACAGCAGCTTAAAAAGAAGAACTTGTGGTGCACCTGATTTGGGCTCAGGTCGTGGTCTCAGGGTGGTGGGGTCGAGTCCCATGTCAGGCTCTATGCTCAGCAGGGAGTCTGCTTGGAATTCTCTTTTCTTCTCCCTCTGCCCCTCCCGCTTGTGGTCACTTGCTTTCTCTCTAGAATAAATAAACCTTCTAAAAAAAAAAAAAAAGAACTTGTTCTTTTTTTCGGTAAAGTAATACATGGTCATTGCAAAAAAAAAATAGAAAATGTAGATAAGAAAAAAGAATAAATTTAAAAACAATAATACCATACTCCAAATCACCTTTTATTTATTACTTATACACACACACACACACACACACACACACACACGTGTGTGTGTATATATATATCTCTATATTTAAGATTTTATTTATTTATTTGACAGACAAATCATAAGTAGGCAGAGAGGCAGGCGGGGGGGGGGGGGAGCAGGCTCCCCGCTGAGCAGAGAACCTGATGCAGGGCTCGATCTCAGGACCCTGAGATCATGACCTGAGCTGAAGGCAGAGGCTTTAACCTACTGAGCCACCCAGGCACCTCTATATATATGTTTTTTAAAAATTTTATTTATTTGACAGAGAGAGAGAGCACAAGTAGGCAGAGCAGTAGGCAGAGGGAGAAGGAGAAGCAGGCTCTCTGCTGAGCAAGGAGCCCAATGTAGGGCTTGATTCCAGGACCCTGGGATCATGACCTGAGCTGAAGGCAGCCAATTAACTGACTGAGACACCCAAGTACCCTATTTTTATATTTTTTAAAGATTTGTTTATTTTAGAGAAAGAAGGAGCACATGAGTGTGGAGGGTGGCAGAGAGACAGAGGGAGAAAGAAATCTTAGCAGAACTCCTCGCTGAGTTCCCCAGGTGGGGCTTGATCTTAAGACCCTGAGATCACGACCTAAGCCAAAACCAAGAGTTGGATGCTTAACTGACTGAAGAACCCAGGGGCCCCTCCAAGTCACCTTTTAGACTTTATATAAACATGTGTGTGTGTATTTACATACATACACACAGACATATGCATATATGTGTGTATATATATGTATAGACTTTCCATGTTAATAAAACCTATTTCTGTAATGTCAGTTTTAATAAGTAGATAATATCTTATTGTGTGTATAACATAATTTATCTGATACACTATTATCGAAAATAGGAGTCTTTCCCCCCTTATGTTAATTGCATTTTGAACAACCTTAATCAGTATCCTCTGGAAAAAAAACTTTTCACATTGCTTTAATTATCACTTGAGGATAAGTATATAGAAACAGATATGCTGAGTCAAAAAGTATACATATCTGTAAACTTTCAGTGCCTCTAGCTCGATTGCCTTCCAGAAAGATAGCCATTTACTTTCTCCCACTCAGAGTGGGAAAGGACCTGGGTGCTTAAGTGAAATACATAAAATAAGGACATCAACAACATCTAGGACTGTAAGAATCCTTCAGTCGAGGCTGGATGAGTTACCTGGCCTTCTCTTTTCTCAAAGTGGTTATAAAGCGGGGTGCCTGGGTACCTTGGTTGAGCGGCTCAGTTGGTGAAGCATCTGCCTTTGGCTCAGGTCATGATCCCAGGGTCCTGGGATCTGAGTCCCAGATCGGGCTCTCTGCTCAGCGGGGAGTCTGCTTCTCCCTCTCCCTTGGCTGCTCCCTCTGCTTGTGTTCTCTCTCTGACAAATAAATAAATAAAATGTTTTAAAAAAAAATGTGGTTGTAAAGCTAGGAGCAATTGTTATGACCCATGAGAGATTTAAGCAGAGTTATGTAAGAAGCTGACAGTAGTTACACAAGGAGTTGTTCTATGAATGCCTTACTCTAGTAATATGTACACTTTGCAGTCCAAACATAATGATGCCAAACATAATGATGCCCTAGCCAGAGAGATTTCTGCTGAATGCATGTTAGTCAGGCAAGGGTTAAACAGCTAATGTTTTAGCGCCCTGACATCAAGTTAGAAATACCTCCTGCATCACATGTCACACACACCCCCCCCCATCCAAGTACTAACCAGGCCCGACCCTGCTTAGCTTCCGAGATCAGACGAGATCGGGCGCGTTCAGGGTAGTATGGCCGTAGACTGCATCACATGTCAAGATGAGATCTTTGTCTATTACTCACGATGGTGATAGCAAAAACAACTGTTTATTTAGTGGTTTGTATGTTCTAGACCTGTGCTCGGGACTTCACGTGTGTGTACTATCTTCTTTAATCCCCGCACAAACCAATGTGGCAAGTGCTGTTACCTACGTATTACAGATGAGGTATTTGCCGCACAATGAAATTAAGTACTTTACCTACGATCACAAAGTCAGGGTGTGCACTTTTGAAACCAGCTCAACTTTTTTTTGACATCAAAGCCTGTGTTCTGATCTATGGTGTGATATTGTCTCCATGATAACCAGGCTTCTTCTTATTCCAGATTATCTAACCTCCAGTCCTACTTATTGCACTTAAGTAGGTTTTGTTTTTTGGGGGATTTTCTTTTGTTTTTCCAACAAACATCCTTTTCTTAAAAAATTCAGTTGGCCAACATATAGTACATCATTAGTTTCAGATGCAATGTTCAGTAATTCATCAGTTGCATACAACACCCAGTGCTCGTTATGTCACGTGCCCTCCTTAATACCCATCCCCCAGTTACCCCATCCCCCCACCCACCTCCCTTCTGTAGCCCTCACTCAGCTTGTTTCCCAGAGTCAAAGGTCTTTCATGGTTTCTTTTCCTTCTGATTTCCTCCCATTGTTTTCCCTCCCTTCCCCTGTGATCCTCTGCACTATTCCTCATGTTCCACATAGGAGTGAAACCATATGATAGTTGTCTTTGCTTGACTTATTTCACTTCGCAGAATCCCCTCCAGTCCCATCCACGTGGGTGTAAATGGTAGCTATTCATCCTTCAGTATAGGTTTTGAAGCTAGGTGACCATGCATCACAAAGAAATATCTGCTGATTATGTATCAGTAGGGCTGTAAGCCTTTGTTCTTAATCCTCAAAGGCCAGATATGGGAGAATCAAATCGTGGGTCCATCTTAATGCTTCTTCCTTTTTATTTCAAGTAGTCTTTATGTACTTGAAGATACATTTAAAGTTAGATGAGACACTAGGATGATTTTATTTTTTTGTCATCTTAAATCATGTTCCGATTTTGCTCAGATATATGCAACAGGGCCTGTGGCTAGTGTTCTTCAAAACCAAACAAACGAGGGGAGCCTGGGTGGCTCAGTGGATTAAAGCCTCTGCCTTCAGCTCAGGTCATGATCCCAGGGTCCTGGGATGGAGCCCGGCATCCGGCTCTCTGCTCAGCGGGGAGCCTGCTTCCTCCTCTGTCTCTGCCTGCCTCTCTGTCTACTTGTCTGTCAAATAAGTAAATAAAATCTTTAAAAAAAAGACTACATTATTAAACAAACAAACAAACAAACAAATGAAACAAAAACCACCAGTCCGAGAGATAAAGATTCCCATTTTCCCAAAATTAATTTCTAAGTAACCTTAAGCCCATCAGGTGTTGATCTAGTTTTTACCACAGCAGGATGCTGTAGCCTGGATTAACTTGGATTTTCTGAGGGGTTCTCATGCCCAACACCAGCTTTCTTTGTAGTTCCCACTGATCACACAGTCAGGTCAGCTTGTTTGTCCTGCTGTATCTCTATAAATGAAGCATTTCCAGAAAATGGGCAGCCAGGCCCTTCCTTTCTTGTTCTGAGCTTCTAACACCTTCTGTTCGAACTGCTGGGTGAACAGACCAGTCCCTATTCACAGCACAAGAGCTCTATGTGTTACCTCACCTTAAAAAGTAACCAAAGAAAACTTCCAAGATCCTAAATAGGCAGCCCTTGCATTAAGTGTCTTGAGAAAGGAAAGAGCTATTATAAGGAACCTGTAGGATGCCAACCTCTTTCCTGCGGAGTTTCACTCATTCCTGAAGAGCGGTCCAGCAGAGGGACAGTGGGTCTCAGTTAACAGGACGTTTGTTCTGTGATCTCTGAGACGTAATGTGGGCTCTGGTCTGGAGTGAGAAGTGGGCAGAAATGGACGCCTGATTCCAGAAATACTTTTTAAAGGGTGGCATCTTCAGAATTTGTCTCACCTGCTGGGTCGCGGACTCCAGCTCTGCTTTGTCGATACTGATCATACTTCTAGTCCCCAGAACCTGGGGCATTTAGGGAAGTGTTCAGAGAATGTGGTGCTGTTCTATAGGAAGCAGTAAACTTAAAAGGAATATTTCATTACTTGCCCTAGAAAGTATCTTTTGGGTATAGATAAGTATCCATAGTTAATTCCTGAAACTACCATTGGCTGATGGCGTTTGTGTCTTTTCTCTCGTCATATGGTGATAAAGGTTTCATATCATGGTACACAAAGTCCTTCCATATCTAGATCTCAGTCTTCGGGAACTTTGAAATCTTAGATGTAGATAGAGCCAGAAGAAGCCGCCAAAACCTGTTCGGTAGGACAGAAGCAGGCCCAAGGCACCGAGCATGCTGAAAGATGTGGAGATATGCCGTGGCAGCTCATTTCCTAGGTGGGAGCAGTGAGTGGCGCAGGATAACTCTAGAAACCTAGCCTTTTCCTGCGACACTCACAAGTATGGGAGAAGCAACAGGAGATGGAGAGCAGAATGGAAACCTCACTAGCAGCAGCTATGGGGGGCAGTGGCAGTAATCGAGGATAGAAAGGTGGGGATGTACATCCTGGGCAACAAGAAGTAGGGAGAAAAGCCAATGGTGCAAATGGTGTTAGGTGGTAGAAGGTGGGGATCACGGAAATGATGGACAGTGCAGTGGGGTGGGTCAGAGCAGATCTTAGGGTAGCAGAGAAGGCAGTAGGTGGAGAAACAATGTTTGTAGTAAATCTGAACTTTAGTACCATGGTACTTGGCTGGCTTACTTAAAGATGGGAGGGGCACCTGAGTGGCGGAATTGGTTAAGCAATTAGGCATCCAGTTGGTTTTGTCTTAGGTCACGATCTTGGGATTGTGGGATGGAGTCCTGTGTGTCGGGCTCCACGCTCAGTGGAGAGCACTTCTCCCCCTCTTCTTCTCCCTCTGCCTCTCCCCTGCCCCCTCCCCTGCTCCCTCTCTCTATCTATAAAAGGAATAAATAAAACCTTTAAAAATATATTTTAAAAAAAAGGATGGGAATTAGCCATAATGTCTTTGTATTCTATCTCCGACAATTGGAAGTATGAGCAGGTATTTGTTGAATGAATATATGCATGCATACACCATTTTTACCCTGTGTGTGTGCATGGGTGGGTGTTCTTACGTGAAAATGTGCAGAAAGAACACTTTGAAGCCTGTGCAAAGCTGAAGGCACACCTGTTCTGTTCTAGGTCTTGTAGCTGGTGGACTTTTCTATCGAGGATGATTGAGGATTAGTGAGGTTGAGTGGAGGTTGGATTCCAGAGCCAGTGTAACAGGGGCTCTAAAGTCAAGTACCTGGAGTGACTACCTGGTCAAGGGCAGAGCATGGTGAGATAGCACGTGAAAACCAGCCTCTGGAAGGCACATCTGCAGTCAGGCAGGGGCAGAAGAAGCAGCAAGATCAGACAGACGCTGGGAATTGTGCCCGACAGGTCTGCAGAAGCTCAGCAGTCCCATGGGTTTCCAGGAGTGCCTCTGTCCTCAGGTGCCCACACCCGCCAGTGCCAGCGAGCACAGGTGGCCGGGTTGGAGGGCTCCTGGCAGCCGAGGACGGTAGCAACCTCTTTTCAGACAGTGAAGGGCAAACAGTATATTTTAGAAATTTTTCTAGCAGCCGGGGCACCTGGGTGGCTCAGTCGGTTAGACATCTGCCTTGGGCTCAGGTCACACTGATCTCAGGGTCCTGGGATCGAGCTCTGTGTTGGACCCCCTGCTCAGCTAGAAGTCTGCTTCTCCCTCTCCCTCTGCCCCTCCCTTGCCCATGCTTGCTTGCTTGTTCTCTCCCAAATAAATGAAATCTTTAAAAAGAATTTTTTTCGATGACTACTGAAAAATTTAAACTCTAAAATGTTTGAAAGCACTCTGGTAAACTCCAGAATGACTCATTCCCCTAAATATTCCAAACGGTCATTGTTCTTTGCATCTGAAAAATACTTTCTATTTTCCAGAGTATCTCTGTGGACATTATTCCTTGGGATTTCTATAGCATTGCTCTGAGATGGAAAGGGGGGTGTATGTGTGTGTGTGTTTCATTCATCTCCATTTTGTAGATTAAACAACTGTCTGAAGTCATCCAGCTGGCTAATGACAGCAGGAGGGGACCCACGTGTCCTGAGTCCTAGCTCTCTCCGTGACATTGTAGTACAGTCTTCAGTTGCCTTTACGTGTGTTTGACGATGGCCATGGGTGAAGCCCACAGAGAGCTGCAGTCTGTTCTCCGTGCTTTCGCAGGACTGCCTCTCCACTAACAAATCGGCTTCTCGTCCTCTCCATCGGTCGGTATTCCATTTAGGCAGTTTTGGTGTTTAGTCTTAAAAGAAAGTGAACTTGGGGGCGCCTGGGTGGCTCAGTGGTTTAAGCCGCTGCCTTCGGCTCAGGTCATGATCTCAGGGTCCTGGGATCGAGTCCCGCATCGGGCTCTCTGCTCGGCAGTGAGCCTGCTTCCCTCTCACTCTCTCTGCCTGCCTTTCTGCCTACTTGTGATCTCTCTCTGTCAAATAAATAAATAAAATCTTTAAAAAAAAAAAAAAAAAAAAGAAAGTGAACTTGGCTCTGGTTTGGTTTTCCCTCTCCTTAAACAGTGGTTCTGAAACCTCACCTCAAGGAGATTTTAGTTCTGCGATTCTGAGTATCATTGTAAACCCATTCGTGTCTCTCGCCCTTCTTTGTCCAAGTCAGAGTGAGACTCTGACTTCCCTCAAATTACTGGTGACAGAGAACAAAGAGTAGCAAAGACACTGTTAAGAAATCAAGGAGAAGAAAGCTTGGAAATCTGAGGAGATGCCTGGAGGTTGATGAATCAGTGGAATCAGAGAATCGTTCCTTAATTCTGGAATGAGCAGTGCCTACGTTCTATCTATATGTCTATGAACGATTTATACAACCTGGTTTTCTGCAAGATCGTTAACAATCCCAGAGCAAGAATAAAAGGGGAAGGGAAAGGAATTTAGCTCAGTGTCTTTCCAAGCACATCCTGGCGCCGTTCATCCGTGGGATGCCCCGCAGTGGCGAGCGGAGAGCGGTGCCTATTACATGGGCTACAAGGCTGGGGTTGTTTGAGGGTGGAGCCTGCCAGGGGAGGTGACTTAATGCTTCTTAGCACTGACCGAAAGGGAGTGACTTGCTCAGAGGCTCTGAGGATGACCTCATCCCATTACATTTCAAGGCAGCGGTGCTCGCGAGAGCCAGGCCGCTGTTCCCCAGCGATTGTCCCCGTCACATCTCATTCATAATTGAAGTGAGGGAGGATCATTTTTGCCCATTATAGGAGGTGGTTACCTCAGACCTGCAATGGCACACCAGAGCTCTCAGATTATTGCAACTTAACAACTGTAACCTAGGCCCCTAGGGAGACCTAGGTTAACCTGTGATATGCGTGGAGGTTCTAGGAGGGAGACGAGTGGAAGGTCGTGCTCAAGTCCCAATCCAGAGAATGAGTGGGAGAAACGTTGCTACCTTCTAACTGGAGACAGTGTCGGAAACGTTTCTGAACCCACCTGGTCACACTTGACTCTGACGCAGTGCTTACTCGTGGGTTTCCATATCTTTATGTGTCTTCTGGGTCTCCTCTGAAAGGGACAAAGCATTTCAACGCAGAGCTGTTGGGACAGTGGTCTCCTTTAGTGCATCTTGATGAAGTGAGCCTTTTTAAGTATCTTTTAAATTCCCCAAATTTTATTATTTTTTTAAAATCATCTTATTATTCATACAGGCGGTTCCAGAAAAGAAATCACCGAGCACTGGGAATGGCTGGAGCAGAATCTGCTGCAGACCCTCTCCATCTTTGAAAATGAGAACGACATCACCACATTTGTGAGAGGGAAAATACAGGTAGTGGGCTGTTTGTTTTGTTTTAACTTTTAGTTGGAAACAATTTCAGACTTACAGAAATGTTGTAAAAATAGAAAGCCTTGTAGACCTTCTGCATACTCTCCTGGTCTTAACGTTTTACCCCATTTATGTTATCATTTGAGTGCTCATTTACTTTCTATTTGAGTGGAATTTCCCCCCAAATATTTCAGTGTGTATTTCTAAGAATATTCTGTCAAATAATAACACTGCAGTCATCACCTTCCATAAATCAAATACTAACATTCTACTCTAATATTTGGTACATATCCCAGTCTCGTTAATTGATCCGTGTCTACCATTTTTTCCCTTTCAGTCCAGTGCAAGATCCAGTCTGGGAAGCTGTTGAATTTGTTTACATCTCTTGTGTCCTTCAATCTCGAATGTTTCCATAGCTTTTGTTTGTCTTTTAGGACATTCATATTTTTAAGTATGCAGTTCCATTTGTTTGGTTTTTTTAAACGGGACATTTTCCATTTTGGGTTTTGTCACACGTTTCCTAGGATCTGATTCCGATGATGCATGCCCAAGTGGAACGCTTATGTCCTTGTCAGAGGAGCATTTCTGGAGGGACATGGTATTTCCCCTTGCGGGGGCTAGAAAGCCAGCAAGGTGTTACCTACCGAGTTCTCCACTGTAGAGTTACTAAAATTGCCTTTTCCAGTAATAAACAATTTGAAATTTTCTGTGAGAAACACTTTAAGGCTACACAGATATCTTACTCCTTATCATAATTTCCCCATGAGTTAGTGTCCATTCATGATTTTTTTTGTCTGAACCATTCTCGGCTGTGACATTTTTACAAAGCAGTCGTTTTCCAACCCCAGCATTCTTTCACATTTATCATTTGGCACCTTTTATTCTGCTGTAAGCAAGAGCTCTCTTGGCATTTATTCATCGAGTTATTTTTGTTATGGACTCATGGGTTCCTCTGGTTTTCAGTTGTTTACGTTCCCCTCCTAGACTTAATTATTTTGGTACTTGCACTGTCTCAAACCTACAGCGTGCCTTCTTCATCCTCGTGTCATGTCCTTGTTACTTTTTTGAACACTTGTTTACTTCGGCTATAGCAGGATATCCCAGACTCATTTTTTTTTTTAAGATTTTATTTATTTGAGGGAGAATGAAAGTGAGAGAAATCACAGAAAGAGAAGCAGACTCGCTGCTTAGTGGAGAGCCTGATGTAGGGTTTGATCCCAGGACCCTGGGATCATGACCTGAGCAGAAGGCAGACATTAAGCCAACGGAGTCACCCAGGCACCCTGTGTCCCAGACTCATTTTGTACTTTCTCTGTCCCAGTCCTGGAATCAGCCCTGTTTTCATTTGCTTTAGTTTCAGGTCGTTTCTTCTAACATTGTTAATTTATGTTAGTTTAATATTTTTGGCAGGTAGAAAATATTAGCATGCTTCCAAAAGTTTAAATTTTCCAAACTTCCGAAAGTTTAAATTACTCTCTCCTTCATTCTTTCTACCTTGTCCTCCCCAACCCCTTGTAGTTAACTAACTTCCTTGTTATCTGGTCTGTCTGTCTTTCCTGTGTTTCTTTTTGTAAAAAGAGGCAGATGTATGTATTTTTCCTATTTCTCTTTAAATCTTACACATAAGCCTTCATGTATATATTCTCCTCTGCATTTTCTCTTTTCACTCCAGTAACTCAGAGTATCCACATGTTGTTTGTTTTTAATTTTTTTATTTTTATTTTTTTTAAGATTTTTAAATTTATTTCTTTATTCAACAGACGGAGATCACAAATGAGCAGAGAGGCAGGTGGGGGGTGGGGGGAAGCAGACTCCTCACTGAGCAGAGAGCCCAATGAGGGGCATGATCCCAGGACCCTGAGATCATGACCTGAGCCAAAGGCAGAGGCTTTAACCCACTGAGCCACCCAGGCACCCCTGCTGCTTGTTTTTTACAAAAACATTTTAATAGTTTTGTTTTTATTTTGAAATATTAATTTTTGAGGCACCTCTCTGTTCAGCAGGGAGCCTGCTTCCCTTCCCCTCTCTCTGCCTGCCTCTCTGCCTATTTGTGATCTCTGTCTGTCAAATAAATAAATAAAATCTTAAAAAAAAAGAAATATTAATTTTTAGTTTTACAGGAGAACTGTAAAGATAGGACTGAGAATTCTCGTAGACCCTACCACTTAGTTCTCATTAATATTAGCATCTTCTGTAACCATAGTGTATTTATCGAAACTAAGAAATGAACAGTAATGCAATATTGTTTAACTACAGGGGCACCTGGGTAGCTCAGTCAGTTAAACATCTGACTCTTGGTTTCTGCTCAGGTCACGAACTCAAGACTATGAGATCAAGCCGCTTACCAGGCTCTGCTCTCAGTGTGGAGTCTGCTTAAGATTCTCTCCCTCTCCCTCAGCTCCTCCCCTTGCTCACCCTCTCATGGTGCATGTACTCTCTCTCTCTCAAATAAAAAAAATAGATCTTTAGAAATAAAATATTTTTTTTAATTTTTTTTTAAAGATTTTATTTATTTATTTGACAGACAAAGATCACAAGTAGGCAGAGAGGCAGGCAGAGAGAGAGGAGGAAGCAGGCTCCCTGCTGAGCAGAGAGCCCGATGCGGGGCTCGATCCCAGGACCCTGAGATCATGACCTGAGCCGAAGGCAGAGGCTTAAACCACTAAGCCACCCAGGCACCCTAGAAATAAATATTTTTTACTACAGACTTTATTTGGATTTTATCAGTTTTTCTACTTTACATCTTTTTATCCCATGATCCAATCCAGGATCCCACATTACACCGAGTGCCTGATTTCTTCCATATAGGTGAATATTATGTGTGTATGTACTGTAAAGAATTCAGCACTCTTCTACATTTGGACATTTAAGTAGTTTCCAATATTTTGCAATTATAAATAATTATATATACACACACAAACATATAGTATATGCATGAATTATAATTCACACATATAATAATATGCATGGATATGTGTATATACATAAACATTTGTGTGTGTGTTTGTTTTGTGGGGATCTCTCTTTAAGATAAACTGCTAGCGGGGCGCCTCGGTGGCTCAGTGGGTTAAAGATAAACTGTTAGCAGTGGGATTGCCAGATTTAGGGGTAAATGCATGTGTCATTTTGCTTAATATTGCCAAATTCCACCCCCCCCCAACACACACACACACAGGAATTGTACCATTTTACATTCCCACTGGCATATATGGGAATGCCTGTTTTCCTACAACTTCACCAAAAAAGTAGATAATCAGGCTTTTGAGTTTTTGCCAATCTGATGGGTCTGATGGGGGGGAAATATTTTAGTGTTATTTTAATTTGCATTTATCTCACTTATGAGTGAAGTTGAACATCTTTTTGAATCCTTAATGGGCCATTTTTATATCTCTGCAGATTGTCTGCTCATGTCTTTCACCTGTTTTTCTATGGGATTTTGGTCTTATTTTTCTTAATTTTTAAGTTCTTTTATATAAAGGCCATTAGCCTTTTTTAAACAAAGATTTTATTTATTTGAGAGAGAGTAAGAGAGAGTGAGAGAGGGGAGAAGGTCAGAGGGAGAAGCAGACTCCCCACGGAACTGGGAGCCCGATCCCGGGACTCCGGGATCATGACCTGAGCTGAAGGCAGTAGTTTAATCAACTGAGCCAGCCAGGTGCCCGGCCACTAGTCTTTTTTTTTTTTTTAAGATTTTATTTATTTATTTGACAGACGGTGATCACAAGTAGGCAGAGAGGCAGGCAGAGAGAAAGGGGGAAGCAGGCTCCCCGCCAAGCAGAGAGCCCAACGCGGGGCTCAATCCCAGGACCCTGGGATCATGACCTGAGCTGAAGGCAGAGGCTTTAACCACTGAGCCACCCAGGTGCCCCTGACCACTAGCCTTTTGTTGGTGATATATACCACAGATATTTTCCCTAAGTTTGTCATTTGCCTTTTGACTTTGCTCATGATAGTTTTTGCCATGGAACATGTGAATGTTTTATTTAGTCAAAATGAGAAATTCTTTCCAGATTTTTAGTCAGTGTTAGAAGGCCTTTCTTTATACCTGGATTAGGGAAGTATTCTAGGAACTGATCTGATAGTTCATCTGTCATTAAAATTATACAGGATGGCTAATTTTTACCTGATTTCTTCTCTTTCACTAAACTTTTACACGAACAAGTAGTAGTTTTAAAGTGTTTATTTATTTATATGACAGAGATCACAAGTAAGCAGAGAGGCAGGCAGAGAGTGAGAGGGAAGCAGGCTCCCCGCTGAGCAGAGAGCCCCATGTGGGGCTCCATCCCAGGACCCAGAGATCATGACCCGAGCTGAAGGCAGAGGCTTTAACCCACCGAGCCACCCAGGTGCCCCTCAGGTAATAGTTTTATAATCAGAAAAAAGAGTGGAATATCATTGCTTTTTAGGGTCTGCTATTTTTGAGGGAGTGAACTGAATCTTAACTGGACCACATAAAATTAGGGAGGGTTGAACAGCACAAAAGCACATGTAACAACATATCACCCTCTTCCTTTCCCCCACCCTTTGCCCCTCAAGATGGATATTTTTCACTGCTTCAGGATGGCTGATTTCCATTTCTACTCCATGGTCATGATTACCAAAACTAGACAGGTAGTGAAGAGGGTGAAGATGGGAGCAGGGAAGAAGCTGGAAAGGGTCACTTTGAAGCTGGGATGAGGCAGGAGTTTCCAAACAAAAAAATATTCTTGAATACCCGAGAGTTGTTTTATTGATAAAACCCTTCTGATTTTTTAACTTCTTCATTTCATTTCTGAGTCACATGTCTGAATTTCTGGGAAGTAATGGAAACAGAGAGAGTGTGAGGTTCCTCATCTGACCATGTCGCAGGGGGGCAGCTGACTGGGGTGGGGATGATCGTCAGACCTCTTTCCTGTGCAGGAGGCACTTCTGAGATCCTCAGTTAGGTCTTGCTAGTCCTGCCTCAGATGGTAGTCTTTGGATAATAGATACAAATTACTTAAAAGTGACAATAGCCAGGAGGAAAACAAAAACAAACAGACAAAAAACCAGAAAATAAAACAAAGACCAATTATGTCAAATAGCCGTTCTTCTCACTGTTTTTATTACACCAAAAATGTCACATTTAATTCCCCTGAAACCAATTATGAGGACGGAATTGCTATTAATGCAATTATGTGTGAAAGAATGTCATTCATGGGCAAATGAATGCTTTAAGCATTCCCAGTTGTCCAATCATGAAGGGAACCAACAAATGTATTTGTTTTGAGATTTAATTAACTTTTATAAATTATAAATGTAATAATTAACTGCAGAGGCAACCATAACTCAAACCCATAGATAACATTTTGTGTATTTATTTCTCGATTTCTGGAGTGCATTTTATCATAATAGTCTTACTGTGCTTATAATTTTATATCACGTCTTTGTCTCCTTGACTGGTATTGTTACATAATTTTTCGTTGTTATTTTAATAATGTAATATCATCCCACTATTGACTATACTATTCCTCTCTTCTAGACGTCTCCTTAGATTCTAGACCAGTTGGGGTAGGCACAAACAGTAATACCATATGGTGAACACTTGTTCGTATAAGTTCTTCTGGAGTTTTTGTTTCATTCCTTTGGGATAGATTACAGATTATAAAACGTTGATTATTAAGTTTATACCTTTTTAGTGGCCCTTAGTAGAGATTGTCAGTATATTAGAATCCCTGTGCAGTTACATCATTGCTCACTTTTCAGCATTCTGGTTGTTTAAATGGTTTCCCAGATTTAATAGGTAAAAGTCGGGCTCTTACTGTTCGAATTTTCTGTCTTTGATTATGAGGCTGAACATTTTTTCATGTTCGCTAAGTTAATTTTCCTTTTTGTGAATTCCATGTCACTGTCGTTTGTGTATTTGAATTTGTATTGGACATCCCAAATATTTGGATTTTAGTGATTTTTCAAAGTTATGTGGCGCTATTGCCTGGAATCAGGGTAACCTGTGTTATATGTAGAACGTAAAAGAGGGAGATGATCCATCCCTTTGCTCCATCAGCCGGTCCACTTGTCTACAAAAATTATAAGCACACTATAAGCCTTCTGGATCCTCTCGCTTCTTAAAGGTGGAGAAGTTGGGAAGTGAACCTTAGGGGGACCGTTACCTTTACTGTTGAAGCTAGTTGGCAAAGCCCGGCCTATTGATATTATATACTAGGCCTTGGAGTGTTCCAGTGTTGTTTCTCAGTTCTACAGCCTCATAAATTCTCTCATATTAAAGACATCTTGTTTTTTAAATTTAGATGAACATTCTAGAAGCCTGGTATTTAGTAGATCTGGGATAATGCAGTTTGAATGTTTGTCCACTCAAAACATGGCTATCATTTGTTTTGTTATACATCACTCCCTTCTAATGCTCTTATTCTGACTTCAGGTCAGAGCCCTGCTAAGTGGTCCAGGGGAACAGGTATTAGCCCACCTGAGGGTATCCAGGCTTACTCTAAGTTGATTGGTTATTGGGATTGCCAAGAAACCCAACTGCTACTACTTATTAGTGGTTTCCAACTCAGTCACTTTTATTTATTCACTTATTCCATATATACATATAATTTATATATTATATATATAATATATATGTATTTTAAATATCCCTCTAAAAGCATTGATAATTGGAAATGTCACGTGGGCTGTAGGTATATTTGCCAACTGGGAAAGGTTTGCACATCCTTCTTCTGAAGTGGCTTCTTCTCCCCACCCAGAGGTCCAGTCCCTTCGTGCTGCCTCATGGTTGTCTGAAGTTCCCTAACGCAGCACGCTCCCAAAGCCTGCTCACCCCTGGATTAGCCTCAGTTCCAAGTGGCTCTCCCCTCGTCTCTGTGAAAGTCAGTCCTCTCTGTTCTTTTAACGAAGTAGTAATCTTGAGAAAAGCAGAAACTGACCTTTGGGGTGACTTTATCATGATGAGCTAGGAAACGCAGTAGAATTTGCAAAATCTTTATATTTCCTCATTTGTAGACTAAGACCATGGGCTTCATTCTAAGTGAACTTCTTAAAATGATTAACACCCATAAACAGATAATCAAATTGATATTGTTATTGGAAGATCTTTTAGTATACAAGTGCTTCCCGGTAATGAGCTTAGAATTGGGGGGGCTGCCTTTGAAAAATAATTCATCAATTAAAAAAAATTCTAGCATGAGTAATTGTTTTTTTTTTTCTTTCTTTCCAATATTTATAGCATGCAGAAAAACGTAGCCCTAGTCTTGTTAATACTCGTCGTGTGCCTCATTTTCTTCTTTCTCCAGGGCATCATTGCAGAGTATAACAAGATCAATGACGTGAAGGAAGATGATGACACGGAGAAGTTCAAAGAAGCCATTGTGAAATTCCACAGGCTGTTCGGGATGCCCGAGGAGGAGAAGCTCGTCAACTATTACTCTTGCAGCTACTGGAAGGGGAAGGTCCCCCGCCAGGGCTGGATGTACCTCAGTATTAACCACCTTTGCTTTTATTCTTTCCTTATGGGAAGGGAAGGTGAGCTGTCTAGAATGTCAGAGGGAAGCTTGGGAAAGTCTGCTGAGGTGTTGCCCCAAACTCATAAACCACATCAGAATGCCTGTAGTGATGACTCAGTCTACGCTGTGTTTTAACTATGTCACAAGTGAAGTCAATTATTCTCATTATTTTTTTTTAAAAAAAGGTTATTAAATAAGAGAGAGTCCCCAAAGCTGTAATAAACATTGTTGACATGGACTTCAGTCCACAATAAGGATGACTTCAGAATTTCTGGGGTCTGAATTTGTCTCTCAGACAAACAGAACAGTAACTAATATGGCACATGCAAACTCAGAGGAGTTCAGCGAGATTGAGGGCTGGGTGGTGAGACTGAAGGATCCTTTGGGGATTTTAAGGAGCCAGGTGCTGACCAGCTTGTTCCCTGTGCTCAGCCAAGCTGGTGATCCGGTGGGTGGACATCACACAGCTGGAGAAGAGCGCCACACTGCTCCTGCCTGATGTGATCAAAGTGAGCACGAGGTCCAGTGAGCATTTCTTCTCTGTCTTTCTCAACATCAATGAGACCTTCAAGTTAATGGAGCAGCTCGCCAACATAGCCATGAGGCAACTCTTAGACAATGAGGGATTTGAACAGGACAGATCCCTGCCCAAACTGAAAAAGAAGTCTCCTAAGAAAGTGTCGGCCCTGAAACGGTAGGTGACAGAGACAAAGTCTCACACACTTCAGAAACAAGAGACTCTTAGATTCTTCTGTGAAGTGTAACCTTTTCTGAACCATTGCAAGGGGTCTGAACAGTTTTCTGGTTATAGATGCAGAACTGAAAATAACGGTCTGAAGCACTCAAAGGTCAATGAGTGAGGCAGACGTAGCCAGCTCTGACACAAAGTGACGGGAAGTCTTCTGGTCCTAGGGGCGGGATGCCTATGGGCAGGGTGCTGGGGGGAGATGGGGCAGGTTGTGTGGGTAAAGCCCTCACAGGACGCTGCTTGGGGTGGTCTCTGCAGAGGTAGTAGAAGTCACCCATACAGATTCAGTCAGATGGCTATCTCAGGCAGAGGCAATAACATGATGCAGGAATCACAGGAGAAAAGCACAGAGGGGATTACGTCCATCAATGTCTGGAGAGTGGGAAGGCATGTGATGAGGAGAGGCTGCAGAAAAGCCTGGAAGTCTGGATGTGGGAGTGGAGCTAGAGAGAGGGCGAAGGAAAAGTTGAGGCTCTCAAGTGGGAGTGTATGCATGGAATTATCCGGAACTGAGATGGGGAGTGAGAGAGGGAGAGCACGTGCGAGGGCTATGCCATAGTGTAGATGGAACTGGAAATCCCTGGCGTACAGCTGGTATTGGAATCTGACAAGAGATCACTGCGCTGAAGATGTCTGCTGCTCTGAGGCGTGTTTCAGTGGCGTGGTTGAGGGTGAAGGGTGTTACTGCCGTGGACTGAATCACAAATGAAAGGCAAGGAACGGGAATTAGGCAAGTGTAGACTGCTCTCTCAAGAGATTCAGTGGTGGGGCACCTGGGTGGCTCAGTGGGTTAAAGCCTCTGCCTTCGGCTCAGGTCATGATCCCAGGGTCCTGGGATCGAGCCCCACATTGGGCTCTCTGCTCCGCGGGGAGCCTGCTTCCTCCTCTCTCTCTGCCTGCCTCTCTGCCTAGTTGTGATTTCTCTCTGTCAAATAAATAAAATATTTAAAAAAAAAAAAAAGATTCAGTGGTAAAGGAGGAGGGATTGCTCTTCTTAGGATGCAGAAGATTTGCATATAGGATGGATGGGGAAGGGCTTGTGGTGAAGGTAGGTGCAGGGAAGGCGGGGGCACAGAACTAAAGCTATAAGAAAACCAGTCATTTTAGAAGTGACGTCCAATGGGGTGTAGAGAAAATTGTGTGTGCTCATACCTCTCCCTCTGCAGTGGAAAGGAAGTAAGAGCCGGTGAGGATGGAAGCAAATTGGCGGTAAAAGGGAGGGCACCAGGGGCGGGGCAGGGGAGCCTGGCTTTGTTCCAGGAAGCCAGAGGCTCTCCCACCCAGCAGCTGCAGTGGCATAGAAGCTTGAGAGACTTGAACAACTGACTTGATAAACAGGGAAAAGGGGAGAAAAACCGAGCTGAGGTTGGAAACTCGAAGTGGACCAGGGGTGGGCTGTTCCTGTGTTTCAGGCAGTTTTGTTGTCTTTTTAGGGCAGACCGTGATAGCCAGGAGATTCATGAGGCTTGTTTGCACTCTCCTTAGGTCTTTCTTAAGAGTTAAGGCCCCAAAAGTGGCTCTGGAGAAGTGTAATGTAATAATCTTTTTAGAAATTACTGCATTCCTTTAGAAGAACAGTGGATTTCCTATCCAGGCCTCGTCTTCCTCAGGTGTCTTCAACATTTACAGATACTGATTGTAAAATGACTGCCCACGGGACCTACATAGATTAAATGAATTCTATTGTGCTTCTGGGTCATAGGTTGGGGTTAGCTCCAGTAGAAAGCCAAGAAGGTGGGGATGAGTGACCGGGTAGAGGAGAGGACAGGTAGGCTCCAAGACCTCCCTGCTGCATCCTTCAGGCGCCACTGAAACGTTTCTCTCGTGCGAGGTGATGCTGTTCTTGCCTTCCAGCGATCTCGATGCCAGGGCGAAGAGTGAGAGGTACCGTGCACTCTTCCGGCTGCCCAAAGATGAAAAACTGGACGGCCACACGGACTGCACCCTCTGGACTCCATTCAACAAAATGCACATTTTGGGGCAGATGTTTGTGTCCACGAATTACATCTGCTTCACCAGCAAGGGGGAGAACGTGTGTAGCCTCATCATCCCACTCCGTGAGGTGGGTGTCGGGTGAAAGTGGATCTCCTAAGTGTTCCGTTTGTAATACTTTCCTGTGTGAACCACAGATGTTTTTACCAGCATTTCGTTGTTGTTTTTTTTTTGTTTTTTTTTTTTTTTTTTTTTTAAGATTTTTTTTATTTATACATTTGACAGACAGAGATCACAAGTAGGCAGAGAGGCAGGCAGAGAGAGAGAGAGAGAGAGAGGAGGAAGCAGGCTCCCTGCCAAGCAGAGAGCCCGATGCGGGGCTCGATCCCAGGACCCTGGGATCATGACCTGAGCGAAAGGCAGAGGCTTTAACCCACTGAGCCACCCAGGCGCCCCTCGTTGTTGTTTTTTTAACCGTAGGTGAATGCTTATAATTCTTTGGTGGCCCCGGACGCTTCCTTTTGTGTGTTGTCATTGCTGTTGGTGACCTGAAAGAGCTTTTCTTCCTAGAAAAGGCAGCCTAGAGTTTTTTTGGTTTTTTTAAAGATTTTATTTCTTTATTTGAGAGAGAGGGAGAGCGCAAGAGGGAGCATCAGCAGTGGGGAGGGGCAAGGGAAGAGGGAGAAGCAGACTCCCTACTGAGCAGGGAGCCGGATGCGGGACTCGATCCCAGGACCCCGGGATCATGAGCTGAGCCGAAGGCAGATGCTTAACCGACTGAGCCACCCAAGCGCCTCCAGCCCTGAGTTTTAAAATGGAGGTTTTACTGTTATTCAGGTATGGTGAGGCCAACACATCAGGAGGTGGCTGCCACTGGAAAGAGCTTGTTGTACTCACCATCCTTCTGGGAGAAGCCGTGGGGACCCACTGGGGAAGCACCACGGTTGGTCCACAGGCAGAGGGAGTCAAGAAATGGGGGCAAGGGCCTTTAATGTGATTCCTATGGGAAGAAACAGGTGAGGCAGGGTAAGCAGGTTTAGAATGGGTTGGCTGGAATAATTTCAGCAGGCTCCGGGGCATAGGGGCTGTCCCTAGCTATCTGAGATCTGCCCCCGCCCCTGGGGTGACTAGAGCAAGGGTCGTTGACCCTGAGTGTGAGAGCTGGATTAAAGGCGGTGGAGGCTCTGCACACTTGGTTTGTGTAGGAATGTCGCGCTCCCGGGTGAGTCCTTTATTATCTCTCAGAGTTGACTGACTTTGGGAAGGTGGCCCTGCCAGGGTCCGCAAGGCCCGGGGTATCAAAGCCTCAAATACAAAAATGAGAAAATGTAGTTATTACACCTGCTCACAGCCAGAGAGCAGCTTGGTCCCAAGGGAACAGTCTAGATTGTGAATCAGAAAGCCAGGTGTTAGCTCTGGTCTGCCGGTTACCAGCAAGAGAACCTCGGGGCTGCTGGCCATAGCGGCAGGCTCCTGAGCCCGACCCGCATTTTCTGAATCTCTGCAAATAAAAATCTGTATTTTAATAAAGTCCCAGGCCCATCCTCCTGCCCAATGAAGACATTGTACATTCGTACTCTCTCCACATTCTTAATGTTTCTGGGGAGGAGGTGGCTTCTGTCCTATCTCCACGGTGCTAGGTGGTTCTGGGACTTACACAGAGACCTTGCCTTGAGGTTTGGAGTTGAGAAGGAGCTACAGGTTAGGCTGCTGGGGCGAGAGGTCCTACAGCTTCTTGGCCTGGAGACCACTATAACCTGCCCTGGTCCTTTTCTAGAAGTGAAGGGTGGTTAGAAACTTTGGTTAATGTAATTAAGATTGACCCTTGGTTAAGATTGTCTGCAGTAAAGGATTCAAGTATCCCTCTGCCTTCTTTTCTGTTTTAGAGAGAACATTTATATAAATAGATTTTTTGGTTTTCTTCTTGTTGTTGTTTTCTTTTGTTTAAAGAATAATTCACCATTACCACAGAAAATTTGTGAAAGTACAGACAAATCAAAGGAAAATAAAATGCACCCCTCGTCCCACCAGTCAGATAGCCCGTTATTCAGCTGTACAGCTTTCCCAGGCTCTTTCTATACTTGGCTGTGCATATGTCATTTATATTGTTTAGCTATAAAACATAGTGAATTTTTATTTTTTGCTTATTTCCCTCAACACCGAGTGTATGTTAAACTTTCCCCTGTATCATTCAATGCTCTTTGATAGTACCGTTTTTAATGACTGCCTCTTATTCATTAACTGGATCTATAAAATTTATTTTAGTTACCTGTGGTCGGACCTGTGCATTGTTTCTAGTTTTCTTCCAATTATATGTATGATTTTTGCTTCAAGTATGAATTGTAAGTTCCTAGAAGCTGAATGGTTGGGTCCAAAAGAATGCAAAACGTTAGGCAGTTGACAAATCTGGTTCTACTTCTAAGATGAGCTAACTGGTGTTGTGACATTGTTTGAGGAGATGCGTGGTGGGGGTGAGTTCTGAGGCGGATAATTCGGCAAGTTACCTACATTTGGCTCTGGAAGGGATTTCATAACTTTTGCCAGCAAATGGACCTTCTTTGCCATAGACTGTTGCCAAACTTAACTTTCTTCATTTCTAGCTTTCTTCCATCACATACGACCCCAAAGCAAGTTACCTGCAACAGCTAGGGCTACCGGTTCCAGGATGAAGGCTCTGCACTGGTGATGGAGCGAGTCATCACTGTGGATCCGAAGGGAGATGAGGAGTGGGGAGGGGTCGGGATGTCTGCCCTCTGCTCTCCCGTGCACTGCCTCCCGCTGGGAGATGAGGAGTGGGGAGGGGTCGGGATGTCTGCCCTCTGCTCTCCCGTGCACTGCCTCCCGCTGGCGCTCTTCACCTTTCAGTGCCGGACCCAGGTGACAGTGAGAGTTCAGGGCAGCTGGGAGAATGGGGGTTGATATTCTCAGCCCGGTTCTGGCTTGCTTGTTTTCCCAAACAGGTGGTAGAGCAGAGATCATTCGGTTGTATTTCAGGGTAAATCAGAGGAGGAACAATAGTGGAAGTAGTAGCATCGAGAAATAAAGCGTGTTGTGGTTGGTGGATGCAACTTTAAAGAAGGCAGCAGTGCGCTTCCCTTAACCTGATGGATCTCCAAGACGTATGAGGACAGATTCCCTATTCCCAACTAATGAAGGAAGCAAAGGACTCAGTGAACCTTTTGTAACCTTTATGTTACCTTAATGACAGAAAAGCGACCCCTTCCTCTTCCCCCTCCCCTTCCCCCCCGACACAGGGTCTGTCTGAGCAGAGAGGCATCTCTCCGTGAACTGGGTACCTTTCAGACCCGAGTTAAGCTGATTAATGAGCAGCAGCCTCCATGGGAACATCCTACTTGAAATGGCTACTTTAGGGTGATATAAACTAGGAATTGTTGTTTCATTTAATTTTTTACAACTAAGCTAAAATATTGACTGGAGATTGTTAATGTATATTCTGCAGATAGACTTAAAGTAGATCAAAAAGACACAGAATCACGTTACTACAGATTTTGAAGAAATTGCTGAGGCAGCAAAGCAGGGAGATAAAGTGAACTGATCAGGTTCTTCTTTAGATAGAGATTCCAGATGAAGTCTCTCTTTTTCTAAAAATCATAAATTACCTTGCAGATATTACATATGAAACATAAAGCTTTGCCTAAATTCCAGTCTATTTTTATAACCCAAGTTGGTAATGAAATGTGCCTCATTAAACTAGAATACTCAAATGTGGCTGTTACCCTTTGCTGGTGTCACTAAGCTCATGGGATCGGATTCTGCCAGAAATAATCTGTCAGCAAAAAATACTTGGTAGTGCATATGAGCATTCATGTTTTATGTAGGAGCTTTCAGGTGGTTTGTGTATTTGTGATCTAGCTAAAGGACTTTCACTTTCACCTCATCAAGATCCACATGGCTCTCTGGGTTTTGGGTGTGGAACTTGAGCCTTTAGTTCCCTTGGCAATTGTCCTTTGGTCTGAGACATCTGGTGACCAAAAGAATAAAAAAAAAAATGTTGTGAAAAAAGGAGTTTTCATAGGTCTTTTAAAAATAGGTATTGTTGCTTAGTGAAATAAGTCAATCGGAGAAAGACAACTATCATATGATCTCCCTGATATGAGGACATGGAGATGCAACATGGAGGGTTAGGGGGATAGGAGAAGAATAAATGAAACAAGATGGGATTGGGAGGGAGACAAACCATAAATGACTCTTAATCTCACAAAACAAACTGGGGGTTGCTGGGGGGAGGTGGGATTGGGAGAGGGGGAGGGGGTTATGGACATTGGGGAGGGTATGTGCTATCGTGAGTGCTGTGAAGTGTGTAAACCTGGCGATTCACAGACCTGTACCCCTGGGGCTAAAAATACATTATATGTTTATTAAAAAAAAATTGGAAGGGGAGGTGAACCATAAGAGACTATGGACTCTGAAAAACAACCTGAGGGTTTTGAAGGGTCGGGGGTGGGAGGTTGGGGGAACAGGTGGTAGGTAATAGGGAGGGCACGTATTGCATGGAGCACTGGGTGTTGTGCAAAAACAATGAATACTGTTATGCTGAAAAAAATAAATAAATTTAAATACTGAAAAAAAAATGGGCAGAAGATATGAACAGACATTTCTCCATCTACACTTCAAATAAAGATCTCAAAGTTGTTGAAAAAAAATAGGTATTGTTTAGCATGTTTTAAGTGCTATGGGAAAATTCATGATAATTTTTTTTGCCATTTCTCCAGTTTTTGCATTAGGGAAAAAAAAACACTTTTATGTACAACTCCAAGTACCTCAATACATTTCTTTAAAAGTATATAAATATAGGGGCACCTGGGTGGCTCAGTTGATTAAGCATCCGAGTCTTGGTTTTAGCTCAAGTCATGGTCTTGGGGTCGGGGGATCAAGTCCCATGTCAGGCTCTGTGCTTAGCGCAGAGTCTCCCTCAGACTGTCTCTTCCCCTCCCTCCCACTCACTCTCTCTCTTTCAAATAAATAAAATCCTTTTTAAAAGAATATATGTGTGTGTGTGTGTGTGTGTGTGTGTGTGTGTGTGTACATATATATATGGCTATATGTGTTGATAAAATCTGAGAGTAGACATCAGATCCTGCAGTTTTCCCTCTGTGGATCCCAGTTGTCCCCATTTTACACTTGGGGCCACTCAACTTTTCGGGCAACTCCAACAGATTTCTTGCCTTGAAGGGGCAAAGGATTTTAAAATTCTGCTTTGGAGGGACGCCTGGGTGGCTCAGTTGGTTAAGCAGCTGCCTTCAGCTCAGGTCATGATCCCAGCGTCCTGGGATCGAGTTCCACATTGGGCTCCTTGCTCGGCAGGGAGCCTGCTTCTCCCTCTGCCTCTGCCTGCCACTCTGTCTGCCTGTGCTCGCTTGCTCTCTCTCTCTCTCTCTCTCTCTGACAAATAAATAAATTAAATCTTTAAAAAAAAATTCTGCTTTGGAGAAAATGTATTTTTACATGAAAATGTTCATGAAGTAGAATTGAACCTGTCCAGACTGCTTACCCGTGGAAATGAAGCGGGGAAGAGAAACTGAACTTCAAGGATATAGTCAGAGCTGCTGCAAGTAAACCATTTATCTAGCGCTGGCCTTGAGGTTTATTTGTTTGTTTTATTTTTCTTACTGTGGTAAAGAAAAATATTTTCATGCATTTATCCTGGTTTCTAGTTGATGAAAATCCTATTCTAAAGCCCCAACTGCATGTCTTCAGTTCAGAGCTAGAACAAACGTGCTGCTTTCTTGCTCATTTCCGCATGTGGTCGATTTACTTCACCACACACATGCGCACACCGCGCACACGGTCTGCCAGTGCCGGTGGGGATGGGAATAAGCTGTTTATCTCCTGTCTGTTCTGCATGGAGCCTTTAAAATGTTCAGGTGGTAAGAGGAGAGGTTGCAAAGCCCTGGAGTTGGAAGGAGACGTTTGGAAGATGGGTGAGGTTTTGAAAACCATCCCAACATGAAGCTTGGTAAAAAGGCACAAGTATCATGGGTTGTTTCTCTTAAGCATGATGGGGTAGCGAGGAGTCCTCTCCCTTAGAACTCATGCAATTTTGATGAAAATCAGGGATTTTCTTCACAAGGAGTTTTCTAAACCTTAGCCCTGTTGACATCGTGGGCCAGACTCTGTTGGGGGTCAGCTGTTCTGTACTATAGGCTGGCCAGCGACATCCCTGGCCTCCACCTACTGGATGCTGCTGGTCCCCTCCACTTCTGACAACGAGAAACGCCTTTAGATGTTGCCAGATATCTCCGGGGGAACAAAATCCCTCCCGAGGTAGAATTGCTGATTTAGAAAGACCAGCACAATAATTCCAGCCTCTGATATGAACTCCAATTTGAGTTGTTAGGAGCGGTTTTATTTTACTGGAGCAGAGGGAGAGAGTCTCATCTTTGCCTCAGTAAGATGGGGTGGTTCCTACAGAACGTAGAAGTGTTGCGTTCCTTGTTTGGTGCTGCTCAGAGGCTGCTGTTGGGTGATCCCTGGAAAACAATGCTCTTTGTTTCATGTTTCTTTCAGGTGACAATTGTGGAAAAGGCAGACAGCTCTAGCGTACTCCCCAGTCCTTTATCCATCAGCACCAGGAACAGGATGACCTTCCTGTTTGCCAATTTGAAAGATAGAGACTTTCTAGTGCAGAGGATCTCGGATTTCCTGCAACAGACGACCTCCAAGATATACTCGGACAAGGAGTTTGCAGGCAGCTACAACAGCTCAGATGATGAGGTCTGTGGGATCCGCCTGAGGGTGTTTGCATTTGTCCTAGTGCTCTGCCCAAGAGTGGGCCCTCCCTGTCCATTCTGTTGGATCCTCAAGCTGTGCTAAGATAAGGCATTTATTACCCTGATGGCCAGAGCAGTGTCTCAGCTCATTTAACTCGTGGAGTTTGTCTTTGGGATCACAGAGCTGGACAGAGCCCTGTAGATCATCTGGTCTAACCTTATTTCATAGTTGAAGAAATTACTAAGTAATTGGTCCTGTTTACGCAACAGTGTTCAGATAGTGACATTGTTGGGAGTGTACAGAGGTCACTGTAGTCTCGAATCTGAGATGCAATATCATGATGATGACTTTATTATGATCAAATACATATTGTGTCCCTTTCAAATTAGGCCCTGGGCAACATCCAGGGAAGTCAGAGTCCGGGAAGATAGGTGTCCCGCTCAAATGACAGAGCAATTACAGGCAGCTGAAATGTACTGTAAAGATGGTGACCTCACAGGGAGCAGGCCCGCCCCAGTCCACCTGGTCCAAGCTCATGGGGGCGTCAGAAACTAGAGCGGGCACGAGGAGGCGGCCCCATAAGCAGCTGATTCAGCCCTGTCATGTTTCCCTCAATGCTAATCAGAAACTAATGGCCAACCAGTTTGCTGCAAAAATGCATCTAAAATAAGAGGAGACCTGTTTCGAGCATTGCAGCTGCATGGTCTAGGACCCCCACACCTGTCTCATCTCTGCCAAAGCGCTGGCTTTCTGCCTTCCTCCTGTGTTTTCACGTAGCGAGAGACCTGTTGGGCACCGTGATGCAGCTACTGGGTCTGTGCAGAGGACACTGAAGAAGTGGGTTGCGATTCCTGTGCTGTTTCAGCGTCTGTTCCTCTGTGTGTCGGCAGGTGTGTTCTCGGCCTAGCAGCCTCGTCTCCTCCAGTCCCCAGAGGAGCACGAGCTCTGATGCCGATGGAGAGCGCCAGTTTAACCTGAACGGCAACAGCGTCCCCACGGCCACACAGACCCTGATGACCATGTACCGGCGGCGGTCCCCAGAGGAGTTCAACCCCAAACTGGTGGGTGTCTCCTGCTCTTGCCTGAAACTTTCTGTATTAGGACAATCACAGTGATTGATTTGTTTTTTAAAGATTTCACTTATTGGATAGAGAGCAACAGTGAGAGAGGGAACACAGCAGGGGGGTGGGAGAGGGAGAAGCAGGCTCCCCAAGCAGCAGCGAGCCCAACTTTGCGGGGCTGGATCCCAGGATGCCAGGATCATGACCAGAGCTGAAGGCAGACACTTAACGGCTGAACCACCCTGGTGCCCCTAGAACAATAACATTTAAAAGGGTTTTTTAATCAAAGTTAACTCATAAATATCTGTGTAAATAAATATTTTCCTATAAGCAAATTAGATTTTTATCTAAATCTCTCATTGGATTTTAGAATGGTTTCACAGAAGGAGATGAGTTATACAGCATACAGGTGACATTTTGTCTTTTTTTTTTTAATCAAAGATTTTATTTATTTATTTGAGAGAGACCATGAACTGGAGGAGAGGCAGGTGGAGAGGGAGAAGCAGATTCCCTGCTGAGCGGGGAGCCTGATGCAGGGCTCCATGTGGGCTTTTGTCTTGTTTTTTACTATTGTTTAAGTCAGCCAACAAGTAAGTACATAATTTCTCAGTGCACATTTCAAAAACACCAAGTCATTTTCACTACATAAAGCCATAAATTTGCATTCTGCTGACCCATTTCAGGTAAATGGAAATCTGATTCAGGGCCAGAAAGCTTCAAAGCAGAACCCCAGCTTTCAAATTAGGTTCAGGTGTCAAATGAAGGAAGGACTGCGGAAAATCTGAGTTCTTTGTTCCCCAGAGCTCTGTCCAGAACATAACGACTCTATTCAGTAGGGGAGATATTCTGCCTTTCTGCCCAGCTTCCCCTTTCCATCCTCAAAGTACTTCGGGACGTAGTAATGTTTCATTTATCCCTTTCAGGCCAAAGAGTTTTTGAAGGAGCAAGCTTGGAAGATTCACTTTGCTGAGTATGGGCAAGGGATCTGCATGTACCGCACAGAAAAAACGCGGGAGCTGGTGTTGAAGGGTATACCGGAGAGCATGCGGGGAGAGCTCTGGCTGCTTCTGTCAGGTACAGCCGGGCTTGGGCTTGGGGGCCCTGACCCTGGGGTGGGCGGGACCTCAGCGCTCCCCTTCTGCCTCCCGTCATGCATCTGGGCTCTTTTGAAAATGCAGCGCTGCCCTTCGGCACTGAATAGCCATTCCTGCCCCAAATGTTGCAGTCCCTCAGTGAAAACACAGAACGTATACAACTGTCCAGATATGGAAGCCATCATCCCCCAAGCATAACCTCTTCCACCCCTTCACTAACGCTACTTAGGAAAAAAGAGAACCTATGGGAAAGAGTATAATTCTTTGTGATTTGAGGAGTTTGTTGTTGTTGTTGGGTTTGTTTGTTTGTTTGCCTTTTCCTGGCTGTGTCCATTGATGAGAACACATGACGAGAATACATCTCATTGAGAATGCTTAAGGGTGGCACGGGGTCAGAGCCCCATTGAAGCAGGGAAAGGGAGGAATGAGAAAGCCTCATCCTTGGTGTTTGCCATCTCCTGAATTTGGTGGTTGTCACTTGGAGATGTGAAAGAGAGACCAGGATGTGCACCGGAACTGGAGGCTTAGATCCCACTTACACTCCGAGCTGGAGACATCAGGAAGGGTGGAGGGGGGTGTGTCAAGGAGCGGTGGGAAGAATGTGCCCGCCTTCACTGGTGCACAGCCCCAGCAGAGCGCTGTGGGGTCAGACATTTGAGTCCTGCTTCAGACTGTAGGTTCTTCAGGCTAGCCCCAGCACGCCTGCCTCCTAGCCCAAAGCGTCCAGTGTATCCTAGGGGTCTGTTCTGTCATGAGCGTCCAGGGAATTTTTTTGTTTTGTCACCAATCTTTATAAATCAATTGCTTTACTGACTAGAGGCCTGAAATGTAATCATTTTAGATAAACTTATGTGAATATTTTTATTTGAACCTAAGATGGTCCAAAAGTGCTGTTATCAAAACCTTTTATTTAAAACATGACATTAAAATTAAAAGAATAGTTGCCACACTTACAGGAAAGCCTTTTTAAAAAACCAACCAAACAGACTCATAGCTCTTTCTAAAAATAGCTATTAATGGTAATTGCCTGTGATGAGATGTATTAATGGCTAAGCAGTTGGGGGGATAGAATCCTGAAAAATAATTGGCTTTATCTGTTTCATGTAAAACTAGCTTGTTCTAGCCTCATTTACCTGGCTTATTTTCCTTAAGTAGACGAGCCTTAGCTTCTCATCCAGAAATCCAAATTTGAGTCAAATGATGTCTGATTACAAATCCAGCCCAAGAAGAGCCTTACTGTCCTGTCTTCTCTCTTCCTTGTGTTTGGTGAACTAGTCACCTTGACAGACTCATTCAGATCACTGATATAGTAAACAAAAAATTCTGCTTTCATCCTCATTCAAATTAGAAGTTACTTGCAGCCCCGTTTTGGATGAAAATGAAAGTCAAAGTGAAAGCCAAGAACATACTTAATAGTACACAGCACTGTTGCAGAGACACATAGAGAGTTGGACTGCATATTTTCTTTAACGGTGATGGACGATGTGGGGCGGGGTGGGGCGGCCTACAGTTTGTATTTCCTCCCAGCTCACTGGGGGCAGGATACGTGTGGTAGGATGCAAGCCAGCTCACCCATGGGCAGAGTCCAGCTCCTGGTCTGGAACCTCGCCTGGGTCCTGTGGCTCTAGGGCCACTATACCAGGACCAGGCTCAGTGTACCCAGTGAAGTAAAGTGCCAGCCAGACGATATGATATCTTTGCACATCTCCCTTGAGAAAAAAGCAAAGCCAGTGTTAAGTTGCTGTCAACCCGAATGCCTTTTCCAGGGTAAGTGTGAGTGGTAAGGTTGTCTCTTCGGGTGGCTGTCAATGACACGGTCCAGGCCAGCCCAAGGGTTCTAGTTTCTTTTTTTTTTTTTAAGATTTTATTTATTTGACAGAGACACAGTGAGAGAGGGAACACAAGCAGATGGGGAGGGAGAAGCAGGCTTTCTCAAGCAGGGAGCCTGATGTGGGGCTCGATCCCAGGACCCTGAGATCATGACCTGAGCCGAAGGCAGACGCTTAACGACTGAGCAACTCAGGCGCCCCAGGGTTCTAGTTTCTAATCCATGAAATACAGATCAGTTTTTCTTGTCATTTAGTGTGTATGTGTGTGTTTTATATGTGTATTTGTGTCTGTCTGTATATTTATAATTACATAAGTTCTATTTATTTAGATTTAGATATTTTTGTACAGTGTTTTCTGTCTTTAAGAATCTTAAAATGCAAATATCTCAAACCAGTGATTCTCCATGCTCATCCCCACCACCTGAGGAACTGCCAACCATAACGTGCTAACTGTGAGGAATGCCCACACTACTCACTGCAACTCCAAAATCCTTGCGTACATTCTAAGTTCCTCTACTCCTCAGTATGGCTGTTTGAACTCTTCAAACCTTATGCTTTTGCGTTCGGTTTTCAAACTTGTTTGGGGAGGCAGAACTTTCTTTTTCAAGTGAAATCTTAAGGAGAACCCTAGTAAAATACCAGCAAAACTGCTCTGGCTGAGACGAGGATGCTTTGGTTTACTGGCGTTCCTTCCTTCTCTTCCCTAAAGTAGCCCCCAGATCACCCATGGAAGTTCTGTGGAACACAGATGTTTAGCTTGCGGACCTCTAATTTGGCTTACGGTGGAGCTGAAAGAAGGCAGTAGGCCGCAAGTAAATTTACCAAACTGGCTGCAGTTGCCATAGCCCACCTCATCCATGGGCTGTCGTTATCTAGTGGGTGTCCTTTGTGCGGTAAGGAACACGAAGAGGTTCACTTGGTCAGCTGTGTTTGTGACCGAGGGCAGGGCCCGCCCCTTTGGATATTGTATCTGTTGGGTATTTCCTAGGTGCCATCAATGAGAAGGCCACGCATCCCGGGTACTACGAAGACCTAGTGGAGAAGTCCATGGGGAAGTATAATCTTGCCACAGAGGAGATTGAGAGGGATTTACACCGCTCCCTTCCAGAACACCCAGCTTTCCAGAATGAAATGGGCATTGCTGCTCTAAGGAGAGTCTTAACAGCTTATGCGTTTCGAAATCCTAACATTGGATATTGCCAGGTAAACGACACAGGTGGTTTAGGTTTTTTTTTTTTTTTTTTTTTTTTTTTGGACTGTTTGTTAACCAGCAAGTCAGTAAGAAGAATGGTTAACAGAACCATCCCTGCACCTAAGTTTCTTGACCTTGGCACTAGAGACCTTGTGGACTGAGTAATTCTTTGTTAGGGGTTGTCCCATGCTTTGGAGGATGTTTAATAACATTCCTGTTTAATAACACATTTAATAACCTCTCTCCACAAACTCCCTAGTTGGGACAGCCAAACTGCCTTTAAACATTGCCAGATAGCCCCTGGGGAGCAAAATCTCCCTGGGTTGAGCCCCAGCACTGAGTGGAGGAGCTGAGAGACAAGAACGCCCTTTCCGGATCCACCACCGCGTATCTGGGTGACCTTCAAGGTGCTTCTGATTACTCTCCGAGCTGCCTCTCTTCCCTCCCTGAGGTAAAAGAGAGTGTGCCTGAGCACCTGGCCTGTAATTCTGGATTCTGAGTTTCACAGTGCTCCTGCCCTGCCTCCTAAGCAAGAACATACTTGAGAATGTAACTTTTATATGCTACGACTATACTTTAATACCCATTAAAATAAATGCTTAATCTGGTGTTCAAAATTGTTGCTCCCAAAGCAGCTAAAATTATCTCTTGTACTAATACATCCACCACAATTAGAGAAGCTCCAAGATCGTGTGACTCTAGACTTAAAGACCACATATTCAGAGAGGCCTTCCTGGACCATCCAGCTAAAAGCTAAAGCAGGCTTGTGCTCGCTTCAGCAGCACGGGTACCAAAATTGCAACAATACAGAGATTAGCATGACCCCTATGCAAGGATGACATGCGAATATGGGAAGCGTTCCATGTTTTAGTGGGAAATACAGGCCTTCAGTAATGGAGTCCGTAAGTGATGGGAATAGAAGACACAGCATAAGGAATGTAGTCATTGATACTGTGATAGCCATGTATCAGCGTAGCTGTCAGGACGCTTGTGATGAATGTAGCCTAATCTAGAGACTTGAATCAACTGTACTCAAAAAAAAATGTGAAATCACAACTGGCGATTTGTCAACTATGTTGACAAATACCTCAGACATCTTCCAAATCCAGAAAGATGGCTATATATTATATTATGATATATATTATATATGGTATAATATAATTATATAAATATATTGTAGTATATTTATAATATATTATAAAATATATTTTTTACTAAATGTTGAACACAAAAATAGAAGGAAAGCTAGATAGGTAGATAGATAAATGCTAAAGGATGCTTAATTCCTCTGCATGCACGCACGTGCACACACACACACACACACACACACACACACACACACACAGTACAGGTCTTTCTATACCACTCTTTGATAGCACTTAAATCAGTCCCCAAACTGATTAACTTTTACATCTTTATTCTGTCTCTCTGACATCAGCATTTAAGTCCTGTGAGACTTGTCACCTCTGTATTATCCCCCATTACTTCATCCAGAGCCTGTTATAAAACTTACCTTGACTGAATGACTAAGGAGCTAACCATGACCGTGATCGTGTACTAGAATCAGCAGGTCAATTCTCAAGCAGAATTTTATTAATGATTTCACTTGGGAAAATATTATGACTTATAAGAAAGAAAAAGCCTATTAGACCAAAAATCCTTTTTTTGGTATTTATATTGTAGAAGTCCAATGAACAATTACTGGTTTGTAAAAGATCAAATGAAGTACAGGAGTTAGTTGGCCTCTGCAATTATAGAAATCATATTTATCTTTTGATCTTTTTCTTTTTAATTAAGAGGACTATTAAAGTAGTTGAGCCCTGAGTGGTTATGAGCTAGGTGATCATATCTTTTAATAGAGTGGGTTACTTTAGAATTTAAATCACTGTTACTTATCTCTGCCATCCTTATCCAGATGAAAATAGTGGGTGAAGACTCCAAATTTGAAAGGTTTTATTGTTCTCAGAGAAGAGCCTCCAGGCCATGTGAACTGGGTTATAGGAACCATTATGGAAGATTAAAAAGGAAATGTTTATCTTGTGAATGAAGGGTTAGAAACACTGAGATTGTAGCAGGTTAAAAGCTTGGTCAGATAGCCTTCAGGCAAAGGTTTTGAATGAGGGCTTGCCTGTGTCTAAGTCTTTGGTAAGTATTGGTGTTCATCAAGACTCAAGAGTTGCAGGCTCAAGACTAGTTGGTACATTCTTAAGGGGCTCTAAATTATAAATAACAAACAAAATTTAGACGAATATGCATGTGGACCTTGCAGATCCTTTAGGTGTTCATTATCTGGCCTTTTGCTGAAAAAGTTTGCTGGCCCTGTGAGACTAACTCAGTAATTTTTTAGGTTCACAAAATTTCTTATGTTAACCTGTGTTTGATGTATTTAAAATCTATTTGATGACACCCTTTTTCATGCCTTCAGGCCATGAATATTGTCACATCCGTGCTGCTGCTTTATGCCAAAGAGGAGGAAGCTTTCTGGCTCCTGGTGGCTCTGTGTGAGCGCATGCTTCCTGATTACTACAACACCAGAGTTGTCGGTATGTGGGGAGGTGGTTAACATGTTAACCCATGTCTCATCGCAAAGATGTTTCCAGAGCCAGGATACGGGCTAGAACACCGTTTCCAGTCACCCTTAGCCAAAAGAGTTTCAGACTACTCCAGTTTCCCAAAATGGGAATAAGAGGGCTTGAATTCATATGGATTGTACACAAAGGAGCCCCATGGAGCTTAAGAGAATATACGCGTTATCACTGTTGGAGAAATTATTGTAGAAAACACTCATGTAGGTGTCACTGGGGCATTGGGAACTGTACCAAACTCATCAGATTTGACAATGTTTTCATGAAGCGGATGGAATCTGTGGACAGCAGAAGTATGCAAAAAAAAAAAAAAAAAAAGCATATAAAAATGTACCCAAAACTAAGTTCCTGCAGTATTTTTCAGAACTGATTTCAATGCAAGGCAAACCATGACTGTAAGCATTTAAACAAAGTATCACTCTTACTCCTTATAATCCTCTTGAGTGTTACACATTCCATTTTAGCAGGACAAGCTTTTTATTGCCAGTAGTAAAATGTATGCTTTATGCTTCCCTCTTGTGCTCATTTCTAAGCCTTTTCACACTAACGTGATTCACTGGGAAAATTCTCCAGAAATGTCAGTAAGTTGATCATGAGTGTGTATGTACAACTGGGATGCCTTTTTTTAGTTTTTTTTTTTTTTTTTTTTTTTTTTTGTCTTTTAAGCTTTTATTTAAGGGCAATGATCTATGATGTTTTTAGATCTTATTAAAAGCAGCCACGTCCATGGACTGCACATAGTCCTCAAACGCAGTGATCCGCTCCTCCAGCATATCTGTTCCAACTTTATCATCTTCCACTACACACTGTATTTGAAGTTTTTTAATTCCATATCCCACTGGAACTAGTTTAGAAGAGCCCCAGACCAAGCCATCTGCCTGAATGCTTCGGACACATTCCTCTAGTTTTGCCATATCCGTCTCATCGTCCCAAGGTTTCACATCTAGTAGTATGGAAGACTTGGCAACGAGTGCAGGTTCTTCCCTGTCCTGGTCCGCCATTGCTTGCAGCATCTCCTGGGAGCACTTGGGTAGTAAATCCCTTGTCCACGATCCTGCTCTCACTGTTCCTGGGACCCCAGTAAAGGTGGTGCTCAATTCCCTTCTGCCACTGAGCTGCAGACTCAGCCACATCTGTGGACAGGAGCCTAGCCTTGTTTTTTTTTTTTTAAGTAACCTCTACATTCAACGTGGGCCTCAAGCTTAAAGCCCCGAGATCACCAGTCTCATACTTTATCGACCAAGCCAGCCAGACACTGCTGGAATGCTTTTCAGTTTTAAAAACATGAATTAAAAAAAAGAAAACAAACAAACAAACAGAAAAACCCCACAAAACTTCATATGTAGGGATAGTGCATCCAGAAAAGCTACTTATTTTTTTAAATAAGTTTGCCGAGAAGTGGAGTCATATCCATTTCATGCCTAACCAAACAATGAGATCTTTCTAAACTGACTTTTCCAACAACCCTTATGGTTGTGTTATTGCCCTTTTGTGGTAGGGAAGCAGGGCAGAAAAACTCCGGAAAGAGAAGAAGCACCCAGAACTAATCTGCTGACGGCCCGGTGTTGACACCTTGGTCTAGTAACTAGTAACAGGGTCGCAGCAGAACTGTTAAGAGAAAGGAGCCAAGTTGTCTCAGTGGCAGCTGAGAGCTCGACTGTATTAACCAGGCCGATTGGTGGGGTGCCTCAGTAAGAAGGTGCGGTGGGTTCACCTGTGGCCTTTTGTGCCCACCCCTGCTGCAGGCGCACTGGTGGACCAGGGTGTCTTCGAGGAACTAGCACGAGACTATGTCCCCCAGCTGTACGACTGCATGCAGGACCTGGGCGTGATTTCTACCATCTCCCTGTCTTGGTTCCTCACACTGTTTCTCAGCGTGATGCCCTTTGAGAGTGCAGTTGTGGTTGTGGACTGTTTCTTCTATGAAGGAATCAAGGTGATATTCCAGTTGGCCCTGGCTGTGCTGGATGCGAACGTGGACAAGCTGTTGAGTTGTAAGGACGACGGGGAGGCCATGACCGTTTTGGGAAGGTAACGGACAAAGCCTCACTTCACTGTTGTTATTGTTGTTAAAGATTTTATTTATTTGAGAGAGAGAGAGCGCCTAAGCAAGCCAGGGGAGGAGCAGAGGGAGAGGGACAGGCAGACTCCATGCGGAGCCTCGGGGCTTGATCTCATGACCCTGAGATCATGACTTGAGCCAAAATCACGAGTCAGGTGCTGAACCGACTGAGCCACCGAGGCGTCCCCTGAGCCTCGCTTTGAAAACCTCCTCTGGTTTCTTCTTGGAATTCGCCTTCTGTCTTTCTCCTTGGTTTCCTGAGTTTTAATGGGCTTGATGGAAATCAGAATGCCCACATTTGTCTGTGGCTGAGGTTTTATTTTCATGCGCTGTGTCTCCAGAAGAATTTCATTCTGTTCCTAAGGAAAGTCTAGTCTTTTCTAAAATGCTGAGTTTGTAGAATGCGGGGCAGAGAACTATAATGGGAGAATTCCAAACCAGCCTCTGGTGACTTCTGATTCATTTCTTTGTTCAGGTATTTAGACAGTGTGACCAACAAAGACAGCACACTGCCTCCCATCCCTCACCTCCACTCCCTGCTCAGTGATGACGTGGAGCCCTACCCTGAGGTAGACATCTTCAGACTCATCAGAACGTCTTATGAGGTGGGTCTCGTTTCCTGCCTGAGTGTCACAGTGCTCTGAGGGTGCTGGGTGGGACTCTGCTGGGTGTGTGGCACCCACTTCCATCACTAACAACGGGTATACCTGCTTCCTTTCACCTTCGGAGAACTAATTGCCAAAGCGAACAGCCGCTTTCCAGCTGACAGCTTTGAGCCCCAGAGATCGGAACTGAATGGGAGCCTAGGACTCAGGCTGGGTCTCAGGCCGTAGAGCAGATGGCATGACAAACTCTGACCCTCTAGTCCTCTGCCATGCCCACCCTGAAGCCGGACCAAGTAGCAGCTCAGATTCATCTCTGAGCGTATTGCGGAAGGGCTGTGGAGAGCAGGCATGGCGGGGTTGACCTTTGTGCATCAGTTCACTTCCCGTTCTCATGCCAAGTACGTAAGTCTTCTCCGAAGAAAACAAGCCGGTTCTCTTGAGTCCAAGACACATGGAATAGTCTGTACCATCCTAGAGAAGAACAAGAGTCCTCGTACTTCTCTAAATTGCTGTGGGGGAGGAGGCCTTCTGGTTCACAATGACCCTGGATCTAGTTCTGATTCTCAGAATAGAACTAATGAGCTTCTGGGGCGAAGGAGGCAGTGTGATGTGCTCAGTGGCATTTGGTGCTGTGGAGCCCCAAGGACTCAAGTGTCCATAATACCTAATCGTTTCTTCATTTCCTGATCCTTGGCTCGGAAAACTTGTATAGAAATGATCAGTAAGAAAGAGCATGACTCTTCTGCTGAGCACACTCGGCCCTCACAGGTGTTTTGGAGCTGTAGGAATGTCAGCATTCCAACCAGGAACAGCCTGCATTAGGGGAGAAAGAGTGAGGGACAAGGTCAGAAAAAGCCTCTCTTAAAGAGAATAAAAAATTTGGTGCTTTTGAAAATACTGGTATAGATCCAGAGATCTTTTCAGAAATGTATGTCCTTTTACTCATAAAGGGGGCAAGACTGATCATTTATTATTTATAAAAATTTTCATTGACACTCAATACATATTGAAAACAAAACATTTTTTATATCTTTTAGAATCCCAAAAGTAATGCATGTTTATTTTTTAAAATGTAGAAACTGGAAAAATGGGGAAGAATAAACTTTATTCTATAAACTATATCATGTCTTCCTTCAAGTATGTTCCTATATTTGCAAAATACACTGAAAAAAATAAGCCTCTACTAAAAAGTGCTGTGAAACATCCTATTTTTCATTTAAAATATACCGTGAACACTCTGTAATATATTAAATATTAATTAAAGCCATAGTGTTTTAAAATTTTAAATTCAATTAAATATAGTATTATTAGTTTCAGAGGCAGAGTTCGGTGATTCATCAGTCTTACATAATACTCGGTGCTCATTACATCACGTGCCCTCCCCGGTGTCTGTCACCCAGTTACCCCATACCTTCACCCCCCTTCCCTCCGGCAACCCTCAGTTCATTTCCTGTGATTAAGAGTCTCTTCTGACTTGTCTTCCTCTCTGGTTTCTTCTTGTTTCATTTTTTTCCCTCTCTTCCCCTATGATCCTCTGCCTTGTTTCTTAAATTGTGCCTACCAGTGAGATCATATGATAATTGTCTTTCTCTGACTGACTTTATTTCACTTAGCATAATACTCTCTAGTCCTATCTGCATTGTTGCAAATGGCAAGATTTCATTTTTTGATGGCTGAGTAGTATTTCATGGTATATATGTATGTATAAACCATATCTTCTTTACTCATTCATCTGTTGATGGACATCTGGGCTCTTTCCATTGGTTGTAAAGCCATAATTTTAATAGATTATTAATATTCTGTTTTAATGAAGTACCAAAATTTATTTAACTGGTCATTTTTGTTGGACATTTATTTTGATTACTTCTGAATTTTCAGTATTTTATGGCAAACTTACATGGTATGATTATATATATGTTATATATATTGATACATATTCTGTATTCTGTGATAAACTTGTTTGCAAAAATCACATCTCTGATTATTTTCTTAAAGTCCATTCTAAGGAATAGGTCTATAGCAATAGATCAAAATGTATGAATTATTTCCAAGCTCCTAGCATATACTATCCAATTTCTATAAAGATTATACCAATTTGTATTTCCACTAGTGGAGATTAAGGATGGCTGTTTCACTTCAGTCTCTCCAGAACTGGTTATTATCATAATGCAATAAAGAAACATCATTGCCTCAGCACTTTTGGGTAACACTCTGTTGGAAATTTTGGATGGTTATTTTTTTAGAAAAAGAGCCCATGTGATTAGAGGCAATGGTTATTATCATAGCAATAGGTTGTTTTTCTAAAGGCATCCCCTGGAACCTTTACTGTTAAGAGAATTCTGGACCAAAGTCATAAATCTTAGTATTTGGAAACTCAGCTTTATTCTTGACAGCAGATTAGCTAACATGCTGAGGTCAGCACTTGAGCCAGTTTTAATCGGAAAGAGAAGAGAATGGAGGCAGGACCAAGGGTTGGTTTCCACTTACATCCTGTCTGGCTGATCCCTAATGGTGGCCCTTTGGTTGCCAAACATCCTGTCACAGGATACAGCAGCAGTTTCCTTCCGTTGCCTGGATAGACCCCTTTTATTTATACCAACACCTGTATTACCTGGTCTTTGAATGCATAATAACTGGGTTTTTTTTCTTTACTTCGCATCGCTGCACTGCTCATAGGTCTCTCATGGCTCCCCAGTGCCTTACAGTTCAACCTAAAGAGACCACCACAAACCCTTGCTTCTCTCTCTTTTTCCCTCCTAGCCATTACATTGGTGGTTCTCAGTCTCACCTATGCATTAAAATCACTTACATTTTTTTTTCAAAGTCAAGTGAATTCCCAGGTTCCATTCCGGACCTATTAAATCCATATCTTTGGCATGAAGCCTAAGAAATAAGTCTTTTTTGGAAGCTCCCCAGATGGTTCCAGTACCCGGTGAGGGTTGAGAATCCCTGCCCTACATGCAGAATGGGGCCGCTTGTCACGGAAGCTGTTGATAACCTGGTTTGAACTGAGGCACGATGCCAGTCCTCCGAGGCACGTGGTACATTTATTCCCATGCTTCAGGATACTCAGCTAGGAAGATAGAAAGTAGGAAAAACACTGAAAGTACTTTTAGCTTTGAGGTCTCATCAAGGACTCCCCCGGTGGCTGGAGGTTGGTTAGGTATGGATCAGATTTCTCCCAATGAGATAATTTAAAGTTCTCCCAAGACCCTACTGGATGGAATTGTACAGACAGTTTGAAAGGTAGTGGTGTTCTTTGAGGGCCCCCTGTGTGAGGCTCTGCAGTCGTCAGAGTTATACAGAAGTGCGACACAACGCCCCACCTTCAGGTTCGACTCATAGACCAAGGTGACCCTCCTTACAGGCACAGGGGCACCTGAATAACCTTACAGCAGACACATGACCACCATGGAATTTCTTCGTGTTCCAGAAACCCAACCCAGTGGGTCGAATCTGAGAAAAGCAGGGAAAGGATGCAGCTAATAAAACACAGGGAGGCATTTGTGCCGGACATGCACTTACGAAAGTCCCAAATAGTGTGTTGAACTTATTAATGATAACCACAAAAGTTACCTCTCGCTGAGAGCCTACCTTGGGCAGGGTGCTGGGTACTTCCCAGATAGCCCCACCAAGTAAATAGTAACGCATTTTTTTAAATTAAAGATTTTATTTATTTATTTATTTGACAGAGAGAGAGAAATCACAAGTAGGGAGAGAGGCAGGCAGAGAGACAGGGAAACAGGCTCCCGGCTGAGCAGAGAGCCCGATGCGGGGCTCGATTCCAGGACCCTGAGATCATGACCTGAGCCGAAGGCAGAGGCTTAACCCACTGAGCCACCCGGGTGCCCCAATAGTAACCCATTTTTAAGGTGAAAATGGAAGTTGAGAGACATTGAGTTAGTTTTTCCAGACCACACAGCTGGAAAGTGGCTCTCTAATATTAAAGCTAGAGCCCATGGGATTTGTCTGGATAGAACAGAGATGGAATTGTAAGGGTACATATGGACATGAGGTCAGTTGGTCCAGGAGAGGCTGGCAAGTGGGGAGTCTTGAAACCACTGATTGATTTGCAAGGCACTGAACAGCCCCTTGGAAGCTGAGGAGAGTTTTTCTTCAAGGGCATTAGTTCTGCTCCCCGTGCAATAAATTGGAGTGGGGAGACCTGAAGGAATAGGCTAGCAAAGATGATATTATAGTTGTGTCAGCGGGGGAAAACCCGGGAGATACAAGAACACTGTTTGTTTATCCATTTGCTGAAAAAATATTTAGGATGTTAAAAGTGCTTATCTTATCCCGGGCCCTGAGCATACATTATCAACACCTGGTGTGAATATTTTTTCTTTCTTGATCTTTAAAATATAGAGGTTTTCCAGCACAGTAGAAATCCCAAGGTTAACCCAATGTATTTCTATGACCCATCACACAGTCTAAAAGTTATCAACATTTTTCTGACCTCTTTCATCTAAGTCACTTTTTTTTTTTCCTGGAGTGTTTTCAAGCAAACTCTAGACAGTATACTATTTTACTTGTAAACTCTTCTTTATGTATCTCTAACGGGAAGGATTTGGGGCCTTCATTGCTAATGCCTGGCTTTGACTTCCAAGTCTAATTCTTTTCTTTCCTCCAAGTTTAATTCTTTTTTTTTTTTTTAAGATTTTTATTTATTTATTTGACTGAGAGAGAGCACAAGTAGGCAGAGAGGCAGGCAGAGGGAACGGGAGAAGCAGGCTCCCCGCTGAGTAGGGAGCCCCATGTGGGGCTCTATCCCAGGACCCTGGCTGGGATCATGACCTGAGCTGAAGGCAGAGGCTTAACCAACTGAGCCACCCAGGTGCCCCCAAGTTTAATTCTTAAAAGGCTATTCATTCCTCAAAAAAAAAAAAAAAAGAAGAAATGTAGCTAAATTAGTTAATACCAGTTGCTAATGAAACCTAAGCTATTACATGAGTACATTTTGCCTGATCTATAGATAGATGCCTTTTTTCTTGTGCATTTGCCAACATTCCTAGGAGTAATAACAGCTCCCATATAATAGTTGTTTGGCCTGTGTAACTCACAGACTCCTTACCCAACCCAAAGAGGTAGGAATAATTTTCCGTCTTTTGCTGATAAGGAAGCTGAGTCTCATCAGTTTTCATGAAACTTCTGTGGAATGTGAGACTCGCATCCCTATCTGACCATGAAATTGTAGCCTTGCTATAATACCCGGCTGTCAGAAACTGACTCCTTTATAGAAGCCAAAGTTTTTATTAACAGACTTGTGGATTTGGGGGTTTTGTTTTGTTTGTTTTGTTTTGCTTTTTAGAGAGGGAGAGGGGGCGTGGGGGAGAGGGAGAGGAAGAGAGAGAATCTTAAGCGGGCTCCATGCCCAGCACAGAGTCTGATGCGGGGCTCCCCCTCACGACCCTGAGATCATGACCTGAGCCAAAATCAAGAGTCAGACACTTAACTGACTGAGCCACCAGGCGCCCCAATGGTGTATTTTTTAAAGAAGATGCTCTAGAGCAGGTGGCAAGGTCCCATAACTGCGCACGTGGGCAGACACCCAAGTGGGCAGCAGGTGAAGGAGTGGGGAAAAGTGGCCTCGGGGTGCTAAGTGGTGAAGGCCTGCTTGGCGGTGGGGCAGTCTCTCTGCCTCTGGAGATGAGGAGCCACCGTTGCTGAAACCTCTGATTTTTTTCAAGAGAACTCAGCAGTCATGATTTTATTTGAATTGTCCCAATTTTCAAAATACTCTCTTTGCCAAACATGCCACGGTCTCTCTAGCCTACTGGCTGCCTCCTTATAACTTATACAACTTTTAAAATAAATTTGGGACACCTGCGTGGCTCAGTCGGTTAAGCATCTGCCTTCAGCTCAGGTCATGATCTCAGGGTTCTGGGATCGAGCCCCGCATCGGGCTCCTTGCTCAGCGTGGAACCTGCTTGTCTCTCTGCCTACCATTGTCCCTGCTTGTGCTTTCTCTTTCTCTGTCTGACAAATAAATAAAATCTTTTGAAAATTAAATCCATTCATTCGCTCATTCATTCTAGGTAAATATATAATGGTAAAGGGCATTGTGCTTTGACTTTTCCATGCCCTGTCAGAATCACTGATCCCAAGACTGGGAGTCAGGTTGTATTTTTCTGCCCATTTTGCAGATGATAGAACCCAGAGAGGTTAAGTAACTTGTCCAAGGTTTCTCGGTATGTTGGAGCTGAGATTCAGTTCCCAGTTCTGTTCGTCTCTACTGCTCTCGTCACTTCTTACGTTTTTTTTTTTTTTTTATGTATTTGACAGAGATACAAGTAGGCAGAGAGGCAGGCAGAGAGAGTGAGAGGGAAGCAGGTTCCCTGCCGAGCAGAGAGCCCGATGCGGGACTCGATCCCAGGACCCTGAGACCATGACCTGAGCCGAAGGCAGCGGCTCAAACCACTGAGCCACCCAGGCGCCCCCACTTCTTACGTTTTAACTAGCAGGTTCAAGCTAGCTGATAATTAATCAGTTCACCTGAGCTATTTTACAATGAAGCTGACCAAAGTGTTTTTTCTACAAAGTTTTTCTCGTATGACCATGGCTTTTCCAAGCCTTTCCGCTAGGCAGAGATCTCGAGAGAATTAGTACCTTGAGGAGCACAAATTTGGTTATAAAATAAGGCCCTGCTTTCTGACAAGGCGTTATGAAGGTGATGCATGGGTATGAATACTGTCCCGAGTTGAGAGTTCTTTAAAGGTCAGAGGACTCTAGAGAGGCAACCCATTCAGCAAACATGCGACTCCAACAAGCAAAGTGTTCACACTTCCTATCCTGATTCCTTCTTATCTTCCTCCTCATCCTTCTCTTTCCTCCACTGGAATACCACCGCCCCACCCAAGACACACATGCACGGGACAGACAGATGCCACCACCCCAGAAGAAGGCAGGGGGCAGTTTGGGGGAAATACTCCTTCAGCTGTTTGAGTGTCCCAGCCTCCCACAACTTCACGCTGTTTTTTCCTCAGCCCAGAGGCTCACATCCCATCTGTTCTCCTCTCACCTCCAAACCACTCTTCCAAAGCAAAGCCTCACTCTCCTAGACATTTGGAGATTTTGGACCAGAGAAAAGACCCTCAGGTGTGAATGGGGTTCAGTCCTTTGGCTAATCCCAGGAAAATAAGTACCCATAAATTAAGAAACATTGAAGAGGCACTTTTGAGCATAGTTTCAATGAAATACTCTTACATAAAAACAAAAGCTGTTTTAGAAACAATGCTACCTTTTTGTTTCCATAAATTTCCCTGTGGTAGGCAGACTTGTTCAGATCCTTCCATGGACTTACAGCCTGAACTAAGTTTTGTGTTTGTTTGTTTTGTTTTTTGTTGTGGGGTTTTTTGGTTGTTTTGTTTTGTTTTTAGGCTGCAGCATTTGAATATTTTTAGCTCTCTCTGGAGGATTTAGAAAAGAGGAGCCTGGGTGGCTCAGCGGGTTAAGCCTCTGCCTTAGGCTCAGGTCATGATCCCAGGGTCCTGGGATTGAGTCCTGCATCGGGCTTCTTGCTCGGCAGGGAGCCTGCTTCTCTCTCTGCCTCTGCCTGCTTTTGCTCTCACTCTCTATCCCCCTCTCTCTCTCTCTAACAAATAAATAAAATCTTTAAAAAAAAAAAGGAAAGAAAGAAAAAAGAAAGGAGGACCCTATTGAAGTTGGTGGAGACTGGACCTCGTGGTCTCTTTCTCAAGTCTGTCTCTGTTCTCCATCATCCCTGTCTTCTCAGCAATGTAAGGGAGAGCTTGGAGGGAGGAAGGAAGTCACAGGGAGGCTGCCCAGGAGGAAGGAAGTCACAGGGAGGGCGAAGGGAGCTCTTGTCTGCTCAGGAACCATGGTGGGGCCAGGAGACGCCAGAGAACATGAACTGGGAACTTGAGACAAACTGGTCCCCACATCATTCCTTTATCTGAGCCACTTGCTCCTTGTCCCAAGTCTGCGCAGCAAGAATGGGAACGTGTGCACACAGGAGGGGTGAAGTGGTATGAAATGATAAAGGGCCAAATGCCTAGCTGTTAGCCACTCTAGGCAACCCTGGGGGAGGGGCAACGCAGCAAAAAGAGGAAGCTCTGCCTGCATTGAAGATGCGTCTCAGCTCATGAAGACGTTAGAAATTCGATTGGAAAATTAGAAACAGGCTACAGAAATATTTGGATAAAAATTGAGTGGGAGAAGAGATGTACATGAGATGGATTATTTTGTTTAGTGTCTAAAGAAGAGTAGATTTTTAGAAAAATAAAATAATTTTAGGCTCCTTCACCCTCATCACTAAATTCTTTCTGTTAGAAAAGGATTGTTACATTAGTGAATTAGTTCTTTTCACGGAACTGAAAGGCGCCACCTGGGAGAGAGTATTACACCTGGGCCCGTGTTTCAGGTCATGGGGAATGTTTAGCTCCAGGGTCTACTGAGCCACCTTTTGCTGGCCCTGTCTTTCGCATTTCATTCTGTCAGAGTCCCTGCAAAAGGTGGGAGAGAAAGGGGGAGAAGGGAAGAGGGAGGGACCCAGTCATTCTCATTGCTCATTTCCTTGAGACACCCTCCAGAAATAGCCAGTCAGGAACTTGGAGTCCGTGGTTTCCTTTTAGGTTGGGACTGTTTGCTTCAGATGGAAGAGTCCTTTTATTTCCATTGTGTTCCGTCTGCAGCCAGTCCCAGGGAGAGGGTCCTGCCTACCAAACAGCGGGATCCATATCTAGTTGAGGAACAACTAGATCTAGTTAATTAAATATAAATATATAGGGCTCTTTGAAGGTCAGGCTTGGGAGGAAATAATTCTTTCTCAAGCAATCTGCAAAGATTATCAAGTCAGTGTTTAATATTAGTGACTATTATTGGTAGTTTATCTTTTTTTTTTTTTTTCCCTTTTTATTTATTTATTTATTTTTTTCAGCGTAACAGTATTCATTCTTTTTGCACAACACCCAGTGCTCCATGCAAAACGTGCCCTCCCCATCACCCACCACCTGTTCTCCCAACCTCCCACCCCTGACCCTTCAAAACCCTCAGGTTGTTTTTCAGAGTCCATATATCTTTTAAATTTATTTTTTATTTTATTTTTAAAGATTTTATTTATTTACTTATTATTTATAAGAGAGTGAGAGCATGAGCAGGGGGCGGGGCAGAGGGAGAGGGAGAAGCAGACTCCCCGCTGAGCAGGGAACCCAACGCGGGACTCAATCCCAGAACACTGGGATCATGACCTGAGCTGAAGGAAGATGCTTAACTAACTGAGCCACCCAGGTGTCCCTATATTGGTACTTAATACATCTGTCTCTAACAACTGTTGTACAGGACAGTTTTGGGATCTCATTTTTCAGAGTAACACGCTGAGGTTCAAAGGACCCAACTGGATTGTGTAGTCACACTAATTAGTCAAAGAACATGAATCTGAGTCAGATTTTGTATAGCTCCAAAAATCTATGTTCCAATCTACGCAGAGACAGGGAAGAATGTACTGTTAGAGAGAATGTAGGTTGATGGAGTTATGAACCTGGTGTCTGAACCTCAGACTTGCGGCTCAGCCCCTACGGAACTCTGGGTCACTTATTTAACCTCTGTGAACCTTAGTTTTCCCATCTATAAAATGGAAATGACAGTACCAACTCACAAGGTTATGGTAAGGAGCCCATGACATGGCCTATAATGGCTCTGCCAGTTGTAGGTACAATAAAATTGAGTTTCCTTCTGTCTCACAACAGTGTTTTCTCGTTGTTAATCAAAGGCGTACTGTGCCCAGTTTGAAGTAACCCCAGCTCTCTGTCGTTAGCATGTCCATTTCAGTAAATACTTTACCAGCTCTGTAGACGGGCGAGTTAATAGTTTCTGTTAAACTTGTGATTGCTTGTCTCTGAAATGGGGAGGAGGAAAGCGCTTTCTTCCTGGTATTATCATGGGGATTCAATATATTTGGCGACTATTTGTCGAACACGTACTAAATCAACCCTGTCCTCTGCTCCAGGGGACACAGTGTCTGCCCTCATTTAGTGAGCAGGGGTCGGGGGGAACGCGGTATA